>NC_068431.1:43080386-43419997 GCF_023373465.1 Oncorhynchus keta
CTCACTTTTCACAAGCAAAACGCCTTTCACATTATAAAGGTGTGGAGAGGCTGCTTGCTTATTCAGTCTGGCTGTGTGCCATATCTCAGCTTAAGTAAAGAAGAGACACAGATGAATATTTATGAGTAGTTATTTAGGGAAAAGGGTGTTTGTTTCACTGTGGGTGCAAAGTTCGTTTGCCTTGGAAAACAAGTCCTTGTAAGGCTCAGAACTTGTCAGGCGTCAACATTTAGTATCAAGACAAAAGGGTGCAAATGGTTTTTGTCAGGGGGCTGTCGGCTGTAATTAAAGAAAAGCTGACACAGACTTCAGCCTGTTTCTAGGATTGTCTCTGTCTGTATATGCTGTGTGACTAGAGGGAAGAAGACAAAGAGGAGGAAAGAAGGGTAGAAAATAGACTGATAGAGACAAAGATAAAAAACATGCTGAGAGAAAGAAAAAAGGAAAGATGGGTAGATAAGGTTAGGGCCAATAAGAAGACAGGCATACGGTGTGAAAGAACGACTGTAGGAAGATGGATACAGAGAGAGAAACAAAGCAAAAATAGAGAAGAGAGACAAAGGGAATGAAGGATGGTTTTGGTTTGATTTTAATGATCAACCTCTCTGTCCTTTCAATCAATTGTCTCTATCTGCTGGTTGCTCTTCTGTGCTTCTGACCACTCAGTTTGTACACATGTTCCAGGGGATGGATGTTTTGGGTAATGACCCATGTCCAATGGATGGACTTTGTCCTCCTTTATTGCCATAAGAAGTGAGTTGTAATTCATGGCCTCTGCTCCCGGGTCACCTAGGGGGAATCGATAGCGGCGCACCCCCATTGCCGAGATGCCACCTTATCATTGTCTAGGCCATTGTTGTAATGGGTGGCTACTTGGCAAGTAATTTTCCCCCTAATGTCAAATAACGACAGCTGCACCTTTTATTTTTACCCTTGTTGATTGAGTGTCTTTTTATTGAATTTCCATTTAAGCAGCCGTTTCTCCAAACCATCCCCTTCTTTAATTTCACAGCAGAGAGACAATCTCTGCACTGCTGGCATTGGCTGCAATGATAAATGGACTTTCACTTGGATAAGGCTTATTCCTAGAGCCCCTGGCAAGCCCAGCCCAGAGCACATACTGCAGGGCAGCTCTCTGTGGCAAAGAGCACCCATCACATTCATTCTGATTTACAGACAGTGTACTGCTTCGATTACCATGGAAACCAGGATTTGGTAGATGGATACAAGAGTACAACACGTCTCCAGATGTGCTCTCACATCTCAGGCAATGTGTCCGCGTTTTATCTGTAACAACAACACTTTTTTATTTTTACATACACTGAGTGTACCAAACATTAGGAACACCTTCCCCCCCCCATTAGGAGATGGTTATTCATTAATGTTCGGTGAACTGAGAGGGAGATGTGTATGTTGTTTGTGGCTGATGAGTGAGATCCGTGTTAAAACCTGTGCGTGTTGCTAATGGTGTGTTATGTTATTCTGTGTTCCAGCATCTATCCACAGACATAACAGGATCAGCTAAGAGGTCAGAGGTCAGCGGCCTGCAGGCCAGTCTGACAGATCATCATCTGTAAGCCCTGACGACAGACCTTCTCACTAACCCTACCCTACCCAGCCTTATGACTGTCCATCATACTCTCCGTCAGGCCTCCAGCATCCCTCTACCTCTCCGATAGTTTTAATACTTTCTGTCTCGCTCTGTTAGCCCCTGTAATGCAGTGTCATAAGAATGGCTGACTGGCTGTGGCGCGTGGCTGCATCTGTCTCCCTGTCTGTCTCCTTACAGACAGGCTCATTCCTCACTGACACAGTCTGGATATGAGGTATTTCCCAGGTGGATCTAAAGCTTACTCTAGTGTGATGGGGTCTGCCACTGGTAGAGCCTGATTCATCCCACTTTGAGTTTGCAGTATCTCTGTCACCTCATCCACTCGCTTCCAGGTTCAGACTCCTCTCAGCCCTATGCCCTGGTTGTGTGTGTGTGTGGTTTGTGTGTCGTGTGTGCATGTGTGTGGTGTGTTTGTGTGGTGTGTGTGTGTGTGTTGTGTTTGTGGGTTGTGTTTGTGTGTGTGTGTGTGTGTGGTGTGTGTCTGTGTGTGTGTTATATGTCCTCCTCTGCTCTGAGGGTGTGATTCAATAGCACTGTTCAGTGTCCAAGGAGACCTACTGCTGGGCTCATTGATTTGGTCTCCAAATCTTGAGAAGGAAATAACCAGTGACACACACTTCCTGTACTCACCCCCTGCTCTTCTTCGCTCCCTGGCACCTGCTGATCAGCCATCACATACCAATCTACCTCTCTGAGATGTGTGAGGAAAACATATTTGTTCTCATGTGTGCTGACCTGGTTTTTCCATCTCCTTCCATCAATGTATTTCAACGTGATTATTTGATGAAAGATGGTTTCCATGTGAAAAGAGATTTAGTAATCCATGCCAGACAGATCGGTGTGGTTTGTGTGGGTTTCAGTGGTTAATATCATGAGGCGGGTCTCTACTTTACCATTGGCTGGTGGTGGTAGAGCACTTTTGCCTGCAGCCATTATCTGCTGATGTTGCAGGTGTTTGAATGCGCTGCCATGGTCTGCTGGGTGTCACTTCCATGTATCTCCTAAAGTTCATATGGTTTTGTTCAGACTAAATCCTTGATTTCCTGGCCCCTGACCTTATGATTGCTGATCCCTCTACCATATCAGAGTGCTGGGATGTATCCGTCTCTGCTGTGGTTTAGGATAGAGCCAGGGATAGAGAGGGGGAACAGTGAGGGCACTGGAGTGAAAAAGCTGATTCTCTTCCCTGCTTCACACCCCAGTGCCTACATGTGATCTGTCTGCTGTGGTGTAGTGACGGTTCCTGCTCTCTGATATTGGCAATCTGTTAGGGGGTAAGAGGGAATGCTTCCCCCTGTCACAGGACTGGTAGGGGGAAGGATAATCAGCATCCCGTTTTACTCAATCTGCAGCTCTCTCTCCATTACAATGTCATGCCTATGAATGGCTTACAGAGCAGGAGGTGGGTGTCGAACACCTAAACCAAGATTGTACCATGAGGACACAGTAGCTACATTGATGAAACAGCAAGACAGTGCTCCTGGATAAGAGTGTCTGCTAAATGACTAACATGTAAATGTAATATACAGTACTTGAAACCTGGTGTGGGACTCTGCATGTGAACCCTGTGGGATCTTGCAAGACATGTACATGCAAGATAGATATCCTCATAGACAGGGTCTTGCCATGTGCAGACATCTTATCTCTTTTGTGTGCCTGTGTGTGTGTGGGCGTATGTGGTGTGCATATGTGTCATGTCTGTGTTTGTGTAGTGCACAGGCTCTCCATGATTCAGGTGGCAGCGGTGGCAGGTTAATTCAATTATGGTAATGAGGCGGTGATAATGCACCGTCAGTCTGAGCCATTTAATCCAGGAGTTCTTCAACTTTTTCAGCCTGGGACTCAAATGAGCATTCTTTGTTTTCCTGGGACCCAAGCTTAGGAAAATATGCAACTATACATAAATATCGGTACATTTCATTGCCCTAAAACAAATGCAATGTAGACAAAAAAAACAATTAACAATGACATTAAATAAATAAAATCAATAAATTACATATCCATATAAATATCTATTCATGTTTATTTTCCCCCATTAAAACACTTACATATTTGTCTAGGTTGGAACTGTTGCTGTTAAAATACAATGCATCATTTTCATTCTGAACTGGAATAAACTGATTGATCACATCACACAGATATACATATAGACCAGGAAACACACACACACTCAGTTTATTCCAGTTCAGAATTTAAAAAAATGTATTTTAACAGCAACAGTTCCAACCTAGACTTTCTTTCAACAATCTTTTCTACAGTAAGATGTACAGTAGGCCTGATCATTTTTCATCTGTACTGTTACTTAGGGTTGCACTATCATAAAGCCTGTGTGTGTGTTCTGTTATTCATCTATGTGATGTGATCAATCAGTTTATTCCAGTTCAGAATAAAAATGATGTATTGTATTTTAACAGCAACATGTCTATTCTGGGCTCTGTGGTGACAGTACAACACTGAGGTTATACTCAGCATTGAAACGGTTTCTGTACTTGTTTATTAAGTATGTCAGAGTTCAGAACCCTGACTCGCATAGGTATGTGGTGCCAAACTGGACCAGAACATCTACTGCGTTCTCAGTCAGGCAGGAGACCGCTTTCTGCTGTAGATGAACAACCCAGAACTGTGTGAGTGTGTTACTGTGTGAGTGTGTTACTGTGTGAGTGTGTTACTGTGTGAGTGTGTTACTGTGTGAGTGTGTTTGCCTCAAAAAGCATCTCGTTTCAATCAGTTTATTCCAGTTAAGACTAAAAAATATTATTGTATTTTAACAGCAACAGTCCCAACCTAAACTAGTTTTCAACAATACTTTCTACAGTAAGATGTACAGTGGGCCTGATCATTTCTACAGTGAGATGTACAGTGGGCCTGATCATTTCTACAGTGAGATGTACAGTGGGCCTGATCATTTCTACAGTAAGATGTACAGTGGGCCTGATCATTTCTACAGTGAGATGTACAGTGGGCCTGATCATTTCTACAGTAAGATGTACAGTGGGCCTGATCATTTCTACAGTAAGATGTACAGTGGGCCTGATCATTTCTACAGTGAGATGTACAGTGGGCCTGATCATTTCTACAGTAAGATGTACAGTGGGCCTGATCATTTCTACAGTGAGATGTACAGTGGGCCTGATCATTTCTACAGTGAGATGTACAGTGGGCCTGATCATTTTTCATCTTCATCTGTATCGTTACTTAAGGCTGCACATCAGTAGCTACTTTGCTTTGGCGAATGTTAGCAATTAGCTGTGTACAAGGCCAGGGGATTGTTTGAAAAACTCACATCTACTATGAGAGTTAGTTAGTACTCCCTTATTTCTGCTTATTTCTGTTGTAAAATGACAACAATGCCTTGCTAGCTGACTTGCTTTCCCACTGTCAAATCACTGTTTCCTGAAGCATTCTGCCCTGTTCTGAAAGAACTTCCTGGGTTTACCATCATGCTGTGGATGTTTGGTCAGGACGTGTTAATGTGTTCGTTATGCGAGACTCATTACTAAACTCTTCACCGCACAAAACACATTGTGGGCGCTCCTCGTTATAAGTTTGTATGAAAGAGAGAAACTCATCGCTGTATATTTTTCGTTTCGTGACAATTGATCTCAGTCAGAACTTGTTGCTAGCACGAATCCATTTGATGACAACGGTGAGTGATGGCGGGTGAGAATGACAAGTCAGTGGCAGACAACGCATCATCTGCTTTCTGAACGACAGCAGTGATCTTAAAGAAAACTGCAGAAAAAAAGATCCGGTAAACCAGGAAGCACACAGGCATCTCCCTCTCCCACTCGCGCAGCTGCCAATCTGAGCAGAGACCGCTGCTTTAGCAGAAAGCGCACTGAACAGAGCGCGCAGATGCACTTGGCCAAATCAATTCTAATAATTAATGAAACAATTAAACATTTACACTGACACGTCGCGACCCAACACTAACAGGACCCTTAAGAAAGGCTGATTTAATCCTTACCTGTCTCCACAGTGAGACACACACCTGCATGTCTCACTGTGCCGTCTAACACAGCACTCCTCTATATCTCCCCATCACATATATCACTGGGCTCCCACCATAAACCACAGTCCACATCACCATACTGTAGAAACACCACTATCTCAGCATGTCGGCACATGCACTGTTATGTCACACTTTGCTATCCTTTCTCACACTCCTCCATCTTCAAGCATATATATTATGTGTAACACCTGCTCTATTGGCTGCCTATGTGTTTTAACAGTGGAATTGTGCATGGCCTCATCCTGAGTGTGTTGTAGAACTACAGCATATCCATCCCAGGCTGTAGTCCTGCTGTCTGTCTGCAGCATCCAGGTGCTCCAGTATACAACACTAATTACTGCAGTTTACTGAGGACCCAGAGTGCTGACTACAGATTACTGCACTCTGAAAGTGTCTGTCCCATCAGCTCCTCTTTCTCTCTTCATTCTTAAGTTTTCCCATTTAAAGTGTTTAATTCGAGTTAGAAATATGCATACGTTTGACTTATTTCTTGGTAATTTAGCAGACACGCTTATCCAGTGCAAGTTACATGAGCAATTGGGCTTAAGTGCCTTGCTCAAGGGCACATCAACCAATTTCCCTTAGTCAGCCTTTCGGTTAATGGCCCAACCTCTTAACCGCTAGGCTACTACCCAGCCCACATATTACAGAGGCAATATGATATATATATATATTTTTTTATCTCTTTAACCATGTCTTTACTCCTACTGTTAGCCATGTCTTTACCCCTACTGTTAGCCATGTCTTTACTCCTACTGTTAGCCATGTCTTTACTCCTACTGTTAGCCATGTCTTTACCCCTACTGTTAGCCATGTCTTTACTCCTACTGTTAGCCATGTCTTTACTCCTACTGTTAGCCATGTCTTTACTCTACTGTTAGCCATGTCTGTCTTTAGCCATGTTAGCTGTCTTTACCCCTACTGTTAGCCATGTCTTTACCCCTACTGTTAGCCATGTCTTTACTCCTACTGTTAGCCATGTCTTTACTCCTACTGTTAGCCATGTCTTTACTGTTAGCCATGTCTTTACCCCTACTGTTAGCCATGTCTTTACTCCTACTGTTAGCCATGTCTTTACTCCTACTGTTAGCCATGTCTTTACCCCTACTGTTAGCCATGTCTTTACTCCTACTGTTAGCCATGTCTTTACTCCTACTGTTAGCCATGTCTTTACTCCTACTGTTAGCCATGTCTTTACTCCTACTGTTAGCCATGTCTTTACCCCTACTGTTAGCCATGTCTTTACTCCTACTGTTAGCCATGTCTTTACTGTTAGCCATGTCTTTACTCCTACTGTTAGCCATGTCTTTACTCCTACTGTTAGCCATGTATTTACTCCTACTGTTAGCCATGTCTTTACTCCTACTGTTAGCCATGTCTTTACTCCTACTGTTAGCCATGTCTTTACTCCTACTGTTAGCCATGTCTTTACTCCTACTGTTAGCCATGTCTTTACTCCTACTGTTAGCCATGTCTTTACTCCTACTGTTAGCCATGTATTTACTCCTACTGTTAGCCTGTTGCTACAAAATTATATATGTTTTTTTATTTTTTATTATTATATGTTATTTTTCAATTCCACTGTTGGTGGATCTCTTTTTCCACTCTCCTCATTTAAAAGGGACATAACATTGTCTTGCCTGTGAGGTCTACAGTCTACAACAGAGAGAGAACTCAGACGAGTCAGAGAAGCGTTTTTTTTTTCTCCATTTAGGGTGATCTAAAGCCGTTGAGGCTTTCTGCCCTAAAATCAGTGCTGGAACGGGAATTATTAGAGGTGTAATGATGACCATTAACACAAAATGAAATGACCATTATAATAATCCTCCAGAAACAGTTGTCTTTCAATCATCTATCTACTGTCTTGAGCGTGAACTCCTGCTAACGAACTTGCAGCATTGTATCAACTAGGTCTGGCTCGCATTTTTGCTAGCGAACTTGCAACATAGTATACACTACTACTGTATATCTTCCCAGTGAGATTGACAGATAGTGAGATTGACAGATAGAGAGATTGACAGATAGTGAGATTGACAGACGTATCCACATTTCAAGTTTTAATGTCACATGCACAAGTACATTCAAATGCCTTTCTTGAAACCTCTAAACCCAACAATACAGTAATCAATAACAATGTAATACAAAAAAGTAACATAAGATAGAAAAACAAACACATGAGAAATAAAAATAAGAATTAAGAAAAACACATAAAAGTCAGGAAGCATCCTATATACAGGGTCAGTCATTTCCAATCTAACTACAATATTTACAATGTACAGGGATGTGCAGGGATAGGAGTAAGGTGACTAGGAATCAGGATACACTACCGGTCAAAAGTTTTAGAACACCTACTCATTCAAAGGTGTTTCTTTATTTTTTACTATTACCTACATTGTAGAAGAATAGTGAAGATATCAACACTATGAAAGAACACATATGGATTTAAAAAAGCGTAAAACAAATCAAAATATATTTTATATTTGAGCATCCCCCTTTGCCTCGATGACAACTTTGCACACACTTGTCATTCTCTCAACCAGCTTCACCTGGAATGCTTTTCCAACAGTCTTTAAGGAGTTCCCACATATGCTGAGCACTTATTGGCTGCTTTTCCTTCACTCTGCGGTCTGACTCATCCCCAGGTCAGGGGATGGTGGAGACCAGGTCATCTGATGTAGCACTCCATCACTCTCTTTCTTGGTCAAATAGCCCTTATATAGCCTGGAGGTGTGTTGGGTCATTGTCCTGTTGAAAAACAAATGATAGTCCCACTAAGTGCAAACCAGATGGGATGGAGTATCGCTGCAGAATGCTGTGGTAGTCATGCTGGTTAAGTGTGCCTTGAATTCTAAATAAATCACAGACAGTGTCACCAGCAAAGCACCCCAACACCATAACACCTCCTCCTCCATGCTTTACGGTGGGAAATACACATGCAGAGATCATCCGTTCACCCACACTGCATCTCACAAAAACATGGTGGTTGGAACCAAAAATCTCAAATTTGGACTCATCAGACCAAAGGACAAATTTCCACCGGTCTAATGTCCGTTACTCGGGTTTCTTGGCCCAAGCAAGTCTCTTCTTATTATTGGTGTCCTTTAATAATGGTTTCTTTGAAGCAATTTGTCCATGAAGGCCTGATTCATGCAGTCTCCTCTGAACAGTTGATGTTGACATGTGTCTGTTACTTGAACTCTGTGAAGCATTTATTTGAGCTGCAATTTCTGAGGCTGGTAACTCTAATAAACATATCCTCTACAGCAGCAGTAACTCTGGGTCTTCCATTCCTGTGGCGGTCCTCATGAGAGCCAGTTTCATCATAGCGCTTGATGGTTTTTGCGAATGCACTTGAAGAAACTTTCAAAGTTCTTGAAATGTTCCGTATTGACTGACCTTCATGTCTTAAAGTAATGATGGACTGTCATTTTTCTTTGCTTATTTGAGCTGTTCTTGTCATAATATGGACTATTTTGTCATAATATGGACTATTTTACCAAATAGGGCTATCTTCTGTCTACCTCGTCACAACACAACTGATTGGCTTAAATGCTTTAAGAAGAACAGAAAATCCACAAATGAACTTTTAAGAAGGCACATCTATTAATTGAAATGCATTCCAGATGTCTACCTCATGAAGCTGTTTGAGAAAATGCCAAGAGTGTGCAAAGCGGTAATCAAGGCAAAGGGTGGCTATTTGAAAAATCTCAAATATAAAATATATTTAGATTTGTTTAACACTTTTTTGGTTACTACATGATTCCACATGGGTTATTTCATAGTGTTGATGTCTTCACTATTATTCTACAATGTAGAAAATAGTAAAAATAAAGAAAAACCCTTGAATGAGTAGGTATTCTACCAGTAGTGTATATGATATACAGAGTAGCAGCAGCGTATATGATGATTGTATGTGAGTGGGTATGTGTAGAGTCAGTTTAAATGCATCTGCATATTATGTATGTGTGAACAAATGATGAAGTGAGTGTTTATGTGTGTGTTTGTGTGTCAGTGTGCATTAATATGTAGGGCTATGTAAGTGTGGAAATATACAAGGGTCACCTCAGTCCATGTAGCCATTTTGTTTGCTATTTAGGTAGCTATTTAGCAGTCTTATGGCTTGGGGATAGAAGCTGTTCAGGAGCCTGTTGGTGTCAGACTTGATGAACTGGTACCGCTTGCAGTGCGGAAGAAAAGATAACGGCCTATGGCTTGGGTGGCTGGAATCTTTAACGATTTTTCGGGCCTTCCTTTCACACCGCCTGATATAGAGGCCCTGGAAAGCTGGGAGCTCGGCCCCGGTGATGTACTGGGCTGTCCGCACCACCCTCTGTTGCACCATGTAATCGAAGGCGGTGCTATTGCCATACCAAGCAGTGATGCTGTCAGTCAAGATGCTCGCAATTGTACATCTGTATAACTTTTTTGAGGATTTAAGGGGATTTTCAACACGCCTTCTTAATGACTGTGCAACTGGACCCTTTTAAAAGTCCTGAGGGATTTGGACACCGAGGAACTTGAAGCTCTCGTCCTGCTCCGCTGCAGCCCCGTCGATGTGGATGGGAAGGTGTTCAGTCTCAGGCTCCTAAGCATTGTCCCCTCCTAAGAGAGGACAACGGCGTTGAACGCTGAGCTGTAGTCATTGAACAGCGTTCTCACATAGGTATTCCTCTTATCTAAATGGGTGAGGGCCGTGTGAAGTGCAATTGAGATTGCGTCGTCTATGGATCTGTTGGGGCGGTATGCAAATTGGAGTGGGTCTAGGGTGTCTGGGATGATGGAATTGATGTGTGCAGTAACCAGCCTCTCAAAGCACTTCATGATTACAGAAGTGAGTGCTACAGGGCGGTAATCATTGTGACATGAAGCCTTAGATTTCTTAGGAAACGGAAATGGTGGTCATCTTAAAACATGTGGGGATTACAGACTGGGACAAGGAGAGGTTGTGGCCTTGTGGGTGTCGACCTGATTAAAGACCTTACTCCCGTTGGCCTCGGAGAGCGAGATCACCTAGTCCTCTGGGGCGGCGACGGCCCTCACACCCGTCACAATGTTACTTTTTTTCGAAGTGTGCATAAAATGCTTTGTGTTAGTCTGGTAGAGAGGCATCGTTGGGCAGATCACAGCTGGATATTCTTTTGTAATCCTTAATGCACTGTAGCCTCTGCCGCACGGGGCGACCGTCAGAGCCTGTGTCAAATGATTCCACTTTATTCCTATATTGTCCTTTTGCGTGTTTGATGACTGTGCAGAGGTCGTAGCAGGACTTATTGTACTTGTTCCTGTCCTTGTCCGTAGCCTCAGGGTTGTCTACGACAGCGCTGTGTGTTGTAGCCCTGTCCTTCAGTTTCGCTCCAACCTCGGTGTTAATCCAGGGCTTTCGATGGGGAAGCAGCGAACCTTCACTGTGGGGATAACGTCGCTGATGCATTTCCTAATGAAGTCTGTGACGGAGGTGGTTAGTTTGTCAATGTTAACGGCTGAGTTTTATAACATATTCCAATCAGCGGTCCCGTAGCATAATCTCTGACTCTGGCGACCATTTCTCAACAGAGCGAGTTCGGCTAATTTATAAACATTTGTGAAATGAATGTCCTTAAAAGAGAAGTCCACCAAAAAGTAGTTTGATAGTCGTTAAAGTAAGCTTCCGTCATCTGGTCATGTAGCTTAGCTAGCTAGCTTACAAATGATAAAAACATTACATTGACTACTTGCTACTGTACAAGGAGGCACAAACAAGCATTTGTAGGTACAGAACTGTAAAGTGTGATTATAGACATTCAACATCCCATTGTTTCTCATCCCTCTTCTCTTGGTCTTTCACTTCGAAAGACTTGAGAATTTTAGGTAAGATCTTAGTGTTGGCAACAGCTACTGTGTATTTTAGTGAGCGGAGGCGTGCGACAGAGTGGTGCAGATAATCTGTCAGCTGGTGCCAAGGCATCCCAGGAATCTGGCCTTCCATGAGAGAATGTGAACCAGGAGATAGCAGTTTGTTCCACAGATGGCTGATTGGTAAAACCAACTGGTCACTCCTCTTCCACAGCCTGCCCATGACACTGTTGCTCACCGTGCCCAAGAAAGACGGAGGATGAAGAGGAGGGGGGGGGATTAGATGTCTGGACAGAGCTGGCAGGAGAGTGACCATGCCTCATTTTCCTCCAAATCAGCCTGTGAAATTGATTTATCAAACAGGAGATTGTGCCAGGGCAGCAGGAGGGTGCCAGAAAGAAAGACGACTTGCAGTGTGGACGTGTGTCTGAAAGTATATGTGAAATGAGACAAGTACGCTGCTAGGTGACACACATAATTACATTGAGGCACACAATCACACTCAGGTGCGCGTGCACACACGCAAACTCACACACACCCCAAATGTCCTCTGAGGGAACATGTATCAGCTGCACTGGTTTATCAGTGTGTGGGAATATAGTATTAATCTGGTCTCCTGTCAGAGTGTGTGTACTTTGGATCAGAGAGATACTGTGGGCAGACCCAGTCAGAATTCCACTGTAGCGTTTGTTGGGTCGGCTTCAGAGCAAAGCCCATCTGTTTACCTCTTCTATCCTCTGTAGTGCCTATTCTCTTGTTCTTTCCATGAGGTGGGGCCTTAGGAAAATGAAGTCATAGAATATGCACTCATATCAGCAGATCTTCACCAGTGATGTTTAAAAATGTTTTTTTTTTACAAAGTACATTGAAAGGTTTTAGAAAGTGAAAATGTCATTCAGTTCAGCACTTTTGTTTTTTAGAGACTTTATTTGGCTGATTGAAGATCAACCTTTTATCTGTACTTCGATGATATCATCGAAGCAGATTATACTGTGTAGTTTACTCTTTGTCTATCCATAGTAACATGTACTTCATTCAGTGGATGATTGGCAATTGCTGATTGGAGTTAATGGTCCTCTCTTTCACCCCATCTCTCTCCCTCGCTCTCCCTCATATCCCACTAGGCAAAAACTGGTTGAATCAACAATGTTTCCACATCATTTTAACACCAAAAACACACACTGCTCAAAAAAATAAAATGAACACTAAAATAACACATCCTAGATCTGAATGAAATATTCTTATTAAATACTTTTTTCTTTACATAGTTGAATGTGCTGACAACAAAATCACACAAAAATGATCAATTGAAATCAAATTTATCAACCCATGGAGGTCTGGATTTGGAGTCACACTCAAAATTAAAGTGGAAAACCACACTACAGGCTGATCCAACTTTGATGTAATGTCCTTAAAACAAGTAAAAATTAGGCTCAGTAGTGTGTGTGGCCTCCACGTGCCTGTATGACCTCCCTACAATGCCTGGGCATGCTCCTAATGAGGTGGCGGATGGTCTCCTGAGGGATCTTCTCCCAGACCTGGACTAAAGCATCCGCCAAGTCCTGGACAGTCTGTGGTGCAACGTGGCGTTGGTGGATGGAGCGAGACATGATGTCCCAGATATGCTCAATTGGATTCAGGTCTGGGGAACGGGCGGGCCAGTCCATAGTATCAATGCCTTCCTCTTGCAGGAACTGCTGACACACTCCAGCCACATGAGGTCTAGCATTGTCTTGCATTAGGAGGAACCCAGGGCCAACCGCACCAGCATATGGTCTCACAAGGGACCTGAGAATCTCATCTCGATACCTAATTGGCAGTCAGGCTACCTCTGGCGAGCACATGGAGGGCTGTGCGGCCCCCCAAAGAAATGCCACCCCACACCATGACTGACCCACTGCCAAACCGGTCATGCTGGAGGATGTTGCAGGCAGCAGAACGTTCTCCACGGCGTCTCCAGACTGTCACGTCTGTCACATGTGCTCAGTGTGAACCTGCTTTCATCTGTGAAGAGCACAGGGCGCCAGTGGCGAATTTGCCAATCTTGGTGTTCTCTGGCAAATGCCAAACGTCCTGCACGGTGTTGGGCTGTAAGCGCAACCCCCACCTGTGGACGTTGGGCCCTCATACCACCCTCATGGAGTCTGTTTCTGACCGTTTGAGCAGACACATGCACATTTGTGGCCTGCTGGAGGTCATTTTGCAGGGCTCTGGCTGTGCTCCTCCTTGCACAAAGGCAGAGGTAGAGGTCCTGCTGCTGGGTTGTTGCCCTCTTATGGCCTCCTCCATGTCTCCTGATGTACTGGCCTTTCTCCTGGTAGCGCCTCCATGCTCTGGACACTACACTGACAGACACAGCAAACCTTCTTGCCACAGCCCTCATTGATGTGCCATCCTGGATGAGCTGCACTACCTGAGCCACTTGTGTGGGTTGTAGACTCCGTCTCATGCTACCACTAGAGTGAAAGCACCGCCGGCATTCAAAAGTGACCAAAACATCAGCCAGGAAGCATAGGAACTGAGAAGTGGTCTGTGGTCACCACCTGCAGAACCACTCCTTTATTGGAGGTGTCTTGCTAATTGCCTATAATTACCACCTGTTGTCTATTCCATTTTGCACAACAGCATGTGAAATTTATTGTCAATCAGTGTTGCTTCCTAAGTGGACAGTTTGATTTCACAGAAGTGTGATTGACTTGGAGTTACATTGTGTTGTTTAAGTGTTACCTTTATTTTTTTGAGCAGTGTATTTAATGACGTAGAATCAACATGGGAAACTGATTGGATTTGCATAAAGTTATCAACTTCTGGGGATTTCCTATTTTCTTCACCCAAATGTTAACCTAAATCCAATGACATGGTGATTACTATATTTTTTTTAATGTCGAATTCACATGAGTTAAAAACTAGACCAAATGTAAATAAAAAGTAGACGTTGAACTGATGTCTGTGCACAGTGGGATGTATTTATCTAGATTCTATCAATCTTTCTGTATTTGCTGTTTGACCCTCACGTCTGTGTCTCTGTGTAGGATCACTAAAGGGGATGCTGGGCCAATGAGAACCATGTGGGTCATGTGGTCAGTTGTTACGGCTCTCCTTCTCGCCATGCTGCTCAGTATCGCCCATTCAGAGCTGCAGGAAGGAGCCCTCGTTCCAGGTAAGCAATCCCAACACAACACTCCTCCTCAATCTACTATTTGCCATTGGTCATGTAATTGACCTTACCTGCTGCAGATAGAGACTAGCACCTGTTACTGCAAAGTGCTTCTGTATACTTGCTTATCTTGGTAGTCTTATTATCAGTCATGGGTCTTTCGTAGCTTTAAGCTTAGAAAGTGAGTATCTATTTGGGAGTGTGAGATCTCATTGGTCATTGTTTGAGGTCTGGCATTAGATGTTCCATCCTTTCTACCTGTCCTCCCACTCTTATCACTGTAGGTTTCATCTGTCTCTGTGTGGTTGAGGAGTGGGCAGAGGATCATCACTCATAGGGCTCACATTACACACACTGTTAGGACTCAGGTAATGACTCTATCCATCAGAGAACCAGGGAGGGGAAGACAGGAAGAAAAGGTTTCATCTGGTCCCCATGTGGTCCAGTTTGAAATAAAGAAGTGGTAGCTATATTCCATTTATTTTCCACTGTGGTGTGTTTAATTAGCTCTTCCTCTGCCAGGGGCTCAATCCATGCTGGGCTAACAACAGGGCTCTATGACTCAAATCCTGCAGGACTGTGTGTGTGTGTGTGTGTGTGTGTGTGTGTGTGTGTGTGTGTGTGTGTGTGTGTGTGTGTGTGTGTGTGTGTGTGTGTGTGTGTGTGTGTGTGTGTGTGTGTGTGTGTGTGTGTGTGTGTGTGTGTGTGTGTGTGTGTGTGTGTGTGTGTGTGTGTGTGCGTGCGCGCGTGCGTGTGCGCGCCTGTGTCTGTGTCTGTGTTTCTGTGTGTGTTGGCTGGATTTGTCTCTACTCCCCCTTAATTAGTAGAGCAAGCTCTGTCAATGACAATGAGATTGTATGGTTAAACAACATTTCTTAGACAATGTTCAAATGACTGTATTGCATCACTTAGACCATGTAGATTAGTTGGATATCAAAGCAATTAAAGGATGAGGATGATGCAATTGCAGTGGTTGAAAACCGGTTGGAGTAAGACCCAGCTTACACGGGGTCCTCCAGGGATTGTCTAAGAGCCTAGCAGGCTGTCTTGCAGATGTTTGAAGGGTGAGAGGCTAATGCAAAGGACAGTGTTCATTAGTAATTGAGAGCTGTTCACCATCTCACAGTGATGACTTGAGCCTGCTGTGCTGTGGATTAGAGATCAGAGCAGAGAGATCAGGTTCACCCTCAGCGGTCATGACAGTCTGTCTGTCACTGAGGGAGAGAGACGTCACTGAGGCATTCACACTGACCATTGGATGCCGGGTGTGTTCACAATCAATCACCCTGAGGAATAGAGGGGTGATTCACATGACTGGCTTTTTTTGGTAAGTTGTCCTGGAGATGTACAAGTAAACACTTAAGGGTCCAAAAGATTGGAACCACATTTGCCTTCAGACGCCAAGTCCATTTTTATAGGAGCTGACCCTAAGGTGAATGATCCCCAAGCTAGTGCATTTAGGAAAGAAATAGCACTAACAACATACTAGTAGTTGGGCTCAGAGGGACAGAAGAATGAACACTGTTCACTGATTGCCCTTGGCACTGGGTGGTTGTCCATGCTGGTAACTTGAACTTTTCCATGCTGGTAACCTACCACAGGAAACTGCTAATGTCCACTGCATTGTGGGCATCCAGGGAAAAGCAATTTCAAATCAGTGGGAAGTTAAAAGGGGCTTGACATGTATAGAGCATTTGCTTGCAAACTGTGTTTTTCATTGCTTCGTGGAGGAGTATGTGCTGATTTATTTGTGCGTCTCTTGGCTGGTGTCCTCGTGATTGTGTGGATGGAATATTTGCTTGTGTTCTCCTTTGCAGAGACAGGAGTATGATTGAAGGGAAGGCTAGAGTTATGAGGGCAGCCTGCCATCCTAATGGAAATTCCGGAAAAATAAAGGTTTCTTCAGGTACACTCTAGATGCACTCTAGATGCAGATGTCAAGTGTATTTAAATTGTTCTGGCTTAAATATGAGAAAATAGTACATAAGTCCTTGAGTGTTGGGGTGTAGACTACCTGAATACTAATTTACTGCACTGTTGGTTATAAAACCTGAGGTTATGTCTGAATTTGTTAAGTTAATACAGAGGATTTGTTTCCCTGACTGTAATTCTTGGTGGGTAGTGTGACTGTGTATTGTGATGATGGTACAGCACTGGGGGCTGGTGGTGAGGAGCCCAATTAGGAAGTGTAATCAAAGGCCAGCTCGTTAGCGTTGCCATGTTTAATTAGTTGTGCAAGCAGTCTGGCGTTGGTGGGAGTTGGTAATCTAAGGGTTACCCATGGTGCTCTTTAACAACATGGCTGCCGGATGGTGAGAGAATCTATTAGTCATAGCACTTTCTCATTTTAGTCACAACACACACACGCACGCGCGCGCATACGCACACACGCAGGCACACACTCTCTCTTTTTTTTCTCTCTGTCTCACTCACTCTCTTTCTCACTCTGATAATACATCACATTCCTGTAAAAGTTGATTGAGTATACAGTTGTCACGTTCTGACCTTAGTTCTTTTGTTACGTATGTCTTTGTTTTAGTGTGGTCAGGGCGTGAGTTGGGTGGGTTGTCTATGTTCCTTTTTCTATGATTTGGGATTTCTGTGTTTGGCTTGGTAAGGTTCTCAATCAGAGGCAGTTGTCCCTGATTGAGAACCATACTTCGGTAGCCTGGTTTCACTTTTGAGTTGTGGGTGATTGTTTCCTGTGTCTGTGTTTGTACCATACTGGACTGTTTTGATTTTAGTTTGTTCATTCACATAGTTATTTTGTATTTTTGTAGTGTTCAGTTTTATATATTAAAATGGACACTTACCACTCTGCACATTGGTCCGACATCTCTTACTCCTCGTCAGAAGAAGAGGAGAGTCGTTACAACAGTATATACACTGATCTAGCAATTGGGATTGTTATCATGTTATTTTACAGAAGATGTGTTCATCTCTTGTTAGTAATAGGAGATTCAAGTATGCATACTTTATTACCTATTACACAGGAAAATGAATCCATTCCACAGATCTATATATTAATTATATCAGTGATAATGTTTAGTTTGTTAACCCTGTGGATATAAAATGCTGATTGCTTATGTCCCATTGGTGAGACCTTTTTTCCTCTCCTCACTGGCTCTTGGTAATCTAGACACCATGTTTGCTTCTGCCTCAAGGTGAGCTTGTTTCTAGATAACCTTGTGTCCCAAGGACATGAAGTTGTATATAGGGCTGAGAAATCCCAGCCTGAGCTTTCACGTATCCACTCTCACAAGAATTCCCTAGAATTAATCAAGCTGTAAAATGATGTTGTTTCCTTCCTGGCTGCAATCATTATGAAGTCAAATGGCTTTAAAGTGATTTGGGTGCTAGATGCAACCTCCCAATACAATGTGACACTAAAAGATAAGCCGCTGCTCCCCCGATAAGACTTTGATTGCAATGTACCACTTGACCTGACTCTTAAAAGAAGAACAGAGCTGCATTGGTGACACTCTAGTCTTACTTTGGTTTGAGAGCCATACTATTTTAGCTCATTCTACTGATTAAAGAGGAGGCTCAGTCCTTTGCAGATGGAGGAATATTTCTCTCTGCCGCGCGTGGGAGTGGAAGGGAGAAGACTGGTGACACGATGTGTGGTTAGCTAATTAGTAGTGCTCGTTAGTCTATTTAGAGAGCCATGATGAGAGGAAGACAGCGCTAACCTCAGAGAAGAACAACCTTCACCACAACAACACCAACTGTTAGAGAGAGAAAGAGAGAGAATGTTGAGGGCTATCATTAACTGTTACACCACTGATATGGTTTCGCGACAGTACTGTGCCACTGTATCATTGAAGAAGGGTCCTTGAGATAAACTCCCAGCTGTTCTCTATTCTCCTATTGTTGTGGAGAGGCTCTTCAGACACGAGGAGAGCTGGCAGAGTGCCTGTCCGATTTTAAATAAGTGTACTCCATAGCCACTGGGCACAGACATCAATTTAACGTCTGTTCCACGTTGGTTTAACGTCATTTCACTTCATTGAAAGTGTGTGCCTTGTTTTGGAGAGGGGGGCTTTGCCATAATCTGCTGCATAATTCCATTCAATTTCACCCAAGAAGCCCACCTTCACTACAACAACAACATCCTCAAGGACACTTCAGTTAGATAAATGTAGTTTTTCCATATTTTTTTCAAATGCATGCTTAGGTCCTGCCAAATATAGTTTGGTCTACTTCCTGCTCTCCTCACCTCCATGCTATGTTCCTCTCCTTCATATGCCCTCTCCAACCCTCTCTGCTCTGTTGCCATGGCAATCTGTCCAAACCAAACTTACTGAAGTGGCACCCCCCTCCTGGCAGATTGATTGCTAATATTGGAATTGATTGGCGTTTGAGTGGGAGCTAAGTGTGTGCAGTGGTGTGAAAAGTAAACAATTGTCGTACTTGAGTAAAAGTAAAGATACCTTAATAGAAAATGACTCAAGTAAAAGTGAAAGTCACCCATTTAAAACTATAGTAAAAATCTAAAAGTATTTGGTTTTAAATATACTTAAGGATAAAAAGTAAATGTAATTGCTAAAATATACTTAAGTATCCAAAGTAAAAGTATACATAATTTCAAATTCCATATAAAAAAACAACAACAATTTTTGTTTTTATAAGTATGGAAAGCCAGGGGCACACTCCAAGACAGACATCATTTACAAACGAATCATGCGAGTCCACCATACTAGAGGCAGTAAGGATGACCAGGGATGTTCTCTTAGAAGTTATAAGTTATTTATTATTTAATTCTGAAATGTAGTGAAGTAAAAGTAGTCAAACATAAAGTAAAGTACAGATACACCCCAAAACTAGTACTTTAAAGTATTTTTACTCTAGTACTATACACCACTGTATGCGTGCGTGCATGAGAGATGTTTGCTATGTATGACCTGTGGTGCATTTCCTCAGGCTTTATCATTATTACAGCACAGTGTCCATTTTGATTCATTTCAGGCATGTTTGTGTTGCTGGAAAATGTCTCAGTGATGCATTAAATTATGTTTTGACACCTGCTGACTCAAGTCATTAGTCATTCACAGATATCTGCTTCTGTCTGTGGCATCTGAGCTGATGTGAACTGAAACCTGAATAGATACAGTATATCATTACCTTGAGTTGCAGTCATAATATGCAGATAGAATTATAGATAATCATGGCTATTATCTAGTATTAGGTGTGTATGATCTGTATGTGGCCCGCGGGTGGTCTCCTGTGCAGCTGTCTGTTGTTGGAGTTGCTGTGACAGACAGGGCAGCACACAGGGAAAGGTACACAGAGAGGGATCAGTGTCTGACAGTGTGACAGGGGTGTGTGTATCTGTATACCCTGGTCTCAAGGATACTGAAAGGTCATTACCTCACTGATCTCTCCCTCTCCCTCTCTCTCCCTCTCCCTCTCCCTCTCCCTCTCCCTCTCCCTCTCCCTCTCCCTCTCCCTCCCTCGCCCTCGCCCTCTCCCTCGCCCTCCCCATACTTGATTTAGATCAGCAAATAAAACATTGTTAGTTAATTGTTTTTAACCTCCAACCAGTTACCTGTGTTTTAGCTGTTATTTCTGGGCCAATCCCAACATATTTGTTCAGAACATTGTATTCCACCATTTTCACACATCCATTCGGGGCACCAGCTACCTCCAGATACATGTCTATCATGGGTGTGTTGGTGTTGTTAAATGTATTCTGGATGTTTAAACCTCTGACAGGTCCACTCTGTGAAGTTGTCTGAGCAGGGGGGCTGAGGGCGAATGAAGGAGGGGTCGGGACAGGTCCAGCGCATTGATTGTCCACATGAATCAGCCCGCACGGCTCACTTTTTCGATCTCCATGGATTTGTGGGCAGGTGGCGGGGCACCTTTGTGGCTTATCAAAGGCACCGATTTAGCCAGCACAGCATGTCAGGCCATTCGTCTTCCTGTAAGTGACATGTCATTCCCCGAAACCAGCAGCCTCTGCCCTCAAACATACACATGCACACTTACAAGGAAAATCACACACCCACTGCCACTCACAAATATATAAACACACTGCTGTATATCTGAACATAGCCTAGAGACAAACAGCACAACATAAAACCTTCAACACACATAACGTGCAAATCCAGTCCAGTAAATGTAATGCCATTGGTTTACTGTGTCCCGTCCCTACCTGTGTCTGTGCTGTAATTCCACCCACAATGTCTCCCATCACCCTCTGTCACACACCACTATTCCAGTACTATCTTAGGGTGATGCTAGGCTGTTCTGCATTGATTTACCATCAGTCATGGCTCCTGGCTTTCTATTGGTCTTGCAGGGAGTTGGCTCCCTCTGTCCCATCACCCTCTCTCTCTGAGGCGCTGAAATGATAAGAGTAAAATCAATAGCCAGCCTCTGGCCTCACACAGCATGGCTCCTCCACGCTGTGTCTGTCTGTAATGTTGCACCAATTTATCAGAAAGATTCCTCCCTCCACTTGTTGGAGGGTTCGGTCTGTCCATTGGTTTGATCCTGCCTGTCGTTGCAGACAGACAGCAAAAATCAAATGAGTTGAATCCTGTTAGAGCAATCAAATCAAATGGACAGAGCCTAAAGACTGCTTTCTCATTATTTGTTCAACCTTGTTTTCACTCGCTTTCTCCCTCTTTAACTTGGTGCTGTTTGTGCTCTTTTGCCCAAGACAGAGAATGACTGTCACAATCCTAGTCCTTGCTTAGAGAGGTGTATACTTGCATAGCAAGGAGCATATTGTACACTAAGCAAGATGAGCACATAGTGATTGATGGACACAACACTAGACGTGCACAATAACATTTCTGAAAGTATCTTTTCATCTATTTTATTCTGCCTCTATTGTATTGCTGTGAATGAAGTTGACCACACAATCTTGTGAATTTCGCAATAGAGTTCGCCCTTTACACTTGTGGGAATTGGCCTACATGGATGAGGCTAAATGTAAAAGTTTCTTACAGAAGAAATATGAAAAGCATATATGCAGCGACTGAAAGGGTACAATTTAGAGATACTGGGAAAAGTCTTTGACCAAAGGTGACAGCAGTTCACCTGACACAAGACTGTATTATATTTATGATTTCTAAAAATCCTCAACATCTTTGAAAATACCTTGAGTCATCTTAATTTATAGCATTTCCCTCACTCAGAGAACAAAAAAATGTCAAAAAGTTGCCGAATTAGCGGGAGGGATGGGGGCAATTTCTTATCATGTGCGGTGCTCGAGTTCACAACGGCTGTCAGTCAAACCCATACAGTCCTGGGAAATGCAGAGCCCTGATGTCATGCATAGCATGTTACTGTACAGCCACTATGTTCCAATTTAGGCACTTATTAGTGCCCAAATCTGCCATTTTCAACCTGTATACGGGTACCAGTGTAAAGGGCTAACGAAAGGACAGAGGGTTTTTCCTCCTTAAGTCCAAACAGTTCTCTTAAAGGCAGTGGTAGACCCTATGGATATGTGAGGAGAGTAATGCAACAGTATACAAAGCAACAGACCCTGGCTCTCTTCCTCTGTCTCACTGCTCGCTCCCACCCTGTATGCACTGGCAATCTCTCAATGAGATACAGTCCCATCCAGCAAATAGAGTCCTGCAACTGACCCCAAAGAGAGAGAGGCGGGGGAGAGGGAAGTTAATATCTTGCAGCTTCTTCGGATGGGATGACTGTGAGACGAGATGAGAATAAGAGGATGGAGCGTAACGATAATGAGGCTATGGTGGAAAGGGTAGTGACAGTCAACGGAACAGAAGGAAGAGGCTGACAAGATATCACTCTGTCTAGGAGATAGGAGCTGGTTGAGAGAGAGTGCAATCATAGGAAGAGATAATGAGCATGTTTTTTACTGGATCAAAATGGGTGGTGGGTGTGGCGGGGGTGTGGCGGGGGCGTGCCAACGGTGCGGTTGCAAACCAAAAATAATTGTCGCTGTGAACTTTTGCTGTTTTAAAGTTATTTTCCTGCAATTATACAGATTTTGTCATGTGGCGGAGATAACATTTTGCCATTTTAAAACAAATGTCCAAAAAAGTGTTCAACAAATCAAAATATATTTTGTAGGTCTGATTCTTCAAAGTAGCCACCCTTTAACTTGATGACAGTTTTGCACACTCTTGGCATTCTCTCAACCAGCTTCATGAGGTAGTCAACATGAATGCATTTCAATAACAGATGTGCCTTGTTAAAAGTTAATGTGCTGAATTTCTTTCCTTCTTAATGCGTTTAAGCCAATCTGTTGTGTTGTGACAAGGTAGGGGTGGTATACAGAAGATAGCCCTATTTGATAAAATACCAAGTCCATATTATGGCAAGAACAGTTCAAGTAAGCAAATAGAAACGACTGTCCATCATTACTTTGTAAGACATGAAAATCAGTCATTCCGGAAAATGTCAATAACTTTGAACGTTTCTTCAAGTGCAGTCGCAAAAACCATCAAGCATCATGATGAAACTGGCTCTCATGAGGATCGCCACAGGAATGGAAGACCCAGAGTAACCTCTGCTGCAGAGGATAAGTTCATTAGAGTTACCAGCCTCAGAAATTGCAGCCCAAATAAATGCTTCACAGAGTTCAAGTAACAGACACATCTCAACATCAACTGTTCAGAGAATATTATGTGAATCAAGGTTTCGTGGTCGAATTTCTGCAAAGAAACCACTACTAAAGCACACCAATTCGAAGAAGAGACTTGCCTAGGCCAAGAAACACAAGCAAAGGACATTAGACTGGTGGAAATCTATCCTTCGGTCTGATGAGTCCAAATTTAAGAATTTTGGTTCCAACCTCTGTGTCTTTGTTAGATGCAGAGTAGGTGAATGAATTATCTCTTTATGTGTGGTTCCCACTGTGAAGCATGGAGGAGGAGGTGTGATGGTGTGGGTGTGCTTTGCTGGTGACACTGTCTGTGATTTATTTAGAATTCAAGGCACACTTAACCAGCATGGCTACCACAGCATCCTGCAGCTATGCACCCTCCCATCTGGTTTTTAGCTTAGTGGGACTATCATTTGTTTTTCAACAGGACAATGACCCAACACACCGCCAAGAAGTGCTCAGCATATGTGGGAACTCCTTCAAGACTGTTGGAAAAGCATTCCAGGTGAAGCTGGTTGAGAAGTGTGTGCAAAGCTGTCTTCAAGGCAAAGGGTGGCTACTTTGAAGAATCTCAAATATAAAATATATGTTGACTTGTTTAACACTTTTTTGGTTGCTACATGATTCCATGTGTTATTTAATAGTTTTAGTTTTAGTCTTCGCTATTATTCTACAGTGTATAAAATAATAAAAATAAAGAAAAACCCATGAATGAGTAGGTGTGTCTAAACTTTTGACTGGTACTGTATTTGTATATTTTATTATTTGGACATGGGAGGCTCGGGAAAAAACACTGATGAGGAGAAGATGAGGTGCGGAGGACAGCTGAGAGGATTTGAAGAGCGAGCAAGAATGAGGAGAAAGTAGTATTCTTTGCCAATGCAGTCTGAGATCGGCTGTGTGCTATAAATGCAGTACATTATGAATGATGGTGGCTGGGTGTGATGAATGCTGTGTTTGTCTGTCAGGAAGTCATTGTTTCTCTTTTCATTTATACATAAGACTGTGGTATCTTCTATTATATCTTGCCTTCTATCTATGCCTTCCCCATAAAACAAAAGTAAGAGGAAAAGAATGTGTGAAGTTGGCCATTTTGAGAGCAGATTTATGGTTGTATGGAAAGAGCTCAGAGGGGAAACTACCTGTCTCTCATTGAATGCCTCCTAATCCCAGTCAGGCTCAAGGACATCTCTCCCATCTCTTTGAGACGATCGATACCCTGCCCTTATCACCAGATACTCTATGTATATGAGATTGCAGTTCCAAATTGATTCCAATCTCCTTGGATTAACACTAAATCAATATGCGTTCCAGCACCAGGTGTCTGGTTGTCTGTGCTAGCATGCTGA
The DNA here is from genome assembly GCF_023373465.1 of Oncorhynchus keta. Taxonomy (NCBI): domain Eukaryota; kingdom Metazoa; phylum Chordata; class Actinopteri; order Salmoniformes; family Salmonidae; genus Oncorhynchus; species Oncorhynchus keta. The sequence goes on from NC_068431.1 coordinate 43,104,945, forward strand.
GGTGAGGTCTAAGTGAGCAACATCATGGGTGGGTGGCCACCTGAAACAGTGTCCCTGGTCTTCTCTTAGTGGACAGAGGGACTTCAGGCCGAAGTGGCAGCGATGCAGGAAAGGTTGACAGAGATGTTGCATTGTAGCCTACGGTTTGTTCTGACAGACTGAGGAAATGCTTTTCATATCACTATTGAAAATCTAAAAACACAGTCAGACGGATACATTTCCGAAAGTCATTTTGCATGACATAGAACTGTTCTTTTGAAAGTGGGTAACTTTTCCTGGTTTGTGTTGTTGAAAGCTAATGGCTGCCTTGATGTGCGGTGCCTTGCTGTTGTTTTTGGTGTTTACCGGCGTAGTGGGATGCAGTGGGACTGTGCATTGGCACGGTGACAAGCAGGCCTGCGGGCGGCTGCCGTCATGTTTAAGTGTGATTGATGGTCTCGTCTGCTCACTGCGAGTGCTAACGGTTAGTGCTGTTAATGAGCACACATCAACTTAACACACCAAGACATTCATCTGGAGAGATGCGGAGAGACGTGTGTGTGTGTAGTTTTACGTATGTGTAGTTTTACACATGGACAAGGCTTGCTGTGTGTTTTAGAACCACCTGCTGGGTACCCACTGGGCACAGACATCAATTCAACATCTAGTTTTGATTAATTTACATTTGGTTGAGTTGTCAACTAACGCAAATTCAACATGATATCAACAAAATATTTCACCATGTCATTGGATTTGGGTGAAAAAGAGTTGATTACTTTTTGCAAATCCAATCAGTTTTCCACATTCATTCAACGTCATCACATAGATGTTTTGTTGTTGAAATGAAGTGGAAACAACATTGATTGAGTGCTTTTGAAGTGACAGTTTGACACATCATTTGTAGCTTATTGACAGTGCCTGTCATGTTCTGACCCTAGTTATTGTGTTAATTGTTTTAGTGGGTCAGGACGTGAGTTGGGTGGGCATTCTATGTTTTGTGTGTCTAGGTTGTTTTTCTGTGTTCGGCCAAGTATGGTTCTCAATCAGAGTCAGGTGTCGTTAGTTGTCTCTGATTGAGAATCATACTTAGGTAGCCTGGGTTTCACTGTTGTTTTGTGGGTGGTTGTTTCCGTGTCTGTGCTTTTCACCACACGGTACTGTTTTCGGTTTCGGTTATTCACGTTACGTTTATTGTTTTTGTATGGAGTGTTCAGTTTATGTGTTTAAATAAACAACCATGGACACTTACCATGCCACATATTGGTCCTCCGATCCTTCTCGCCTCTCCTCTTCGGGCGAAGAGGAGGAAAACCATTACAGTGCCCAACAGCTAGGCCATTTTGTTAATGAATATAGGCTACAATATAGGTATGGTTATTCACCTATTGAAGTATAAGGCTGTGAATGCAGCCGTATACACAGCTGTCCAAAATAATGCAAACTAAATGCTGATAGTAGTAGTGAAAGCCAGCGACTCTCCAGTTGGGCTGGTCTGTGACTCACTGACACCTTTCCCAGTCAGAGGAATATAGCTAAGTCACAGAGAGTTACACACAATAGGAAACTTTATTTCCAGAGGACATAAGAGATGGATCAATCAATCAATCAATCAATCAATCAAATGCATTTGTAAAGCCCTTTTATATCAGCTGATGTCACAAAGTGCTATACAGAAACCCAGCCTAAAACCCCTAACAGTAATAATGCAGATGTAGATGCACGGTGGCTAGGAAAAACTCCCTAGAAAGGCAGGAATCTAGGAAGAAACCTAGAGAGGAACCAGGTTTCTGAGGGTTTGCCAGTCCTCTTCTGGCTGAGCCGGGTGGAGATTATGAAAGTACATGGCCATTTAAGGTTAGATTGTTCTTCAAGATGTTCAAACGTTCATAGTTGACCAGCAGGGTCAAACCACAGTGGTTGTAGAGGGTGCAACAGGTCAGTACCTCAGGAGTAAATGTCAGTTGGCTTTTCATAACCGAGCATTCAGAGGTCGAGACAGCATGTGCGGTAGAGAGAGAGAGTCAAAAACAGCAGGTCTGGGACAAAGTAGCACATCTGGTGAACAGATCAGGGTTCCCTAGCCGCAGGCAGAACAGTTTGAACTGGAACAGCAGCATAAACAGGTGGGCTGGGGACAGCCAGGAGTCATCAGGCCAGGTAGTCCTGAGGCATGATCCCAGGGCTCAGGTCCCCCGGGAGAGGAGGGAGAGAGAGAGAATTAGAGGGAGCATATTTAATTTCACACAGGACACGAGATAAGGCAGGATAATTACACCAGATATAACAGACTGACCCTAGCCCCCAGGCACATAGACTATTGCAGCATAGATACTGGAGACTGAGACAGGGGTGGGTCGGTGGACACTGTGGCCCCTTCTGACGATACCCTTGGACAGGGCAAACCATGCAGGATATAACCCCACCCACTTTGCCAAAGCACAAGCCTCCCACCACCAACTTACTACCTTGAGGCAAGGCTGAGTATAGCCCACTAAGATCTCCTCCACCGCACAAGCCCGAGGGGGCACAAAACCGGACAGGAAGATCACATCTGTGACTCAACCTACTCAAGTAACGCACCCCTCCTAGGGACGGCATAGAAGAGCACTAGTAAGCCAGTGACTCAGCCCCGTAATAGGGTAAGAGGCAGATAATCCCAGTGGAGAGAGGGGAGCCGGCCATGCAGAGACAGCAAAGGCAGTTCGTCGCTCCAGTTCCTTGCCATTCACATTCGCACCCCTGGGCAGGCTACACTCAATCATAGGACCTAAAAAATGTAAAACTTAAAGGGCGAGACCGAGTGTTCCTCTCTCACATGGATAGGCAGATCATTCCATAAAAATTGAGCTCTATAGGAGAAAACCCTGCCTCCAGCTATTTGCTTAGAAATTCTAGGGACAATAAGGAGTTCTGCTTCTTGTGACCATAGCGTACATGTAGGTATGTACGGCAGGACCAAAATGGGGAGATATGTAGGAGCAAGCCCATGTAATGCTTTGTAGGTTAGTGATGGCTGTTTAACCATTTAAGGGCCTTGAGATATAAGCTGTTTTTCAATCTCTCTGTCCCAGCTTTGATGCACCTATACTGACCTCGCCTTCTGGATGGAAGCGGGGTGAACAGGCAGTGGCTCGGGTGGTTATTGTCCTTGATCTTTTCTGTCTTCCTGTGACATCGGGTGTTGTAGGTGACCTGGAGGTCAGGTAGTTTGCCCCCAGTGATGTGTTGTGCCCTGCAGTTATGGGCGGTGCAGTTTCCGTACCATGCGGTGATACAGCCCGACAGGATGCTTTCAATTGTGCACCTGTAAAAGTTAGTGAGGGTTTTCGGTGACAAGCCATATTTTTTTCAGCCTCCTGAGGTTGAAGAGGCGATGTTGCGCCTTCTTCACCACACTGTCTTTGTGCGTGGACCATTTCAGTTTGTCGGTGATATGTGCACAGAGAAACATGAAATCCTCACTGCTGAAGTGAAAGCTTGTTGAATGCTGCTTTTTATGCTCAATTAGGTTGGAAAAATCAGTTGATAGTGCAGCAGTGAGGGCTCTTCGATATTGCACGGTACTGTCTTTCCAAGCTCGTCAGAAGACTTCCAGTTTGGTGTAGCACCATTTCCGTTCCAATTTTCTGGAAGCTTGCTTCAAGGCTTGGGTATTTTCTATATACCAGAAAGCAAATTTCTTGTGACAAATGTTTTTTTGTTTTCAGGACTCTTTGTAATCAAATGCAAATGTTGCAAAACAATTCTATAGGCTATGCAATTGTACGAGAAAACAGAGTGATGGCCTCTATTAAAAAGAGGAGGATCCCATCAGATTTCTATAGCCTAGGCCTACTATATTTATTTCTCAACTTTCCTAATATTTAGCAAATATTGAGCACATTGCTTATCTTTACAACAGAAGTATATGAAAATGAACCACAGGAAAAGCATCTTCCATTTGCTATTTAAGTGCAGAGATTACATGTATATCACTTGTGAATTCCATATTATTACTTGTGGATGATGCCCAGCTTAAGGCAAGAAACAATGCCTTTTTTGTTCGACTCTTAGTCACACACCTCATGTAGCCTAGCCCATAGGCCTAAATGTTTTGATAAGGTTTGTATCACAACTAAACTGGCCAAATAACTTCTTAAAATTAAGCACATTAATCTACTTTACAAGGGGTGTAGAGCCTAACTGGCATACATAAGCAGCACGTGAGTTTCACGTTTGGGGGAGATTCTTTTCACCATAAAAATGCACCTTTAAAATAAAAGCATTGCATGCATAATTACATTTGCGGTCACTTTTGATAATGGTGTTTTCCGCTAATTGAACATTTGTGCTTATAGCCTACTGCTGTCTGCGGATGGCTGCGCTTATAATGTGAATAAATAGCCAAATAGTTTTCAACATATTTACGCTAAATGTTCTGATCTGTTGCGTCAGCCTAATTGCTTAAAAAAGTTGTTTTGATACTAGTGCATTAATTTGGGATCTATCGAATCCCACAACTTTCCCAGGCTATGTTTGGAATATTTATTTCTCACACAGAATAGAATAGGTAAACTTTTGCACCATGTGGTATAGTAGATTGACATAGGCTAGTGCCTATGTGACTCTTCTTGCGGCGCCGACAGAGATGGCCGCCTTGCTTCGCGTTCCTAGGAAACTATGCCGTTTTTTGTTTTTTTTACGTGTTATTTCTTACATTAGTACCCCAGGTCATCTTAGGTTTCATTACATACAGTCGAGAAGAACTACTGAATATAAGATCAGCGTCAACTCACCATCAGTATGACCAAGAATATGTTTTCCGCGACGCAGATCCTGTGTTCTGCCTTACAAACAGGTCAACGGAATTGATTCCATGCAGCGACCCCAAAAAAAAACGACTTCGTAAAAGAGGGAAACGTAGCGGTCTTCTGGTCAGACTCCGGACACGGGCACATCGCGCACCACTCCCTAGCATTCTTCTTGCCAATGTCCAGTCTCTTGACAACAAGGTTGATGAAATCCGAGCAAGGGTAGCATTCCAGAGGGACATCAGAGACTGTAACGTTCTCTGCTTCACGGAAACATGGCTCACTGGGAAGACGCTATCCGGGGCGGTGCAGCCAACGGGTTTCTCCACGCATCGCGCCGACAGAAACAAACATCTTTCTGGTAAGAAGAGTGGCGGGGGCGTATGCCTCATGACTAACGAGACATGGTGTGATGAAAGAAACATACAGGAACTCAAATCCTTCTGTTCACCTGATTTAGAATTCCTCACAATCAAACGTAGACCGCATTATCTACCAAGAGAATTCTCTTCGATTATAATCACAGCCGTATATACCCCCCCAAGACACATCGATGGCTCTGAACAAACTTTATTTAACTCTGTGCAACCTGGAAACCATTTATCCGGAGGCTGCATTCATTGTAGCTGGGGATTTTAACAAAGCTAATCTGAAAACAAGACTCCCTAAATTTTATCAGCATATCGATTGCGCAACCAGGGGTGGTAAAACCTTGGATCATTGTTACTCTAACTTCCGCGACGCATATAAGGCCCTGCCCCGCCCCCCTTTCGGAAAAGCTGACCACGACTCCATTTTGTTGATCCCTGCCTACAGACAGAAACTTAACTCCACACTCCAAGACTGCTTCCATCACGTGGACTGGGACATGTTTTGTATTGCGTCAGATAAAAATATTGACGAATACGCTGATTCGGTGTGCGAGTTCATTAGAACGTGCGTTGAAGATGTCGTTCCCATAGCAACGATAAAAACATTCCCTAACCAGAAACCGTGGATTGATGGCAGCATTCGCGTGAAACTGAAAGCGCGAACCACTGCTTTTAATCAGGGCAAGGTGTCTGGTAACATGACCGAATACAAACAGTGCAGCTATTCCCTCCGCAAGGCTATTAAACAAGCTAAGCGTCAGTACAGAGACAAAGTAGAATCTCAATTCAATGGCTCAGACACAAGAGGCATGTGGCAGGGTCTACAGTCAATCACGGACTACAAGAAGAAACCCAGCCCAGTCACGGACCAAGATGTCTTGCTCCCAGGCAGACTAAATAACTTTTTTGCCCGCTTTGAGGACAATACAGTGCCACTGACACGGCCTGCAACGAAAACATGCGGTCTCTCCTTCACTGCAGCCGAGGTGAGTAAGACATTTAAACGTGTTTACCCTCGCAAGGCTGCAGGCCCAGACGGCATCCCCAGCCGCGCCCTCAGAGCATGCGCAGACCAGCTGGCCGGTGTGTTTACGGACATATTCAATCAATCCCTATACCAGTCTGCTGTTCCCACATGCTTCAAGAGGGCCACCATTGTTCCTGTTCCCAAGAAAGCTAAGGTAACTGAGCTAAACGACTACCGCCCCGTAGCACTCACTTCCGTCATCATGAAGTGCTTTGAGAGACTAGTCAAGGACCATATCACCTCCACCCTACCTGACACCCTAGACCCACTCCAATTTGCTTACCGCCCAAATAGGTCCACAGACGATGCAATCTCAACCACACTGCACACTGCCCTAACCCACCTGGACAAGAGGAATACCTATGTGAGAATGCTGTTCATCGACTACAGCTCGGCATTCAAAACCATAGTACCCTCCAAGCTCGTCATCAAGCTCGAGACCCTGGGTCTCGACACCGCCCTGTGCAACTGGGTACTGGACTTCCTGACGGGCCGCCCCCAGGTGGTGAGGGTAGGCAACAACATCTCCTCCCCGCTGATCCTCAACACGGAGGCCCCACAAGGCTGCGTTCTGAGCCCTCTCCTGTACTCCCTGTTCACCCACGACTGCGTGGCCACGCACGCCTCCAACTCAATCATCAAGTTTGGGCACGACACAACAGTGGTAGGCTTGATTACCAACAACGACGAGACGGCCTACAGGGAGGAGGTGAGGGCCCTCGGAGTGTGGTGTCAGGAAAATAACCTCACACTCAACGTCAACAAAACTAAGGAGATGATTGTGGACTTCAGGAAACAGCAGAGGGAACACCCCCCTACCCACATCGATGGAACAGTAGTGGAGAGGGTAGCAAGTTTTAAGTTCCTCGGCATACACATCACAGACAAACTGAATTGGTCCACTCACACTGACAGCGTCGTGAAGAAGGCGCAGCAGCGCCTCTTCAACCTCAGGAGGCTGAATAAATTTGGCTTGTCACCAAAAGCACTCACAAACTTCTACAGATGCACAATCGAGAGCATCCTGGCGGGCTGTATCACCGCCTGGTACGGCAACTGCTCCGCCCACAACCGTAAGGCTCTCCAGAGGGTAGTGAGGTCTGCACAACGCATCACCGGGGGCAAACTGCCTGCCCTCCAGGACACCTACACCACCCGATGTTACAGGAAGGCCATAAAGATCATCAAGGACAACAACCACCCGAGCCACTGCCTGTTCACCCCGCTATCATCCAGAAGGCGAGGTCAGTACAGGTGCATCAAAGCTGGGACCGAGAGACTGAAAAACAGCTTCCATCTCAAGGCCATCAGACTGTTAAACAGCCACCACTAACATTGAGTGGCTGCTGCCAACACACTGTCATTGACACTGACCCAACTCCAGCCACTTTAATAATGGGAATTGATGGGAAATTATGTAAATATATCACTAGCCACTTTAAACAATGCTACCTTATATAATGTTAATTACCCTACATTATTCATCTCATATGCATACGTATATACTGTACTCTATATCATCGACTGCATCCTTATGTAATACATGTATCACTAGCCACTTTAACTATGCCACTTTGTTTACTTTGTCTACATACTCATCTCATATGTATATACTGTACTCGATACCATCTACTGTATGCTGCCCTGTACCATCACTCATTCATATATCCTTGTGTACATATTCTTTATCCCCTTACACTGTGTATAAGACAGTAGTTTTGGAATTGTTAGTTAGATTACTTGTTGGTTATCACTGCATTGTCGGAACTAGAAGCACAAGCATTTCGCTGCACTCGCATTAACATCTGCTAACCATTTGTATGTGACAAATACAATTTGATTTGATTTGATTTGATTTGATTTGATTTTGCTTTTGCTGTTTGTTAGGCCTACTCATGTTGTTGGCTGACGAAAAGTAAATTTGGACAGTTCTTCCAATATCTTCAATATGCGCCTCAGAATTGGATAAGGACACGCGCAGTTGTGTCCTGTGTCTGTCTTCACTTGTAGCCTGTAAGAAAGACCCGATCACGTGATGGAGAGCCGTGTGAGTGAGATGAGAGGTGGTTCGGAGCAGGCAGCACTCAGGGAGAAGGGCTGCAAAAGGAATGGATTTTCTTAGGGTGCATTATGGCCACTCAAAGTAATTCAAGGCATGATCTAGTGCTTCTGAAATTGTGAATGAGAGACGGACGAAGTGTGTACCGCCTGTGCAACTAAACAAAGCAGGGCTCATGCCTTTCAAGCAACTTTTAAAAAATCATCATTAGTCGCATCATGCAGCCTTACAATGTATTAAAAATCGAAATATATAGCCCAACGTTTGTTGACCAACTAAAGTTATATTAATAACTCTAAATGAAGCATATAGGAATACCTATTTCTTTGTTAACCGCTCAACACAGAATAGACGGATGTGTTCACTAGAAATATCCTTTCTATTTTATTCAGCTTTGTTCAATTGTACTCTTCATACTTTAAAATATTATAAACTAATGCCAGCAAAATCTTGTCTGCTAAATGAACTGGTGTAGTCCACAGCCATATGGCATAGCCAGATCAGGACCTAACAAAAGGACAACTCAGAAGATGATATTCTGTTCTTCTGAAATAGACTACATTGTCTTCATATCATGTTTTTTTAGACCTGTCTAAAATAAATAGTGGATTTTTTGTGATGGTGTAGGTTATATTACATGGATTTGACATGAAATGTAGATGTTCCAAAGGTCTGCATCAGTGGCTTGTAGGGAAGCCAGGAGATGCTAAATGCGTTTATGTTAATTAACGGTAAATTACCGTGAGACCGGCAGTTATTTGCTTGACAATCACCAGCTGATGAAATTTCACTACCTCTAACCTCTATCAGCACCATGGACAGCGCCCTATACAGTACACTAAAGCAAGTAATCTTGCCAATATTTTTATAAAAACCAACCAGCTCGATTGTTTCTTACCTTTTCAGAAGAGTTGCAGCCTTCTTGATGCTCTGTGGAACTTCCTGAGTAATTGATCATTCCGTTCTCCCCAAAATCCTTTTGTAAAATCCCCTTCAAAAGCCAGTTGGATTAGTTCAGCTTTCCTCGTGTGTAGCATGCCTCTTCTGTGCTGACTGAACACATTTGTCAAAGTGGAAAATGTGTTTTCACAGCTTCAATGGTAATCTTGGCCCCGCCCTTACAAATAGAATTCAAATATTACAGGCGAAGGCGTATCCCATTATTCACTTAACTTACCACAGATGAGCCTACTACTTTCTATGGAAACCCAAAGGAGTCATACCTAGCAGCCCTGTGGCATTTCATAGGGGCGGCAGGGTAGCCTAGTGGTTAGAGAGTTGGACTAGTACCCGAAAGGTTGCAAGTTCGAATCCCCGAGCTGACAAGGTACAAATCTGTCGTTCTGCCCCTGAACAGGCAGTTAACCCACTCAATTCTAAGCTGTCATTGAAAATAAGAAATTGTTCTTTACTGACTTGCCTAGTAAAATAAAGGTAAAATTAAAAATAGCCTGAACATTGTGATGGCATAGAGCAGCGGAGATACAGATTTTGCCCCTCAATCATTTGAACTTTTTTGCTATTTTTATATAGGGACATAAAACTAAAATTGAGGGGGCACAAGTTTCAACTGAATGGGCAGTGGTGGATAAAGTACCCAATTGTCATACTTGGCGACTTTTTAAAAGTAAAGAAAATGACTCAAGTAAAAGTGAAAACCACCCAGTAAAATATGACTTGAATAAAAGTCTAAAAGTATTTGGTTTGTAATATACTTAAGTATCAAAAGTAACTGTAATTGCTAAAATATACTGAAGTATCAAAATAATTTCAAATTCCTTATATTATGCAAGCCAGACAGATAGCCAGGGGCAATCTCCAACAGTCAGAAATAATTTACAAATTAACATTTGTGTTTAGTGGGTCGGCCAGATCAGAAGCAGTAGGGAAGACCAGGGATGTTCCCTTGATAATTGTGTGAATCTGACAATTTTCCTGTCCTGTTATGCATTCAAAATGTCACAAGTGCGTTTGGGTGTCAGGGAAAACGTATTGAGTAAAAAGTACAATATTTTCTTTGGGAATGTAGTAAAGTAAAAGTAAAAGTTGTCAGAAATATGAATGGTAAAGTACAGATACCCCATGAAACAACTTCAGTAGTACTTTCAAGTATTTTTACTTAGGTACGTTACACCACTGGTTAGGGGTTAATGACAGGAAGTATCCTGTCGACATGGAACTCTCCAAGGTTCTGAAACACAGTGACGGGCCCTTTGATTACTTCACACACATACAGTAGTGGCCAAAAGTTTTGAGAATGACACAAATATAAATTTTCACAAAGTCTGCTGCTTCAGTGTCTTTAGATATTTTTGTCAGATGTTACTATGGAATACTGAAGTATAATTGCAAGCATTTCATACGTGTCAAAGGCTTTTATTGACAATTACATGAAGTTGATGAAAAGAGTCAATATATGCAATGTTGACCCTTCTTTTTCAAGACCTCTGCAATCCGCTCTGGCATGCTGTCAATTAACTTCTGGGCCACATCCTGACTGATGGCAGCCCATTCTTGCATAGTCAATGCTTGGAGTTTGTCAGAATGTGTGGGTTTTTGTTTGTCCACTCGCCTCTTGAGGATTGACCACAAGTTCTCAATGAGATTAAGGTCTGGGGAGTTTCCTGGCCATGGACCCAAAATATCTATGTTTTGTTCCTCGAGCCACTTAGTTATCACGTTTACCTTATGGCAAGGTGCTCCATCAATGCCTGGAAAAGGCATTGTTCGTCACCAAACTGTTCCTGGATGGTTGGGAGAAGTTACTCTCGGAGGATGTGTTGGTGCCATTCTTAATTCATGGCTGTGTTCTTAGACAAAATTGTGAGTGAGCCCAGTCCCTTGGCTGAGAAGCAACCCCACACATGAATGGTCTCAGGATGCTTTACGGTTGGCATGACACAGGACTGATGCTAGCGCTCACCTTGTCTTCTCCAGACAAGCTTTTTCCCGGATGCCCCAAACAATGGGAAAGGGGATTCATCAGAGAAAATTACTTTACCCCAGTCCTCAGCAGTCCAATCCCTGTACCTTTTGCAGAATATCAGTCTGTCCCTGATGTATTTCCTGGAGAGAAGTGGCTTCTTTGCTGCCCTTCTTGACACCAGGCCATCCTCCAAAAGTCTTTGCCTCACTGTGCGTGCAGATGCACTCACACCTGCCTGCTGCCATTCCTGAGCAAGCTCTGTACTGGTGGTGCCCCGGTCCCACAGCTGAATCAACTTTAGGAGATGGTCCTGGCGCTTGCAGGACTTTCTTGGGCGCCCTGAAGCCTTCACAACAATTGAACTGCTCTCCTTGACGTTCTTGATGATCCGATAAATGGTTGATTTAGGTGCAATCTTACTGGCAGCAATATCCTTGCCTGTGAAGCCATTTTTGTACAAAGCAATGATGACGGCACGTGTTTCCTTGCAGGTAACCATGATTGACAGAGGACGAACAATGATTCCATGCACCAACCTCCCTTTGAAGCTTCCAGTCTGTTATTCGAACTCATTCAGCATGACAGTGATCTCCAGCCTTGTCCTCGTCAACACTCACACCTGTGTTAACGAGAGAATCACTGACATGATGTCAGCTGGTCCTTTTGTGGCAGGGCTGAAATGCAGTCAGTTAATTTGCATGGCTAAGAGGGACTTTGCAATTAATTGCAGTTCATCTGATCACTCTTCATAACATTCTGGAGTATATGCAAATTGCCATCATACAAACTGAGACAGCAGACTTTGTGAAAATTAATATTTGTGTAATTCTCAACTTTTGGCCACGACTGTACATCTGTACACTACAGCCCACTAAACAGGCATCATTGGAACCTACCTATTCTCTGATGGTGTCAGTATCTCCTGTATCCATGGCTATAAATCCCCATTAATTGATTTTGCTGTCTTAAGCACAGAGAAAGCTGCCATGCTATTGGTTAAGCACAGGGATATATACCAGGATAATGATGCAGAGCAGGATACAAGAGTGAATAACTCAATCGTACTCCCGAGCCTGATCATGAGTCACCTGAATGGCTTATTGCAACAGGCTTGCTGGATCCCTGTGGACACTCACACATCCTATCATCGCATTCGCATGCAGGGATCTAGAGAATAATATAGTCTTATATTCTCATGAATCACATTGCCCTCGTATACAGAGATGGACCCCAAGCGGAAATCACACTGTGTGTGTGTGTGTGCATGTGCATGTGCGGGTGCTTGTGTGCGCGCGCGCGTGTGTGAGAGAGAGAAAGAGAGAGAATGACAAGAATAGAGTGTCTGTGTTTGTATGTATTTGTAAATTCCAAATGCATGTGTGTGTGCTGTCGCTCCCTGTTTCCCGGTGGAAATCAGTGCATGTTGCAGGGGGATGAAGAGAAGGAGGGATGAAGGCAGGGAAGAGGAATAAGGTAGAGTGAGTGTTCTGCTCTACAGATCTAGAGCAGTGCCAGGCCTGGCTCCAGACTATGATTGACACTTTAAGTGTATTCGTTCGCCAGTCGGCTGTTTGCTCTTGTGCACTGGGACCCGTGTGAGCGGCCAGCCATCTGTGCAACTTTCCGTTCTCTGTCGTCGCCTGTCGTCATGGCGATGTGCCCCCTTCTTCTAATGCATCCCATCAGCCTGGTGTACACATGGAACTCCTCACCCCCTGTGTGTGTACCCCTCCAGCGATCCCTCTTTTAGGGCTGAGCTGAAATCCAATGAGATCCTTAATTTATATGGTTCCCCACCAGCTGGCTTCACTCGTCTGGTCTTGATTAAAGGGGTTTAAAAATTTGCCATTTGGCTGTTGATTTTGACCCACATTTAAAAGGTCTCCTGGTAGTCTGTCTCTCTGTCCGTCTGTCCGTCTGTCCGTCTGTTTGTCTGAGCCAGGGCTGGAGTTACTTTGTTGCAGGTGGTGTTCTGTACTATTTTGTGAATACATCATCTCTACTGATTGCATACATTGTTTTACTTTTGGACAGATATCTTACTGGTATCCCACCTAGCACCTTATCGATGCAAATATTACTACATGATTAACTTTCCTGCACTCTCGTAACCTCAGACAACACTTAAATTGTACTTACTGTATCTAATCAAAGAAAACATTAGTACATGGTCAAAACTTGACAGTATAAGATGGACACAAAATACACTTGACTTTGTTGCCTCTTGTTCCTGCACGACACTCAATAGGATGGAGTGGCAGCACCCTCTAGTGGCTTGTTTTTGAACATCACCATGCTTCATAAAATCTTTCCTCTTCTATCTCCATGTTACGAACTGAACCTTGAGTGTAATACTCAACATTGGAGTATAACACATTGAATGGTAGCTGACCTGTGCAAGGTAAAAGCAGTAATGTGGTTCTCTCTAGCAGTGGTAGGAAAAAAAACCCAATGATCATATTTGAGTAAAAGAGGAAGGACTCTGAAAAGTGAAAAGCACCCAGAAAAATACCACTGGAGTAAAAATCTAAAAGTATTTGGTTTTAAATATACTCAAGTATCATAAGTCAATGTAATTGCTAAAATATACTTAAGTATCAAAAGTAAAAGTAAATGCTATAAACCAATTAAAAGTCTTTATTTTAAGCAAACCAGAAAGCACCATTTTATTTTTGGTATTTTATTTACGGATAGCCAGGGACATGCTCCAACACTCAGACATCATTTACAAACAAAACATTTGTGTTTAGTTACTCCTCCCGATCAGAGGCAGTAGGGACGACCAGGGATGTTCTCTTGATAAGTGAATTGGAACATTTTCCTGAATTCTAAATGTAATGAGTACTTTTGGGTGTCAGGGAAAAGTATGGGAGTGAAAAGTTGATATTTTCTTTAGGAATGTTGTGGGAGTAAAAGTAAAAGTTGAAAAAATATAAAGAGTGAATTACAGATACACAAAAAGTAGTACTTCAACGTGTTTTTACTTAGTTGCTTTACACTACTGCTGCAGAGGTACTCGGCCTTTTCCAGTAAGTTATAATTGATGTAGTTCTTGATGTCAGACTGTAGGGGCAGCAAACATTTAATCTTCAGTTTTAACATAATTAATTAGTATGATTTTGGCCTGTGAGTGAGTAGCCTACAGATACAGTTGTGTATGTATGCACTGTGCGGTAGGCCTATAGAAGCTATGCATGTTCATGTTTGACTGTGTAAGCATTTCTGTAACTGAAATGTGTGTTTCTGAACCTGGGGAATGGGTATGGCTGTGGATGAACCAGTATATTCATGGGAATCATGCTGGATCTACTGTACTGAGGGCTAATAAAGCCTTTGCCGTAGTATTCTCAGAAGTAAGGAGAGTTAGTTGTGTGGTTTCCAACCAAAACTGTATGGTCGATGGTCAACATCGAACATCCTCACATCAGAGCCCCTTTCCATGCAAACAATTATCAAATGACAGGGGATTTAAGGTGTATTATGTGGTGCAACTAAGATGTCTTCATCATTGTCATGCACCTTATAATGATCATGTTCTTAGTGTGGAGAGAGACGAGTGAAGTCATGTTGTGTTCTCGTGGAGATAGGAGAGCATGCAAAACAGAGGGCAATAAGGTGAGCATGGTTTAGTATTGGGTTTAGGATTTGTCTTAGGTTTAGGATTAGGTTTAGTTTTAGGATTAGATGTAGGTTTAGGATTTGTCTTAGGTTTAGGATTAGGTTTAGGTTTAGGATTAGGTGTAGGTTTAGGATTAAAGGAAAACAGGGATGCAGTTCTAACCTTGTTATTGTGTAAACCCGTGTGTCTGCTTTAAGATAATCTCTCTTTAACAGTAGTGTGGAAGAATGGATAGAATATGTTCAAAATAATCACTTTTCTTCACCTTATTGCTGATCTAATTGATATTGGCAATTTCCTTCCCCACTTTCCTCTCCATTTTTTTTCATTCCTTTTGTTATGGCTTTTCTAGTGTTGATGGGGAGGTTAGTATGAGAAACTGGACCTGACAGAGATCCTATCCTGCACTGCTGGGACATAGGCTTAGCTTGGAATGAACAGATACAGTCACACCTTGGCCTTCAGGGCTGATAAAGTTAGATGGTGGCAATTACTTCAATTATTCAGTTACAGTATATTTGCAAAACTAGGCACACACTTCTGTTGGAAAAACCTCAGCCCACGTCATCCCTTTAAGTATTGGGCTTGAGATCTGGGCAGAGCCCTCGGATAACGAGTCGAGGATCACACTACTGTAAGAACTCAGATAAGCAATAGATGGATATAAGAGGAAACTCTCAGTCGTGAGGTGAAAAGGATTAGTGTCTTCACCATATAACAGAAACCTCTCCCATTGTCTTCTATCAGAAGAGTAATGTTTGGTGCTGATTACTGTCTTGGTGCTGGTCTAGGGGAAGGTAAGATGCCAACTACATTCACAGCCAGATGTGATCAGTCATCCTTTAAAAACGACTCGATCTAATACAGATGTGTCCTCAATCCTCTTATCTTGAAAAATAATGTTAAAATGAAAGTATTGAAGGGTAACTCTTGTCCATATGGATGGCTCACCATTTCCTTGAGCTAAATCAAGACAAGACCGCGGTATTTATTGTTGGAGTCACAGCACAGAGAGAGAATCTGGCCGCCCATTTGATTTCACGGGCAATAAAGATAAAACACCAGGTAAAAACCTAGATGTTATTTTAGATTCTGAACTCGATTTCGAATCACACATTAGGAATGTGACCAAAACAGCTTTTTACCACCTGGGGAACATTGCCAAGTTGTAGCCATTTCTCTCTCAGGCTGATACAGAGAGACTCATCCATGCTTTTATTGCAAGTAGGCTTTACTGCTGTAATACTCTCCTGTCTGGTCTACCCAAGAAAGCCATTGGTCAACTGCAAAACATACAGAATGCTGCAGCACGGCTACTGACCAAGACCTGACAGAGAGCACACATTACACCAGTTTTAAGGTCTCTGCACTGGCTGCCTGTGCGTGTTAGAATATTTGTTTATTATTCTTCTATTGGCTTTTAAACCACAATTATGCACCTCAATACATGTCTGACATGCTTTTAAGATATGTACCCTGTAGGTCCCTCAGGTCTTCTGGCACTGGCAAGGACGAAGACCTCAATGAAATAACTATCCCAAAGCCTTGGACCAACAGGCATGGAGAGGCAGCCTTTAGTTATTATGCCCCCAGCCTCTGGAATAGCCTGTCAGAGAACCTGAGCGGGGCCGAAACTGTGGACATATTTAAAATAAGTTGCTTTTTAGATGTTCAGTTTGAGTCCTTGTTTTAAAAAAATCTTATGTTGTGTAGTAAATATAGAGATGTTTATTTTCATTGTTTGAATTATTTTTTCATGTGAAGCACATTGCATTGCATTCCATGTCGGAAATGTACTCTATAAATGAAGCCTTGATTTGATAAAGACTAATGGTACAGTGTGGAAGACTGACTTTCATTGGGTTCTTCGTCCTTGTCAGCTATTAGTGCTCTCAGACATTTCTATGTCATGGATTTGCTGCCAACCTTCAGAGGATCTTGCCCAATAAAAACAGCTCATGAAAACGTGTAGGCCTAATTGAATGTTGTGGAGGATATTGTCCACATTATGAGAGGTTGTGTTGGGCTAGCCATACCTCATGCACTCAATCTTCACCGGTTTGCTCAGTTTGGTCAGATCTATTCCATGCCACTCACTGGATGCATTGCCGAGAGATCCGTCAATTTCTCCTTTGTGACAGTATGACGTAAAAGAGCCAATATAAACAGCAAGGGGAAATAGAGGAACTTGGATACTGTTCTAGGAAATCATGGGCCAACATATTCCTTCAGTACCCTCTAGGTCAGCCACAGAGTCAGGTCAGTATTTCTCAGAATTACACACCACCTCGATGTCCAATCAGAGGACAAGACATGAGGGAATCCAACAACAACACGTTACAATACTACAGCATCATAAAACCCCTACTGTTAGTTCTACCCCAACTACTAAGAAATAATAAAGTGAAAATAATCACACTTAAGCCACGGACTGTTCACTCTGTTACCATCTGGCAAGCGGTGTCGGCGCATCAGGTTTGAGACAGCTTCTGCAACCAGGCCATCAGTCTGCTGAAGAGCTAACCTTAGCTGTCTCCCTGAGCAGACCTGCACCTTGGAGACTGTTTGCAACCTAGAGACTAGCTGCACCTGAAGACCTTTTGAACTGACTCTGCATCCAGCCGGTACACACAAGCACACACACACACAACCACCCATAAACACGCACACACAAGAACATACCCACAGACTCACACTCTCTCTCACACACACACACACACACACACACACACACACACACACACACACACACACACACACACACACACACACACACACACACACACACACACACACACACACACACACACACACACACACACACACCACTTTTTCTACATTTAGTAGTTTTACAGCCCGAATAAAGAAAGTATTACATTTAGATTTTGTGTCACTGGCCTACATGCAATAATAATATGTCTTGAGTCAATAAGTATTCCACCCCTTTGTTATCGCAAGTCAGATAATACGTTGCATGGACTCACTTTGTGTGCAATAATAGTGTTTAACATGATTTTTGAATGACTACCTCATCTCTGTACCCCACACATACAATTTTATGTAAGGTCCCTCAGTCAAGCAGTGAATTTCAAACACAGATTCAAACACAAAAATCAGGGAGGTTTTCCAATGCCTCGCAAAGAAGGCAACCTATTGCTAGATGGGTAAAGCAATTGGATATTGAATATCTCTTTGAGCATGGTGAAGTCATTATTTACACTTTGGATGGTGTATCAATACACCCAATCACTACAAAGATACAGGTGTTCTTCCTAACTCAGTTGCCGGAGAGGAAGGAAACCGCTCAAGGATTTCACCATGAGGCCAGTTGTGACTTTAAAACAGGTACAGAGTTTAATGGCTGTGATAGGAGAAAACTGAGGATGGATTCTCAACATTGTAGTTACGCCACAATACGAACCTAAATGACAGAGTGAATAGAAGGAAGCCTGTAGTGAATAAAAAATATTCCAAAACATGCATCATGTTAGCAATAAGGCACTAAAGTATAGCTGCACTAAATATGGCAAAGAAATTAGCTTTATGTCCTGAATACAAAGCTTTGTAGAGTACCACTCTTCATATTTTCAAGCATGGTGGTGGCTGCATCATGTTATGGGTATTCTTGTCATCGGCAAGGGAGGTTTTTTTTGTATATAAAAAGAAACAGAATAGAGCTAAGCACAGGCAAAATCCTAGAGGAAGACCTGGTTCAGTGTGCTTTCCAACAGACACTGGGAGACAAATTCACCTTTCAGCAGGACAAATAACCTAAAACATAAGGCCAAATATACACTAGTTGCTTACCAAGATGACATTGTATTCGGTGCATGTGACAAATACAATTTGATGTGATTGATCAAATTGATGACACTAACACTTTATATTTGCAAATACAATCATACTTGACAGAGATCATGCATACTCTATACTCTATATCTTATTGTGTACATATCAGGCTATTAGTAGTCCCTTTTCTATTACTGCTGCTTTTTTGAATACATTTTCTATTTGACTTCTTACAGTTTAACAATCACTTTGGCACTAATTTCAGAACCTTGTGGTCCTTTTTCAAAACTCTAGACACAAAACTCAAAACGGTCATCACTTGTAACACAGGCTGTCCAATGTTCAATACATTGCATTGTGCATTCATATCGTTAAAGAAACCTTGCACTTTGCAGAATCATTGGTTCAAATAACTCATTTATCATGAAATACCATAGGAACATTCATTTAGATCACCCACACACGAGATACCGATAGTTTCACTGTGTTGTTGTTCGTACAATCATTCAATATTGTAGTACAAAATATGTGATACATGTTTCATTATGCTACTACACGTAAATACATCACTGTAAAAGGACTAGTAGAGAGAATACTACAGACACAGTGGAATCATTGAACAAAATATTACATTTATTGATGAAATACAATAAAATCACAACATAGGTTTCTTTGAATCAAGGCAAAAATAATTAGCTACAAAAAAAGAAAAAACAGTTAAAGGTCAACTGCAGTGTTCCTCACCTGGTTTACTGTAAAACAGCACTGCAGTGTTCCTCACCTGGCTTACTGTAAAACATCACTGCAGTGTTCCTCACCTGGTTTACTGTAAAACATCACTGCAGTGTTCCTCACCTGGTTTACTGTAAAACATCACTGTAGTGTTCCTCACCTGGCTTACTGTAAAACATCACTGCAGTGTTCCTCACCTGGCTTACTGTAAAACATCACTGCAGTGTTCCTCACCTGGTTTACTGTAAAACAGCACTGCAGTGTTCCTCACCTGGCTTACTGTAAAACATCACTGCAGTGTTCCTCACCTGGTTTACTGTAAAACATCACTGCAGTGTTCCTCACATGGCTTACTGTAAAACATCACTGCAGTGTTCCTCACCTGGCTTACTGTAAAACATCACTGCAATGTTCCTCACCTGGCTTACTGTAAAACACCACTGCAGTGTTCCTCACCTGGCTTACTGTAAAACATCACTGCAGTGTTCCTCACCTGGCTTACTATAAAACATCACTGCAGTGTTCCTTACCTGGCTTACTGTAAAACATCACTGCACCGTTCCTCACCTGGCTTACTGTAAAACATCACTGCAGTGTTCCTCACCTGGCTTACTGTAAAACATCACTGCAGTGTTCCTCACCTGGCTTACTGTATAACATCACTGCAGTGTTCCTCACCTGGCTTACTGTAAAACATCACTGCAGTGTTCCTCACCTAGCTTACTGCAAAACATCACTGCAGTGTTCCTCACCTGTCTTACTGTAAGACATTACTGCAGTGTTCCTCACCTGGCTTACTGTAAAACATCACTGCAGTGTTCCTCACCTGACTTACTGTAAAACATCACTGCAGTGTTCCTCACCTGGCTTACTGTAAAAAGCAAAACAAAACATTGATTACTGTACTTCTATATTTCTATCAACCCTGTCTTGTGGATTTGGCCACAGGTTCTCATCCACATCACAATGGATGTTTTCATTAGCCAAACATCTTGGGAAGAATCTTCAGGCATGGCGAATCCAGGCTGTTAGACCAAATATTAGAACGGGCAAGATGCGTAATCTAAGCAACTTTGACCGTGGTATGATAGTTGATGCCACACATGGTGATTCCAGCATCTCAGAAACAGCTGCCCTCCTGGGATTTTTACGCACTACAGTCTCTAGAGTTTACAGAGAATGGTGCGATAAACAAAACACATTCAGTGAGCTGCAGCTCTGTGGGCAAAACCACCTTGTTAATGAGAGAGGTCAGAGGAGAATGTCCAGACTCATTCAAGCGAACAGAAAGGCCACAGACGCTCAAATAACAGCTGTTTAAAACAGTGGTGTGCAGAAGGGCATCTCTTAACGTACAACACCGTGAATAATTCAGGCTGTTGTGGAGGCAAAAGAGGGTCCTACCCAGTACTAGATAGGTGCACCTAATAAAGTGTAGCGAGTGTACAGTAATGTGAGTGTACAGTAATGTGAAATCTGAAAACATGGTCTGGAAAATTGATACATGGGACCATAGAAACAGTGTCTGATAAGGAATGATGATGAAATATTACACCCATAGATAATGTAGTCCAATTGGTTCATGTTCCACGGTAATTGGATCTCGTCATCCTGAAACTTTCATGATCTAAACATGGAATATTGTTTGTCAGTTTCCATAAAACTATGCATTAAGAGTAACGCAACAGGTACTTATCATTTTGAGCAGTTGTATCAATTGATAGTTAGATCATTGTAATGAAATGAATAGACAGTCAACTCAGATGTAATGTGTGAATTGCATTTTGAAATGGTAATACTTTGATGTTAAGTTGTGTCATTTTGAACAGGTGATTTTAGTTCAATGAACAAATGATCTTAGCTTTATGTGTATTGTATCCAAGCAATTGGAAAAAGTGTTAAAAGAGTTTTGCAAAATTTGCATTTTGATCATTGGTTGTGAGTTTTGTGTCTAGAGTTTTTGAAAAATGACATCAAGGTTCCGAAATTAGTGCCAAAGTGATTGTAGAAAACTGTATTATTGATTATTCTACTTTAACGTTGAGGGAGCTATCACACAAGCATTTCGCTGCACCTTTTATACCTGCTGTAAACTGTGTACGTGACGAATACAATTTGCTTGATTTGAATGAAAGTAGAGTTTTGAGGATTGGATTGAACTGGATGCTGTCAGGTACGGCTGTTCTGTTGAAACCCCATTATGATGACATTACTGCTGTATACACTCACCAGTTTATTAGGTATCGTTCAAGAAAATGGATCACTCCTGCAGTAAAAACATCCAGTCAGCGGCAGTCTTTTGGGCGAAAACAGCACGTTGATGAGAGAGATTGAAGGAGAATGGCAAGAATCGTGCAAGCTAACAGGCGGGCCACAAACAGACAAATATCGGTGCAGTACAACAGTGGTGTGCAGAACGGCATCTTGGAATGCACAACTTGTCGGTCCTTGTCATGGAAGGGCTATTGCAGCAGGAGACCACACCGGGTTCCACTCCTATCAGCTAAAAACAAGAAGCCTGTGGGCATGTGATCAGCAACACGGGACAATTAAGTATTGGAAAAACATTGTTTGGAGTGAATTCACTTTACTTGAGTGGCCTGCACAGTCCCCAGACCTCAACCCAATAGAGAGTCTTTGGGATGAGCTGGAACAGGCTGTTCGCATTATGAATGTACCACCGTCTAATCTGCAGCAACTGCGTGATGCCATTGCGTCAGCATGGACCAACATCCCTGCGGAACTTTTCTGACATCTTGTAGAATGCCCTGAAGAATTCCGGCTGTTCTGGAGGCAAAGGTGGGTCCGACCCGTTACTTGATGGGTGTACCTAATAGACAGGCTATCAAGTTGCAGGTGATGATATCTTTCTCACAGCAAGACGTCCTCAAACATTGTGACATTATGGAAGGTCAACAGCTGTGTGTTTTCCACGTGATGGGATATTGGACTGAGATGTCTGATGGAAAGGCTTATGTTTTACACACTCTGTTTTCACTTCTCTTTCTCTTCTGTCTATCTCCGTTTTCTATTTCTCTAATGGTTTTCGGACTCAGTCACTGACCCTGCTAGTCTTTTTCGGGTTTATTTTCTTCCTCAGTTTTAAGCGAATGACGGAGGGCAGCATGGGCACAATCTGAGGAACGATCTCTGCTGTGTCAATAAGGGAATGGGGGATACCTAGTCAGTTGTACAACTGAATGCCTTCAACTGAAATGTATCTTCCGGCATTCTCTCTGAATCAGAGAGGTGCGGGGAGGGGGAGGGCTGCCTTAATCGACATCCACGTCTCGGTGCCCAGGGAATAGTGTGTTAACTGCCTAACTCAGGGGCAGACCGACAGATTGTTTTTACCTAATAGTAAGAGGTCAAAGTGTTAGACTGAGAGAGGGAGGCAGTTTCTTATGGTCTAATCAATTCTTTGTGTTTTTCTCTGCAGATACAGACACACGGGATAGGGCCAATGAAGATTCCACCCCCACCCCCTCGTCTGAACATGAAGATGACAACTCTCTAGGCTATACAGGTACTGCAAGGATCTCTCTCTCTCTCTCTCTCTCTGTATCTCTCTTTCTATAAGAATTCCATTTCTATAAGAATTCCATTTCAGAATGTTATTGTTTACTCTTAAAAATGGCAATATATGGGTTATGTAGCCAAATTTGCAATATTTACATTCAGGTCAGGAATGTAATGTAGATCAACAGAGTCAATATATTATTTTAGCAACTCTAGTCTGGATAAATAGACTATATAAACTCAGAAAAAAAAGATACGTCCCTTTTTCAAGACCCTGTCTTTCAAAGATAATTCATGAAAATCCTAATAACTTCACAGATCTTCATTGTAAAGGGTTTAAACACTGTTTCCCATGCTTGTTCAATGAACCACAAACAATTAATGAACATGCAATGGTGGAACGGTCGTTAAGCCACTAACAGCTTCCAGACGTTAGACAATTAAGGTCACAGTTATGAAAACTTAGGACACTGAAGAGGCCTTTCTACTGACTCTGAAAAACACCAAAAGGAAGATACCCAGGGTCCCTGCTCATCTGTGTGAACGTGCCTTAGGCATGCTGCAAGGAGGCATGAGGACTGCAGATGTGGCCAGGGCAATATATTTCAATGTCCGTACTGTGAGACGCCTAAGACAGCGCTACAGGGAGACAGGACGGACAGCTGATCGTCCTCGCAGTGGCAGACCACGTGTAACAACACCTGCACAGTACATCTGGACATCATACCTGCGGGACAGGTACAGGATGGCAACAACAACTGCACGAGTTACACCAGGAACTCACAATCCCTCCATCAGTGCTCAGACTGTCCACAATAGGCTGGGAGAGGCTGGACTGAGGGCTTGTAGGCCTGTTGTAAGGCAGGTCCTCACCGGCAACAATGTCGCCTATGGGCACAAACCCACAATCGCTGGACCAGACAAGACTGGCAAAAAAGTGCTCTTCACTGACGAGTAGCGGTATTGTCTCACAAGGGGTGATGGTCGGATTCGCATTTATCGTTGAAGGAATGAGCGTTACACCAAGGCCTGTACCATGACCAGCGAAGAGTCTGGAACTCAATCCCATTGAGCACGTCTGGGATCTGTTGGATCAAATGGTGAGGGCTTGGGCCATTCCCCCCAGAAATGTCTGGGAACTTGCAGGTGCCCTGGTGGAAGAGTGGGGTAACATCTCACAGCAAGAACTGGCAAATCTGGTGCAGTCCACGAGGAGGAGATGCACTGCAGTACTTAATGCAGCTGGTGGCCACACCAGATACTGACTGTTACTTTTGATTTTGACCCCCCCTCTGTGGAACTTGTTCAGTATATGTCTCAGTTGTTGAATCTTGTTATGTTCATACAAATATTTACACATGTTAAGTTTGCTGAAAATAAACACATTTGACAGTGAGATAATGTTTATTTTTTTGAGTTTATACATGCAGTGCTGTGAAAAAGTGTTTGCCCCATTTCTAATTTTCTCAATCTTTTGCATATTTTTGATATTGATTTTTATCAGATCTTCAACCAAAACGTAATATTAGATAAATGGAACCTGAGTGAACAAATAACACAACAATGACATAGGTATTTAAATTATTTCATAAACAACGTTATTCAACACCCAATGCCCCTGTGTAAAGAAGTAATTGCCCTCTTCCACTCAATTACTGGTTGTGCCACCTTGAGCTGCAATGACTGCAACCAAACGCTTCCTGTAGTTGTTGATCAGTCTCCCACTATCGCTGTGGAGGAAATTTGGCCCACTCTTCCATGCAGAACTGCTTTAACTCAACCACATTTGTTTCCAGTTCAGCACCTTACAGAAAGAAAATGAGTAGGTGAAATCAACAGGGGGTTTCATGCCACCCAATGCTGAGACACCATTATTATCATAGAACTGGATGGTAAAACCATGACCCAAATCATGATGGAGCATGTTAAAATGCTCGTTCATGGCCCAAATCATGATGGAGCATGTTAAAATGCTCGTTCATGGCCCAAATCATGATGGAGCATGTTAAAATGCTCGTTCATGGCCCAAATCATGATGGAGCATGTTAAAATGCTCGTTCATGGCCCAAATCATGATGGAGCATGTTAAAATGCTCGTTCATGGCCCAAATCATGATGGAGCATGTTAAAATGCTCGTTCATGGCCCAAATCATGATGGAGCATGTTAAAATGCTCGTTCATGGCCCAAATCATGATGGAGCATGTTAAAATGCTCGTTCATGGCCCAAATCATGATGGAGCATGTTAAAATGCTCGTTCATGGCCCAAATTTTCTAAATTGTCAAGAGTCAGCACATACCAAACTCCTGTGCAACTAGGATTTTGATTATTACATTTATTACGTAAATCTGTGGAAACTAGGCGAAAGGAGCCACTGGCCATTAGGAAATTAAACTAATGTGTTCTAATATTTAACTAATTAATTATGGAAATTCAGCGTCATGACTGGGACTAAACAGTCCCAGGCAGTTTTTGTGTTCAGATTGTGTTCCCTTCAGCTGGTCGGGACTATAAATTCACTGGATGCCAGTTCAGCAGCGGCCACGGGACCTCGAGTGTTCCTTCCAAAGGCAACATAATTCAATCTCTTCTCCGTTTCCCTTGGTATATTATTGTAAAGGTTCACTGTCAAGGGAGGTACCGTCATAGAGCAAATAAGCAAATTGATTGAGTTTCTCTCCATTCCATTCCCAGAGCCTTCTCTCCCGTGGCCTAGGAGAGTGACAAACTGCACTTTCAGGCTGCACAGAACAGATTGGAATTTGCTAAAGATCACAGCTTGAATGTAAGGGTCATGACCATATTTTACTCCCTTGTTCACCATTTTAACACAACTATCCAGTGAAAGGAATTCAGATGTGATCAGGCACAGCCAGGAAGCTATCTTGACAACACAGTATTATCTGAAAACACATCATTCAGATCTGTTATTGACTATATTATACATATTCGAAGGGCTACATTGAACAAACAAAATGTCAAAATATGGCACCCCTCTGTCAAGGCTGGTAGGTGTTACATGGAGGATCATGGAAGAAAGATGAACCCAACAACACCCTATACATTTGTGCCTCCTTGCCTACCATGTCGACAGTGTTGTATTGGAACTATTTTATTATAGTGTGGGGCGCAAGTCTACTCATGACGCCATAAAAGGTGATTGGACGAGTTTGGTCCTTGTGCACCCGTCAAGTAACAAGTCCCGTGAAAACAGTCTCCGGTGTTATGTCTCTAGTTACTTAGCTATGCTTACTGTTTCATTCAAGTCAACCAAGGTTATATTCACCTCTGGATTCTTCATATAAGCATAACATTACATGGTGTCAGAAGATCAGCAGCGATGGCTAGGTTTCCACCTCCAGAAAACTTTGACTTCAGCCACCCAGAACACTGCCCAGAATGGAACCAATAATTTAATTGTTACAGGATATCAACAAAACAAAGAGGATGGAGAGGTACAGGTTTGTGCTCTCTCTCTCTCTCTCTCTCTCTCTCTCTCTCTCTTTCTCTCTTTCTCTCTCTCTCTCTCTTTCTCTCTCTCTCTTCTCTCGGAGGACCCGAGCCCTAGGACCATGCCTCAGGACTAACTGGCCTGATGACGCCTGTTTTCGACTCTCTCTCTCTACCGCACCTGCTGTCTCGAACTGAATGATCGGCTATGAAAAGCTAACCGACATTTAAACCTGAGGTGCTGACCTGTTGCACCCTCTACAACCACTGTAATTATTATTATCTATGAACGTTTGAACATCTTGGCCTTGTTCAGTTATAATCTCCACCCGGCACAGCCAGAAGAGGACTGGCCACCCCTCGTAGCCTGGTTCCCCTCTAGGTTTCTTCCTGGGTTCCTGCCTTTCTAGGGAGTTTTTCCTAGCCACTGTGCTTCTACATCTCCATTGTTTGCTGTTTGGTGTTTTAGGCTGGGTTTCTGTAAAGCACTTTGTGACATCGGCTGATGTAAAAAGGGCTTTATAAAATTATTTGATTGATTGATTGATTCATGTTTTCCGTGGAGGAGAATCAGAATGATTATTAGACCGTTATGGGTAATCTGGACAATAAGTTTGTGCCCAAAGCGAACATTATTCATTAGCGCGCCAAAAAGCTTGCGGAAACCTAGCTGATGCATGCTCTTTCGATACTGCCAAGAACTAAAATATCCGGGGCAGGTTGGTCATAGGTATATTGGATAATTAGTTGCCATAGAAGCTTCAGTTATTGCCTGAGTTGACAATCGACAAATCAGTAGAACTTGTGAGGCAGTTAGAGCAAGTAAAAGAGCATATTAGTGAACAAGGGACTAATGCTAACGGTGCACAGCTCAGTGAAGTAGCAATAAAACACACATCGCACAATAACAAACAGAGGCACAAAAACTTGCATGTACAAAGCAAACAGGCCAAAGCAAAATGACATGCAATTTGAACGACAAATGCTTCAGATGTGGTAAGGCACATGCTAAAGAGGAATAATTTGCTGCTAGGAATGCAAAATGTTGCAACTGTAGGAAGCTTGCCAAGATCCAGGCCATCAGAGCCTCCCGGGTGGCGCAGTGGTCTAAGGCACTGCATCGCAGTGCTAGCTGTGCCACCAGAGATTCTGGGTCCGAACCCAGGCTCTGTCACAGACGGCTGCGACCAGGAGACCCATGGGGTGGTACACAATTAGCCCAGCATCGTCCGGGTTAGGGAGGGTTTGCCCGGCAGGGATATCCTTGTCTCATCGTGCTCTAGCGACTCCTGTGCCGGGCGCAGTGCACACTGACCAGGTGTATGGTGTTTCATCTGACACATTGGTGTAGCTGGCTTCCGGGTTGGATGTGCATTGTGTCAAGAAGCAGTGCGGTTGGGTTGTGTTTCGGAGGACGCATGGCTCTCGACCTTCGCCTCTCCCGAGTCTGTACGGGAGTTGCAACGATGAGACAAGACTCGTCGCTGAATGAGTGGAATAGTACACAATTGAGAGGACATCACAGTGGCAGTCAGTACCAATTGGATACCACGAAATTGGGGAGAAAAAAATGGGGTAAAAGATATATATTTTTAAAGATCCAGCTGGAACTTCCAAGCAATGTGACTGATCTGAGGAGTACTGGGTCACTACCTAGGCAGGTACCTACTGGGTCTAGCTGATGTCACCAAACCAATCAACGACCTGCAGTGCAGGAGGAGACCTTTAGGAAGGTAAAGAAAATCGCCTACCATAGTCCGTGCAGATGCCAGTAGTTCTGGGTTTGGCGGGGTCCTAATAACAGAAACACGATGGACAGTTAAAGCCAGTAGCTTAGTGCTCCAGGACTCTCACAGATGCTGAGAAAGTCTGAACATGGGACACGTTTACCAGATATCTGAATGGCCTATGGCATATTCACACTGCAGAGGGATCACAAACCCCTACCTTTGAGGTACCAGAGACTGTTGATGCACATGATGTGTTGTAACCCTACAGCTGAGTAGGTGCCGTGGTAGGTGCCGTGGAAGCAGCTTGTTATACCAGGACAGCGGAGTCAATCACCACCTTCCGGAGACACCTGAAACCCCACCTCTTTAAGGAATACCTAGGATAGGATAAGTAATCCTTCTCACCCCCCTAAAAGATTTAGATGCACTATTGTAAAGTGGCTGTTCCACTGGATGTCATAAGGTGAATGCACCAATTTGTAAGTCGCTCTGGATAAGAGCGTCTGCTAAATGACTTAAATGTAATGTAAATGTAAATAGCACACTGCCTTCCCAGACAGACCTTAATGTGGAGGACAAGCTCGTGGTAATGGCTGGAGCGGAATGAGTGGAATAGTATCAAACACATCTAACACATGGGTTCCATGTGTTAAGCCAACAGGCATCATCGCGATTGAGAGGAACATCACAGTGGCATTCAGTTTGTCAATTTGCAGAGAAGAGAAAGCCAGAGAGAGGGAAGAAAGAGAAGAGCAGCACGATTTGTGCATCAGCAGTTCCAGACGTGCTGTAAGATAGAGAATATGAAGGCCCTCTGTCATATTCCACATTCGCATTGTGTGAATGACCCTGAGTGGCTAGAGTGCTGCGCTCTGCGCTGAGTGGAGCTGGCGAATGGGAGAGGGAGAGAGGCAGAGAGTGGTGGAATATGAGAGAGTTGGTGGATGGGTTGTTACAGATAATGGGGAGAAAGGGAAGACGCGGGAAGAGGGGGAGGTGAAATGGAAAATATTTGAAGATGAGAAATATGAAAGAGAGAAAGGGAAGATAGTGTTAGTGCCAGACACCCAGGAATGGAGTTTAGACAAACTGGAATCTAAATTGACTGGTTAACACCACCAACGTTAACAAAGACCACTTATAACAGCCATCAGTGATTATGCACTCTATGAGGAATACCAAATGTAAAATTGTACTGTGTAATAGTAAAATATTGTTGTAATGTACACAATACCATCCATCAACCCCATGAAACACACATAATAACGACATAAGCTTAATTGACTCCCAAATGCCCTTAATGTCCTCAGTGATTGAGGAGCTCATTTCTAAGGAGTTCTTGTGATTGTGATGAGCTTTAATAGGGAAAGACACTGGATTTTATTTACTGAAAGCTGCCTGACAGCAATACATGCCTTGTATAGGGTGGATTCCAGATGTCCTTGTCAGGAACACATAGCTAGTCAGGCATATGTTTAGTAGCACCTGCAGGTGTACTGTATGTTATACTGGTAGCTACACAAAGAACAAGCTGTTGGAAAGATGGAGTGGGATGGACAGAGGCATGGTTCTTCTGTGTGAAAACACAAAGAAATCAGTTCTGTAGACGCTACTCTTCACGACGAAGGTGACCCCACAGACATTTTCATATGAAAGAGAAACAAAACATCAATCACTTATGACTAATTAATTATACAGAACTAACTATGCCATTATGCAATTATACACTAACCTCAAAGCACTAATTATGCAGTGTTTGTTGCTGTTCGTATCTATGGAGATAGCACTTAATATGATTTATTCCTTCATGAATATCAGTGACAGTTTTAGTTAGTGTTTTGGTTCAGCCTTCTTTGGTCTGGCTCGGAACCAATTTAAAGCCGGAGCTTTGAGTAGCAAAACAATCATTTTCAATATTTGCCATTGTCTGGTGCCTCTGGCTTATTTCTCCTTTCTCTTTGTGTTGTACTATCTGTTGCTGTGGTTACATTAGTCTTGGAGAGGCATTGCGGACCTGTGAAATGTACCGTAGAAATCATAAACTCTGCACTCTGCAATGTGTGCTGCACCTGCAGTTATGTTGGCCACACGCATGTGCGGTCAGCTGTCCTAGTCAACCTCTACTTCATATTTATCACATTAGCCACGCTCTGCAGCTTTTGTTTAGGCAGCTGGCCTGGCACTATAGTCTCTGCTCTCCCTGGGAGAATCTGGGTGTTTGTGTAGGCAACCTTCTGACTCTTCTACACTGTGATGTGGTTGGAGGGAGGCCTCTTCTCCTCTTCTCGACACCACATCCTCTGAGGTTAGTTAGCACATTTGCTCCTCTGCTCTGGATGGGGATTTGATGGCAAACTCACAGAATGTCATTTCATGTATTGACATTGATCCTTTCGTGTTT
Organism: Oncorhynchus keta; assembly: GCF_023373465.1. Taxonomy (NCBI): domain Eukaryota; kingdom Metazoa; phylum Chordata; class Actinopteri; order Salmoniformes; family Salmonidae; genus Oncorhynchus; species Oncorhynchus keta. Next base: position 43,135,338 of record NC_068431.1, read on the forward strand.
TGAGAGGAGAACAGTTTTCAACACTATTTGTCTCAGGAGGGGACTGGTTCCAGAGGGATAATTCAATGGGAAGTATGTGTCCAGGATTAAGTGGTTGTTTGTCTTCTTGGACTTCCTCAGCCTTTGACCCTGGAGCTTTTGATTGATTCCCACCCGTCCAAAACTGATCTACACTACCTTACCCCCTTTAAATAATGACCTCATCCTTCCTTTACCCCAGAGAGAGATGGAGGGGTACAAGGAGAAGAGTATCCGGAGTGATAGGGGATGGGGGGAATGGGGTAGTGAAAGTGGAAGGATGGAAGACCGAGAAAGTAGATCACATGTTCTTGTTTTGTCATTCATCTTCTACAGGACCAAGCAGTTGTCACGTTGAGGTTATAGGACAGAAAATAGGGAAGGAGTCTGCATAATGTAGCCTAGTGGTTAGAGTGTTTGACCAGTAACCAAAAGGTTGCTGGATTGAATCCCCGAGCTGACAAGGTAAAAATCTGTCGTTCTGCCCCTGAACAAGGCAGTTACCCCACTGTTCCCCTGTAGGCCATCATTGTAAATAAGAATTTGATCTTAACTGACTTGCCTGCTTTAAAAAAAAAGTGTGCATGTGTTAATGTGTGTGAAAGGGTGGAAAAACTCCATGTGCTGATGGTTAGCCTGTAAGTACCCATATTTTACTGCTTGTTTACCAGTGGCGCTGGGCTGGGCTGGGCTGGGCTGGGCTGCTATGCTGCTGTGTGCTGTACTGGTTCCAGAACTGCTCTCGTTTAATCTGCAAGCATACAGCTGGGCCGGCAGGGACACACTCAGAGCAATAAAGAGATTTGAGGCAGGGAAGGAAGGCTTTCTTCCACTGTAGGAGCAATGCTGAGGTTTCTCTATGTGGACACATAGGAGTAAAGAGATGCTTTTTTTGACAGAGAGGCAGAGAGACAGAGAGAGAGAGAGAAAGAGAGAAAGAGATAGAGAGAGAGAGAGAGTGAGTATGGACAGAGAAAGAGTCAGAGAAATTGACACTCTGCAACTCTGGGTTCATGTGTTAGGGTAATGTGTAACATGTTGCATATTTTAATATTAAGGAATGTCTCACATGTTGCAGGACATGCCAACAGTCGGTCATCAACATCCATTTCCCCTTAGTCAATCGCTTAGTACAAAACCAAAACAGCTTTTATAGTTTTCAGCCATTGTAGGCTGGAAATGAAAATAGTCTGGAATTTCCCTCAGCCACGAAAACATGTGATATGAGTTACCATGTTGGAAGACGGATAGAGCATCAAAGCAGGTCAATGCTGTACAATTGTTTTGTAGAAAGAGCATGAAAGAGAAGAATACTCTCTTGTAAATAATCTCTAACATGATGCAAGTCAGCCAGCAGAGGGTGTGCTTGCTCTCTGGTCATGATGCAAGTCAGCCAGCAGAGGGTGTGCTTGCTCTCTGGTCATGATGCAAGTCAGCCAGCAGAGGGTGTGCTTGCTCTCTGGTCATGATGCAAGTCAGCCAGCAGAGGGTGTGCTTGCTCTCTGGTCATGAAGCAAGTCAGAGAGCAGGGTAAGGCATATTCCACTACATTCCTACAATAAACCAATTAAGCCCTCAGGAGAGTTATGTATCTTTGCCGACACTTATTCAATGGTAAAATGTTCTTATTTGGTTGTATTTAAAATATGTTCTCACTATGCTACATTTTGTTCATATGAAATGCATATGCTTTTATTCATACAAAATCAGATGTTTGTGTATTCTTATATTAAAAAAATATATACAAAATAAATTAAGTCCATTCAAATTCATGCACTGGACTTGAAAATGAAATGGTCATTCTGTCTGATGTTGGCATTGCCATTGGAATGCTGAGACCGAGAGGTCCCTGGGGTTGATCTTAATTCATGATTAAGAGAAGTGCAACACTGCTCCTGGCTAATCTCTGCCAAAGTGAATTTTAATTGGCTTATTAAGATAATATCTTGTGCCCAAGTGAGCCATTTGCGGGATTGAAAGGTCACATATAAACACATATGGTGTGAGACCTTGGTTCACACGGTCGTTTTAAACACAGTTATGTCTCCCAGCGGGTGAACGACGTCGTGCCGTCCCTTTGACTTTTCATTGAATAGGATGTAAAGGGAGCACCCTGTCTGTCAAACAATCCCGTTCACTTTATAAACCTCACACAGGGGACACCATTGGCTGTTGTTTAACATTTATTCTGCTGTTGTTTGAGTAGAGAAACATTGCAGAATAAATCTAAAATGTCTCCATCACTTTTTCTTCTGCAAGTAGACGAATTCGACTGCTCATATAATTTAGTATAATTTTAATCAATTTGGTAAGACACATTAGTTCAAAAGAATTCAAAGACACTTAATTTAAATGGAATTAATTAAATAAGCAAGACGCGAAGTAGTTCTGGCTGGCCACAATCATATTAAGTAAACTAATATTGGTTTTAGATTTAGACTAACATTTGCACACTCTAACGTTATAGGTAAATACATTCAATTAAGGTTTCCCGTGTTAAAATAGCCTCTATGAAAACCCCCATTGCGGACTGGGAAGAGTGGCGCACACTATGCAGCACTCACTAAGCGCTGCCCTTTTCAAACGTCCCTTCAGCCCTAAGTGCACGAAGTCGGGTGAGCGCCGGCGGGTTTGAAAGACAGGCAAATCAAATCAGGAAAGTGACTGAACTGAAGTTGGACGTTTGGATTTTGGACTCTGCCATATCACTCATGCGAAAGGAAACTATGGAAAAAGTGGAAATAATATTTGATCACAGATGAATTCCGCTAAAACCTCAGAGTTTAGTCTTGGATTTACGAAGCTCACTCGGATTCGAGAAGAAGATCCCAGTTATGTGGACGATCTCGTGGGCAACCTTAATAATGTGACCGGGAGGTTTTGTGTGAGCTATCAGTAAAGTATTATCTTTGTAACAGTGTACAGAAATACCAATCGTCCCGCACTGAGTTATTCGGAGACTTGCTCTCAGCATAGGCTACACTTTCGCAGCGCACAGCCACAGAAAAGAGAGTTGGAGACGGCGTGGTAGGCGTTTTACTTAAGAAGGAAGCAGAACATTTTTTAAAATAAATATTATTATTTAGATCGAATAGGCCGTATCAAAAATTTGTGGATAATACAAATTAGCTTCAGTCCTCTGCTGCTTTGGAATGATGCCTGCGCGTTCAGTGGGAATTTACATTCTACTCGGATTTATTCACATTTGTTCAGGTAAAGACTGCACTATTTCACCTTATCTGACTTGGGTTTTGACTTTGAATTTGAAAAGTAATATTCCTGTAATAGTCTATTCTCATGTGTGAGCGTTTATGAGCGTGTGCTTGTGTGCGGCAATTAAAGATGGCATGGCATGGGTGGGGTGAGTTGATAAGTATCGACCGGCTTAGGCTGCACACAACTTTACTATCTGTTTCATCCTTTGACGTTGTGTGCCAAGCCCAGCGGTGTGGCATCAATTGGTCTTTGTCTGAATTATGGTCTGACTGTTGACAGCCAGGATGTGCTCTTATTGCCTTAGTTGTGTAAAATAAAAAGCTCTCATAGTCTCACGTCAGAATGAGAAGTTAATCGATGTTTATCAAAAATCTAATTTCGAAGTTGGTCCAAACATCACATTTTGAAGTATTTGGTTACATCTCTGTATGTTCCCGGGTGAAGTGTAGGCATTAACTCAGAATTCTTGAGTTTAGACATTAACTCCGAATGGTAAAGGTTAGGTTTAAAACAACAATATAAAAATCTACTTTCTATAGCTGGATTTGAACATGCAAACTTTATAACCAGAGGCAGATGCTTACTGTATACCCACCCGGCATCCCTGTCTATAACGTCTACTTGTCTAAAGTAACAGCACTCACTCACTGTTGCCCCTTGTGGCTATTATGAATCACTGGCAATCACATCAGCAGAGATCCTGAGATAAAGAGTGAGACCATGTCCTCCTTATATTGTTTTAGTGTCCTGACTGTGCCTTCTCCTGGGTAATCACCTGTCAGGGTGCCAGCTTTGCCGCTATCAGTGTTACACTTAGAGTCAAAGTGAGAACGAGTGTGTTGTGTGTGTGTGAGAGAGAGAGAGAGAGAGAAATACTGTGTTGTGTGAGAGAGAGAGAGAGAAATACTTTGTTGTGTGTGTGAGAGAGAGAGAGAAAGACTGTGTTGTGTGTGTGAGCGAGAGAGAGAGAAAGAGTGTGTTGTGTGTGTGTGTGTGTGTGTGTGTGTGTGTGTGTGTGTGTGTGTGTGTGTGTGTGTGTGTGTGTGTGTGTGTGTGTGTGTGTGTGTGTGTGTGTGTGTGTGTGAGCGAAAGAGCAAGAGTGACTCAGTTGGTAGAGCATGGCGCTTGTAACGCCAGGGTAGTGGGTTTGATTCCCGGGACCACCCATACGTAGAATGTATGCACACATGACTGTAAGTCGCTTTGGATAAAAGCGTCTGCTAAATGGCATATTATTTATTATTATACTTGAAATAGTCATTCCTCCGGAGTAAATAAGCAAGAACAGACGAAGGGTTTGTGAACGTGTAACAACCGGTCAACACACACTTTCTGGTCACTGAGATCAGCAGTGGTGCAGGTTATTAATGACTAACAGTAGAACGAGGCGCAGGTCAGTGGAGAGAGGCCTAATGAAGTCCTATTAACAACACCGCTAGCCTGAACAGGCTTGTGTACATACTGATGGGACTGGCCCGTATTGATAGGACTAACAGTGATATAGAGATTTATAATATACTCTTTAAACAAAACTGTGGCCTTTTCTGTTTGATTGTGGATGAACTGCACTTAGCTATATGAACAAGGCATTTCGTTGTATATGACATTTTATTGTGATCCCCGTTAGCTGATGCTAATGGCGATAGCTTATCTTCCTGTTGTCCGACTGATAACGAAAATATATTACAGACAAACATACTTAACAATTTACAAAAACATTAACATAGACATTACAACTAAGTCAGATAGGGGAGAGGCATTGTGTTGTGAAGTGTTGTTTTATTAGTTTATTTAAAGCACCTTTTTCTGTTTGCTCGATTCATTTGAGATGGAAGGGAGTTTCATGTGATCATGGCTCTATTCAATACTGTGCGTTGCCTTGAATTCATTCTGGATTTGGGGACTGTGAAGAGACCCCTAGTGGCATGTCTGGTGGGGTAAGTATGTCTGTCAAAGCTGTGTGAAGTTGAATATACAGACAATTTGGACATTTCAACACAGTAATATACAGTGGGGCAAAAAAGTATTTAGTCAGCCACCAATTGTGCAAGTTCTCCCACTTAAAAAGACGAGACAGGCCTGTAATTCTCATCATAGGTACACTTCAACTATGACAGACTAAATGAGAAAAAAAAATCCAGAAAATCACATTGTAGGATTTTTATCGAATTTATTTGCAAATTATGGTGGAAAATAATATTACCGGACAGTAATCAAGATGGGACAAGACCAGAGCCTGAACAACTAGCACAGTTGAGTTGTGTGTCAAAAACGCAGAACATATTTTTATAACAAACATACCCCTCCCGTCTTCACAACAACTTTGTCAATATGACTTGACCATGATAATTGACCATCCAACGTAAAAAAAACAGGAGTTTAGCTTCCTCAGCTCAATGGTCACACCTTTCACACACAACTCCAGTTGAGGTTTAGGTCTTAGAGAAAGTTTTAAACCAAATACAATGCTTTTAGTTGTAGCTGTATTTAAGACCAGTTTATTATTAATCAACAGTTCGGATACTGACTGTAACTCCTTATTTATCATTTCAGTGAACTCACTGGCTTTGGGTGCTGACATGTAGTGTTGAATCATCTGCATAAATAGCCATTCTAGCTTTGTGTGAGACCAGTGGCAAATAATTTGTAATTTTTAAAAATATATATATATAATAAAACAGAGAGAAAGAGGGCTGTTAGAGCCAGCAAAGGGTGCTTTCCTATTTTTAGGCAGTGGAATTACTTTAGCTTCCTTCCACGCCTGTGGACACACACTCCTTTAGGCTTTGGTTAAAGAGCTAGCAAATAGGGGTGGCAATACAGTCTGCTAGCAGTCTCAATAGTTTCCCATCATGGTTGTCAATGCCTGGTGGCTTATCATTATTGATGGATAACAATAGTTTTTCCACGTCTCTCACGACTTGACCAAATTCATAACAGCAATCCTTCTTTCATAATTTTATATTTATTTACTGAACAAAAATATAAACACAACATGCAATAATTTCAATGATGTTACTCAGTTACAGTTCATATGAGGAAATCAGCCAATTGAAATGAATTAGGCCCTAATCTATGGATTTCACATGACTAGGCAGGGGCACAGCCATGGGTGGGCCTGGGAGGTCATAGGCCACTTGGGAGCCAGACCCACCCACTGGGGAGCCTGGCCCAGCCAATCAGAAGTATTTTTTCCCCACAAAGGGGCTTTATTACAGACACAAATACTCCTCAGTTTCATCAGCTGCCCGGGTGGCTGGTCTCAGATGATCCCACAGGTGAAGAAGCCAGATGTGGAGATCCTGGGCTGGCGTGATCACATGTGGTTGTGAGGCCGGTTGGACGTACTGCCAAATTCTCTGAAATGATGTTGGATGCGGCTTATGGTAGAGAAATTAATATTAAATTCTCTGGCAACAACTCTGGTGGACAGTCTTGTAGTCAGGATGCCAATTGCACACTCCCTCAACTTGAGACATCTGTGGCATTGTGTTGTGTGACATTGTGTTGTGTGACATTGTGTTGTGCACATTTTAGAGTGGCCTTTTATTATCCCCACCCACCACCGGTGTATTGAACATGCGGTTTAATCAGCTTCTTGATATGCCACACCTGTCAGGTGGATGGATTATCTTGGCAAAGGAGAAATGCTAACTAACAGGGATGTAAGGAAATGTGTGCACAACATTTGAGAGAAAATGAGCTTTTTGTGCGTTTGGAAAATGTATGGGATGTTTAATTTCAGCTCATGAAACATGGGACCAGCACTTTACATGTTGCATTTATATTTTTGTTCAGTATACACAAATATTATTGTTCACTATTCAATGTTGTCATTTCACTTCTGAGTTTTCCCACCTTACCTCACTTATAATTCACTGTATCACAATTCCAGTGGGTCAGAAGTATATGTACACTAAGTTGATTGTGCCTTTAAACAGCTTGGAAAAATCCAGAAAATGATGTCATGGCTTCAGAAGCTTCTGATTTGAGTCAATTGAAGGCCTACCTTAAAGCTCAGTGCCTCTTTGCTTGACATCATGGGAAAAAGTGCAAATGTAAAGATGCTGGAGGAAACAGGTACAAAAGTATCTATATCCGCAGTAAAACAAGTCCTATTTCGACATAACCTGAAAGGCTGCTCAGCAAGGAAGAAGCCACTGCTCCAAAACCGTCATAAAAAAGCCAGACTATGGTATGCAACTGCACATGGGGACAAGGATCGTACATTTTGGAGAAATGTCCTCTGGTATTATGAAACAAAAATAGAACTGTTTGGCCATAATGACCATCGTTATGTTTGGAGGAAAAAGGGGGAGGCTTGCAAGCTGAAGAACACCATCCCAACCATGAAGCACGGGGGTGGCAGCATCATGTTGTTGGGCTGCTTTGCTGTGGGAGGAACTGGCGCATTTCACAAAATAGATGGCATATTGAAGAAACATCTCAAGACATCAGTCAGGAAGTTAAATCTTGGTCGCAAATGGGTCTTTCAAATGGACAATGACCCCAAGCATGCTTCCAAAGTTGTGGCAAAATGGCTTAAGGACAAAACAGTCAAGGTATTGGAGTGGCCATCACAAAGCCCTGACCTCAATCCAATTGAACATTTGTGGGCAGAACTGAAAAAGCGTGTGCGAGCAAGGAGGTCTACAAACCTGATTCAGCTACACCAGCTCTGTCAGGAAGAATGGGCCAAAATTCATCCAACTTATTGTGGAAAGCTTGTGGAAGGCTGCCTGAAACATTTGACCCAAGTTAAACAATTTAAAGTCAATGCTTCCAAACACTAATTGAGTGTATGGAAACTTCTGACCCACTGGGAATGTGATGAAAGAAATAAAAGCTGAAATAAATCATTCTCTCTACAATTATTCTGACATTTCACATTCTTAAAATAAAGTGGTGATCCTAACTAACCTAAAACAGGGAATTTTTACTAGGATTAAATGTCAGGAATTGTGAAAAACTGGTTTTAAATGTATTTGGCCAAGGTGTATGTAAACTTCCGGCTTCAACTGAATATATATATATATTTTTTTTTTTTTTTTTTTTTTTCACCTTTATTTAACCAGGTAGGCTAGTTGAGAACAAGTTCTCATTTGCAACTGCGACCTGGCCAAGATAAAGCATAGCAGTGTGAACAGACAACACATGAGTTACACATGGAGTAAACAATTAGCAAGTCAATAACACAGTAGAAAAAATGGGCAGTCTATATACAATGTGTGCAAAAGGCATGAGGAGGTAGGCGAATAATACAATTTTGCAGATTAACACTGGAGTGATAAATGATCAGATGGGCATGTACAGGTAGAGATATTGGTGTGCAAAAGAGCAGAAAAGTAAATAAATAAAAACAGTATAAAAACAGTATGGGAATGAGGTAGGTGAAAAAGGGTGAGCTATTTACCTATAGACTATGTACAGCTGCAGCGATCGGTTAGCTGCTCGGATAGCTGATGTTTGAAGTTGGAGAGGGAGATAAAAGTCTCCAACTTCAGCGATTTTTGCAATTCGTTCCAGTCACAGGCAGCAGAGTACTGGAACGAAAGGCGGCCAAATGAGGTGTTGGCTTTAGGGATGATCAGTGAGATACACCTGCTGGAGCGCGTGCTACGGATGGGTGTTGCCATCGTGACCAGTGAACTGAGATAAGGCGGAGCTTTACCTAGCATGGACTTGTAGATGACCTGGAGCCAGTGGGTCTGGCGACGAATATGTAGTGAGGGCCAGCCGACTAGAGCATACAAGTCGCAGTGGTGGGTGGTATAAGGTGCTTTAGTGACAAAACGGATGGCACTGTGGTAGACTGCATCCAGTTTGCTGAGTAGAGTGTTGGAAGCCATTTTTATCATGGAGTTATGAAGACATATGGTGTTTGGGAAACACTGTTATGAGTAAGTTAGATTGCGGCCCCATTACTGGCTTTATGTGTCATAGCAGTAATGTGTTGAGGAAGTGCTAATGGTATGGTGCAGCACAGCGTCAAACTAGGGTTTTCGTGGCTAATTGAGGTAAAACAGGAATTCTACTCATAGATTATGCATATATGAACTACACATTGACACGTCCAGCCCAAAGCAGAAGGTTTAAAAAGTACTTAGTAGTCGCCAGAGTTCCGGAGCATGTCTTTATTGCCCTTTTTCAAGCCGGGCTGGTGTGAGTGTGTGTGTACAGGCCTCCGTCTTACCCCAGAGTAAAGGGACAGTAGAGGTAGCAGGTCCATGATAGCCCAGTGGCTTGCTGTGCTGCATTCCATCCGTTCAAAGTGGCCCCTGTTCAAGAAACAGATTGTTCTCAGGTGCTTCGCTCCATAGCTTAGCTTTTCCCACCCTACTTGGACGAGTATTTTAAGTATGCCACCTTGTCTTGTCTCTCCGTCTCCACGGCACAACAACAGATGAGAGAACAGAGGACCATTAAGTACAAGACCATTCTAGACCTGTACAGGTGTTGTGCTCAGGGTGCTTCTCAGACAGAATAGTGCAGCTTTGTGTAGCTGCCTCGCCTAGAGCATCCCTGCTATGACACTCTCATTCCTCCTCTAAATGCTGCATTCGGCATTGTAATTGAACAATCTGTACACTTTAAATGATGCCCATTAAAAGCAATCGGAAATCATTTGTTCCCCCTGCAAATCCGAATGATGCATCCCTGGAGTGGCGACATGTTGCTAAGCAGCCTTACCCATCGGTCCCACCGCTCCCTCCTCCCCGTGCCTCTCCATGTTTTTAACAGCCAACGTTCTCCTTCATGAAGGCTCTGTAATGCTCTCAGCCTCAAACGGGAATCTCTCCCAAGAGAAACACATCTATGTTTTTCCTCTTTTGAATTGTCTTTTCCTGGGCTGTTGTTTCCAACACTGCTCGTATAAGGGGCTTGTGAATGACGAACATTGGCCTGAGATAATAGCCTCCTTCCTGTCCAAACCTTGTTTGGCCTTGAGACTCTCTCAGCCATGGCTGGGCCAGATATCTCATTCTGAAGGAGGTCGGGAAGGAGTGTGAGAGAAGGAGGGAACAGAACCATGAGGGACAGAACCAGAGGGACAGCCCACAGTCCTGTGTTGTGACACCGTCAGTAATAACACAGCATGGAGTATTATGGACTAATGCAGCTTGATGAGGAGGCTGACCTGCTACGTCATCCCGTATGCTAATGAGTCTCCCTCCAGTCTATTTGATCCTGACTGTGATTCACTGTGTTCCTTCACTAATGAGACTCCTCCGCTACGGATGATGAGGCTGGCGGCTGGGCCGTCTTGTGCTCTAAAGAGTCTCCCTTTGATGTCCCTGTTCTTGACGGACTTGTCAGTTTCCGCCTGTTCTTCCTCTGGAATAATGAACTAATGAGGGAGAAGCAGCACCGTTTGAATGGAATGTGTCTCCCAGCATGTCCACCATAAGATGTGAATGACTGAGTCAGAAAGAGGGAATAAGGGAGGAAGGGAGAGGGGGTGGGAGGAGTGAACCGTGTGTGTAATCTCCCCATACAGTATGTTTTAGGAGCATTCGTATCCTCACATCAGGGCCGGAGCTGGTTCATTCTAGCTGGCTGAAGTCTGCTCAAGTGGTTGTGTTTGTTTAAAAGGAAACACACACTCACAGCTCAAGCTAAACGTGGCATTCAGTCATTCCTATGTTTTCTTTCTCTCTCTGCTGCCGGCAGCAATCTTGGCACGGCTTACGTTCTTAACCACATCATAATGGTTTTTAAAGCAATTTGTTTCTTTGTCGTTTTGGGGTGGATATTTTAAACCTGGTTTGTGATTTATCATTGAATTGAGTTGGCAGTGTTTTTGTTGAGAGTTGAGCTGGAGGTGACAGTATGGCAAGATTACGTTGTTACCTTTTTTCTTAAGTCGCGTTCCCTTGTCCTAACACCACACACTCCCACACACTCCCACACACAACCCAGTGATCTACAGTTAACCATTATGGAAACAAAGCTGTGACAAATGGACCCTGTAAGCCAGGTGTGTTGCCAAGCCACTAGAAAGAAGAGCACTACACTGACACAACGAGAATACTGCTCACTAGGAACACTTGAGTACCTGACAAAGGGATTTTATCACTCTACCAGAGTAAAACTAAGACCTGCAATAAACCACAGTAAAACCACACCGCTATGCAGCTGTAACCATCCATTTGTTTTCACTGCTTGGTCAGTCTTGGTCGTGCTGTATTGGTTTGCAGCTCAACAAAGCACAGTGCAGTTATATAAAGTGCATTTAGAGTGAATTTTACCTTGGTATATCTTGTTTTTATTTCCCGTACTAACAAATGGATCCTCTTTCCTTTATCGACAAGTTGTTTGAAAGAACCTTTGTGTGTTTGGATGTAGGTGTGTATGTGCATGTGTGTGTGTGCGTGTGCGTAATGGTATTTGTGTGTGTGTGTGTTTGTGTGTTGTAAGAGCTGTGCTGAAAGCAGTGTTTCCTGATTGCTTTCCTTGTTTACGTGCTGGTTTCCTGGGGTGCTCAGTGAGCTGAGGAAGACATGGAGGGCTTTAACAAGTGCCTGTGGGGCTACAGGTCAGAGGTCATCACACCTCCACACACACACACAAGCATGCATGCACGCGCACACACACACACGCACGCACGCACGCACGCACGCACGCACGCACGCACGCACGCACGCACGCACGCACGCACGCACGCACGCACGCACGCACGCACACACACACACACACACACACACACACACACACACACACACACACACACACACACACACACACACACACACACACACACACACACACACACACACACACACACACACACACACACACACACACATTGCCCCTGAAGAGAGCCTGGAATGTGTCTCTGAATGATTGTTCCTGGCCTGGGGCATGGAGCTCCCCATCTCTGAATGATTGTTCCTGTCTTGAGGCATGGAGCTCCCCATCTCTGAATGATTGTTCCTGGCCTGAGGCATGGAGCTCCCCATCTCTGAATGATTGTTCCTGGCCTGAGGCATGGAGCTCCCCATCTCTGAATGATTGTTCCTGGCCTGAGGCATGGAGCTCCCCATCTCTGAATGATTGTTCCTGGCCTGGGGCATGGAGCTCCCCATCTCTGAATGATTGTTCCTGGCCTGAGGCATGGAGCTCCCCATCTCTGAATGATTGTTCCTGGCCTGAGGCATGGAGCTCCCCATCTCTGAATGATTGTTCCTGGCCTGGGGCATGGAGCTCCCCATCTCTGAATGATTGTTCCTGGCCTGGGGCATGGAGCTCCCCATCTCTGAATGATTGTTCCTGGCCTGGGGCATGGAGCTCCCCATCTCTGAATGATTGTTCCTGGCCTGAGGCATGGAGCTCCCCATCTCTGAATGATTGTTCCTGGCCTGAGGCATGGAGCTCCCCATCTCTGAATGATTGTTCCTGGCCTGAGGCATGGAGCTCCCCATCTCTGAATGATTGTTCCTGGCCTGGGGCATGGAGCTCCCCATCTCTGAATGATTGTTCCTGGCCTGAGGCATGGAGCTCCCCATCTCTGAATGATTGTTCCTGGCCTGAGGCATGGAGCTCCCCATCTCTGAATGATTGTTCCTGGCCTGAGGCATGGAGCTCCCCATCTCTGAATGATTGTTCCTGGCCTGAGGCATGGAGCTCCCCATCTCTGAATGATTGTTCCTGGCCTGGGGCATGGAGCTCCCCATCTCTGAATGATTGTTCCTGGCCTGGGGCATGGAGCTCCCCATCTCTGAATGATTGTTCCTGGCCTGGGGCATGGAGCTCCCCATCTCTGAATGATTGGTCCTGGCCTGGGGCATGGAGCTCCCCATCTCTGAATGATTGTTCCTGGCCTGGGGCATGGAGCTCCCCATCTCTGAATGATTGTTCCTGGCCTGGGGCATGGAGCTCCCCATCTCTGAATGATTGGTCCTGGCCTGAGGCATGGAGCTCCCCATCTCTGAATGATTGTTCCTGGCCTGAGGCATGGAGCTCCCCATCTCTGAATGATTGGTCCTGGCCTGGGGCATGGAGCTCCCCATCTCTGAATGATTGTTCCTGGCCTGAGGCATGGAGCTCCCCATCTCTGAATGATTGTTCCTGGCCTGGGGCATGGAGCTCCCCATCTCTGAATGATTGTTCCTGGCCTGAGGCATGGAGCTCCCCATCTCTGAATGATTGTTCCTGGCCTGAGGCATGGAGCTCCCCATCTCTGAATGATTGTTCCTGGCCTGAGGCATGGAGCTCTCCATCTCCCACTCAGCTTCCCCCTCCTCCCCCTCAGCACACGGTACTATGAGGCCTTCAGACTGTTGCATCCTGGGACCTGAGGTGAACCTGAAAGGATCCCCCCTGGACAACCCTGTCAATTGACCCCAAACCAAACCTGCAATCGTCCTTCTGCATACCAACCAACCTGGTCCATGTTGGTCTGTTGACCTGGATAGACCATGGGTCCCAAAGCTAAAGAATGCAAAGAGTATTGTGGTTTACTGTAGGCTATTTGGTCTATCCCTACCAAAGCTTCCTGTCCTTCTAAGGTGTCCGGCATCTGCTGTGTGCTCAGTGCTCAGGGTGAGCGAGGGCAGTTTTGGATAATTTGTTCTGTAAATAAACGCTGCTTAGTTTTCTCTCCAGCCCATAAGGTTGTCTGTGGTTGGTTGAGATCAGGAGGGATCCCACACGTCCGGCTCTGGAGGGTCTGTTTACTCTGGCTTTCCAGCCAGTGTCCTCCTCCTCCTCCCGCAGTAAAGCTATATGGAGACAGGGAGTGTGTGTGTGTGTGTGTGTGTGTGGAGAGGGTCAGCCAGCTGGTTTCACTCTCAGATGGCTTTCAAAAGAGTCTTTGTGAAAAACACATTTGGAGTGGATATTATGCTGTTATGACAAGGCCTCATGGGTTGCCAATTCCCCAGTGAGGTTCTAAGCTATAAACAAGGACCTAATAGTGACCTACGTTATGCTGTGTTTGTTTTTGGAGCGTCAATATCAGCTTTTCCCCTAAATAAACTGTGGCTGAATACAGAGTGGAACCCATTGAGCAGTGCCGACCCAGGTGGAAATGTTTCATCAAATAAAAGGCTGTTCCCCTCACCCATTGCCCTTAGCCGGTTTCCTACAGGGAGCCTCCTGTGGTCAGAAGGAGAGGGTCTGACTAACCACTCTCCCATCCCCACCTCCCCCCGGTCTTGTCCCCCTCGCCTTGTCTATGTGGGAGTCTAAACCAAGCCCTCAGGACTCCCCGACGCATCTACATTCTCTTAAATCCCCTGGAATTCATTATAGTGTTCTTGACATCAGCTGAACGTTTACTAAAACACAACTATTAGGCAGCTTCACACCCTGGATGGGAGGGTTTACACATAACCTTGTATGTTTACAGAATAAATCTAATATAATGCGATAGGGTTGCAACCCACACACTCAGGGCACCTAGAGACAAGTACCCCTCATCTCATCATACAAGATTGCTTATTTAACCTGACAGAACCCACCTTGACAGATTGATTCATAACTAGCTTCATACTTGACCCTCTTCTTGTCCTCCCCCTCCCTCTCCACCTCCTCCCATACCATTCCTGACAGCACAGTGACAGAACTCAGACAACATGCCCTCCTCTCTAGGTTCAATTAGCACCCACTGTTCTAGGGTTAACCTCATCATTAAGAGTTCCCCCCAACATATCACAAACCACCCACCTGCCCCAATTGGATTTCAATGGGAAATTAGCTGTATTAGATAGTCTATGGTTAATGGAGGATTACGTGTGTGTGGAAGGAATGTTGTTTTCAAATGTCAGCTGTAAAATGCCACGGTGATAGCAGGGCAATAGCAGTTGCTGATATTCATTTGGTTCTGTGTAAACTCTTTCAGTTCTATAAAGGTGCCTATCGATTAATGGACTAAAAATGAGATCAGTACTCTTCTCACACACACACACACACACACACACACACACACACACACACACACACACACACACACACACACACACACACACACACACACACACACACACACACACACACACACACACACACACACACACACACACACACACACACACACACACACACACACACACACACACTAGTGATTAGCTTGGCTCTTTGACTAATTAAACCCAGGATTAGAGCTAATCAGGATGTGTGAAACAGCTCAGTCTCGTTAGGGATGATAGGCGAGGAATGCACATTATCCCTGTACCACATACTCAATCCTCCTGCACTCTCCCCCTCGCTTAGCCAGTCAATGGTGACACACCAGATACACAGTTCAAAGCTTTCAAGGGAAGACTGAATCCTAATGAATAGCTTTCCCATTTGTGCCATTCTCTTTTATTAAAGAGACCAAAACACACTTAATTTGCAGATCTATGATGAGCCAGTAGCTGTAATGCTGGGGCCTGGGATCCATTGATAAGCATGTGTAATGAGTCAAGCTGAAGGCTCCAATAGTTCCCATAATTATTTGTGATTGAATACACCCCTGCTGCATTATACCTGCCCTCATCCCACCCCACTATTCTTACCCTAAACCCCAGCAGCTTTGTGATCATGCCCCTCTCATCTGAATGAGGAAGAGAAAGCGAGGGGGGTCCGGACTGGGAGTCAATGCGGTGGTGTAACGATAAGCTGAGATCAGCCTGTCGATGTGCATCAGGGACACTTTCTATTAGATTTCGACAGAATTCTGCTGGATACGTGTTGATTTTCCACTTTAAAATCCATGCATTACCATGTTAAGGAGTCTGGACTCTGAGTCTTTAAGGAGTCAGTCTCTGTCATAATGTCGTTCCCATGGAATAAATGAATTTGAAACACTATGGAGAAAATAGCTTGGTTCACTGTCTTGGTATACTGTAATTGTGATCATTCTTCTGTTGTGTTTGGAGCTCTTGGCTCCTCCATTGTGGCGGTGGTTCAACCAGATGGATGGATAAACCATCCCAATCATAGCTCCAGTCCCGAGAGGCTGGCATCATTCCTGGTCTGGTCTGGCCTGGGCCCAGCATGGTGTGGTCGGTATGCTCTACCACAGCCTCTCTCCATCACATCAAATCAAGTCCCATCCTACCAGCTCCTGTCCTCCAGCCACTCGTCACCTAACATGGCTGATTTGAGTTACCCTGCAGTCTTAGAGGGAGTGAGTGAGAGTGCCTCATCAGCAGCAGCAGTATAGTATTGTGCCCTGAGGGCTAACCTTGTTATCACACAGAGTGGACATGCCTATCTTCAGCTTAATTAACCAGAGGTTGACCTTGTAATGGAGCCTCAGCCTGCCTGACCTATCTGGAGCCAGTCTCCTCTCCTAGCAGAGCAGCACTCAGTACGGACGAACGGACGGACGGACACCGTGTCTGGAGGCTTCTAATTAAGAGCTGGAATGAAAGGGGATTTCATTAGTGAGGGAGGGAGATAGTTGCTGTACGACGTGGGAGTGATTGAGTCAGTATGTGTGTTTGTGTATAGAGTTTGTATGTGTACTGTGTGTGTGTGGGCTTTTGTGGGCCTATACGGTTTCTGTGTACAGTGTTTGTTATAGTGTGTGTATGTGTCCATGTGCGTACGCGTGTGTGTTATAAAGCGTGGGTGTGCGCAGCATTTCAGGTGGAGCCCGAGAAAGGGGCCAGGAACAGGCTTGTCTGTTTGGCTTGTTCAGCCATACACACTTGAATGCAGCAGATACAAAAGACATGAATACGTATCTCTCATCTATTCAGTCTAATGCACACATCACAAATACTTCACCGCTGAGTGATCATAACAATATCCTCCTGTTCCTGTATGGGCTGCAGTAAGCTGATGATGATGGCTATTGTTCCTCCTCTGCAGTAGAAGTAGCAGTGCACTCAGTCCGTCTCTCTCAGGCTGGGTTACAGTACATCCAGAGCCCTTCTCGTCTCTCTCCCCGAATATAAAAGTCCAGAGTTGAGTAACGACCACAGTGTGTGGCGATCCGCCAGCCCCTCCATTGCAGAGGCGCTCAAACTGCTACTTCAAGCTAAATTTGATGCCTTTGTGACTATCTGAAATTGAAACCTTACCTCATCGGAAGAAATTGCTCCAGGGTGATGGGGGTGGTGGGATTGGGGGGTGGAGGGAGTGACGGGGGTGAAGGGGTGGGGATCAGAGCTGTTGAGTGGTGCTGTCTCTGACATTTGTGGTCTCTGGTGGTTGTGTGTGGAAATAATGAACTCATGAGAGATCCAGGCCGAGGATCAGTAGCTGTGTGGATGAGCTCCTTGATAAAAGGGAACTTCATTAATCTCACTGACATTTGCTCCCATAGAACACCGCTCAGCACCGGGCTCAGCTCAGCAGCAACACACCTTGGTTTCACCTCGAAACGTTCAAACCCGCAGTGTCTCTGACACACACACGCACAATAGTGTACCGCTGCTTCTGACAACATGATGTCTTGTACGATTCATAATAACGCATGGTTGATATTTTTTGATTCAAGGCCCCGACATAATAGTCGATTTGATGGGAGGTTATGCAGGGTTGCGTGGCTGCTGTATAATGAGTGTCCTGCAGTGCAAATGTCATAAGCCCTTAATCCTACCACCCTCTAGCCACATGGAGTCCACTACATCCACACGGCCTCATCTTTCACTGAACCCACCCACTGCTGTTAGAGCATAGATTGCTGTCTCTCAGTTTCTCTGTCTCTCTACACTCACACATACATCACGCAAAGTGCCTATAGGAATCCCTTAATACCAGCATGCAGTGTGCGAGGGGAGAGAGAAAGGGAGATGCGATACAATAGGAAATGTCATCTAGTCGAGGGGGAAGAGATGTCCTGGGGGGGGTGATTGACATTAGCAGAATTCCTGTGGATTCAGGTTGGGTAATTATAGAGCTCTAGGAAGGACTATCCTTCACCGTAATGAACTGACTTCTCTATGGCAGGGCACTGCATCGCTGGACTGTGTGTTTTATTGCCACTCTTCCCTCTGTAATTCTTTTTTATTGACAGTCTCAAAGGTCAAATTGTTTTGCAGATGTGTTGTGTTTGAGGGATGGTTCCATAGCATATACCACAGTAGGAGAAGACTGGATAAGAGGGATGAGGGCCTCCCTAATGTGGACTGGGTCAGAGTGGGGATGAAGGCTCAGTTGTTTCCAGCCTTAATCACTCATAAAGACTGGTGTGAGTCCTGGGAGTGAGATGGGAGTTATAATGTGTGGTTCATAAGCTCACAACCTTAGCCCCCAGGGTAGATTTGTCTCAGCTCCCAGTCCCAGTGTGGATCTCCCAGTTTCCAGTCCATCTAATGACTAACTGTGGCCTTGGCCAGGCTAGGGGAACACTTATCTATCCCCTAGGCCCACCCCCCCTCCAACAGAAGTGAATGTCTTTTTAACGATGTCCCAGCCATGCGCTTTACTGTGGCTGTATTGATAGAAAATGCCTCCTCCAGCTGAATTTGCCCCTCATTAATTTCCCATCCTAATATTTATGTTGCCTTGTTAAGCAGGCGTTAAATCCCAATGCCATTTTCCCAAAGATCCCTTCATTCCGCCAGGCTGCTCCCGGGATTGTTTTCCCCTCCCTCCCTCCCTCCCTCCCTCCCTCCCTCCCTCCCTCCCTCCCTCCCTCCCTCCCTCCCTCCCTCCCTCCCTCCCTCCCTCCCTCCCTCCCTCCCTCCCTCCCTCCCTCTGTGCCCCTCGTCTGGGATCAGCCTCCTCTGGAAACAGCAGCCTTCTCGGAATCTCAATCCTGCCTTGGATTTATGATGCCATTTAATTCCCATTCAGGCCAATAACATCAAGGGCTCCGACCATTCATTCTGCTGTTCCACAGGACCTTGGAAATAGCTTCCGTAGACCGGCCACGGTGAGAGAGTTGTTTCAAGTTGTAAAAGGGTGTTTGTGTGGTTGTGTGTGTTTGTGATGGGGATTATAGAAGTGGGGATATGCCATCCTGAGTGGGCTATGGTTCTATGCTGCTGTGTAAATGACTTGGTGCACAGTGCTGCTCAGGCCGTCTCCTCACAGTGTGACAGAGAGTTGACATCTGGCTTCCGCTGCCAAGGGCGTCATTAAGATCTAAAATACATGCTGTTCATGCTGACACACACACACCAGTGGCGGTCGGTGCCGTTTCAGATGAGGGAGGAGGATATTATTTTTCATAAGCCTGGCCTTATTTCTATTAC
The DNA here is from genome assembly GCF_023373465.1 of Oncorhynchus keta. Taxonomy (NCBI): domain Eukaryota; kingdom Metazoa; phylum Chordata; class Actinopteri; order Salmoniformes; family Salmonidae; genus Oncorhynchus; species Oncorhynchus keta. The sequence continues at coordinate 43,154,708 of NC_068431.1, forward strand.
AGCATATTGGATGACTGTCATTCATATTCCATTCACCCACCTCAATGTAACAGCAATAAGTTCACATGATACTCTAATTTTCCCTATACCCATCATGAGTTTGCTACAACCTAGCCTATTAATAAATGTAGGTGCACATAGGTTGAGAGAAGAGTTTGCGGTGGGAGACAGTGACATGTTCAATACCTTCTTGCACATTCTTGCCTGCATCTAGCTGATCATAGGGTGTAATCATTAGTCCAAATTCAGACAAATTCAGGTACGTTTATCGCCGTTTCGTTTGATTCCGTCTCGGAAACGTTTTTCAACAGAATCGGCAGAATGAATACACCCCTGATCACAGTTCACTTTTATAGCAGCCACATTGTATTTCTTCTCGCATCTATGCGCTCGCCTCCTCTCACCTTTTCCCTTTGTCGCTTGTGGACTGCTGTATGTGACGTTTCAAAGTGCCCGGCATCTGACTGTAAGGTGCTACAGAGTGTAGTGCGTACGGCCCAGTACATCACTGGGGCCAATCTTCCTGCCATATAATTGGTGGTGTCACACATACACACCTTTGTTATGTACACTGCTGCTACTCACTGTTAATTATCTATGCATAGTCACTTCACCCCTATCTACATATACAAATTACCTCAAATTACACAGCACACTGACTCGGTACCGGTACCCCCTATATATAGCCTCATTATTGTTATTTAATTGTGTTACTTTTTGTTATTTTTTACTTTAGTTTATTTGGTAAATATTTTCTTAAGTGTTTTTGAACTGCACAGTTGGATAAGGACTTTTAAGTAAGTATTTCATGGTAAGGTCTACACTGTATTTGGCACATGTGACAAATAAAGTTTGATTTGAGTCAGCAAGCAGTTTAGCACTTACACTGGCGGGCCCCGGTGGCAATAAATTAGTAAAACCAAAAGCTTACCTTGACTTGTAAGAGTTGTGAAATATGGAAAGCTTTTGACGATTTGGCGGGCCTGTTTGAGACTGCTCTCTCTATAAACTCTTATGTTATTGCACATACACACACATACATTTACACATTATCTCACTACTTTGCTTTTCGAACCAAACTTAATTTTTCTCCCTTACTTAGTATCCTGCACGTTGCGCCTCTGTGAGGTGCACGGTGAACAGAATAGCAGCAGCAGGGGGTTGACCAAGACCTGGGCGTTTGCTCTCTTTCCTGAGGTTGCTCTGCTCCCACTGTGTGTGTGTGTGTGTGTGTGTGTGTGTGTGTGTGTGTGTGTGTGTGTGTGTGTGTGTGTGTGTGTGTGTGTGTGTGTGTGTGTGTGTGTGTGTGTGTGTGTGTGTGTGTGTGTGTGTGTGTGTGTGTGTGTGTGTGTGTGTACACACGCACACATGCTCAGCTAGGGGCCATAACAGTGAAAAGTTCTTCACAATTCACAATAATCACAATTATTTTCATTTTCCAGCCATGTTTACAAGTGACTTATAAGGAGAGACTGTGTGTGGCACCACTGCTCCTGTCAATGGGAATTTATAGAGAGAGTGGTTGTACACACCTTTCCCACAAGGACATACACACATTCCTCTCCCGCATACCTGAGTGAATGACAGTGTTCAGCTGTTCATTTAATTGTAGTTTATACAGCCTGAGAGTATTTCACTATAAAGACCCTGAGTGTGTGACTGTGTGTGTATGTCTGGAATACGTGTCTGGAAGGCATGGGAAACACAGACTGTGAAGTAGTGGGTGACTTGACATTGTCCTGGTTGACTTTGAAGTTATTGGTATGGAGAGGACAGAATCCATTTGTTATGGCCTTATTTGACCACATTTCCCATTGGGGTGATTTGATGTGCATCCCCTGGGTGAGGTCAGGCATATAGTGAGTACTTGGTCAGTGGAGAGGTGTAGTAACCAACAGATGAATGAATATTTCAACACGTGTGATTACCCAGAAACACTGCTCTGCTCCTGCACATCCTTTGATGTTCTGCTGAATCCACATTTGCCAGAACTCATTATAAAATTGGCCAGGGAAGAGATAGAGAGGGGGGAAAGAGAGAAAGATAGAGAGGGGGGAAAGAGAGAAAGATAGAGAGGGGGGAAAGAGAGAAAGATAGAGAGGGGGGAAAGAGAGAAAGATAGAGAGGGGGGAAAGAGAGAAAGATAGAGAGGGGGGAAAGAGAGAAAGATAGAGAGGGGGGAAAGAGAGAAAGATAGAGAGGGGGGAAAGAGAGAAAGATAGAGAGGGGGAAAGAGAGAAAGATAGAGAGGGGGGAAAGAGAGAAAGATAGAGAGGGGGGAAAGAGAGAAAGATAGAGAGGGGGAAAGAGAGAAAGATAGAGAGGGGGGAAAGAGAGAAAGATAGAGAGGGGGGAAAGAGAGAAAGATAGAGAGGGGGGAAAGAGAGAAAGATAGAGAGGGGGGAAAGAGAGAAAGATAGAGAGGGGGGAAAGAGAGAAAGATAGAGAGGGGGGAAAGAGAGAAAGATAGAGAGGGGGGAAAGAGAGAAAGATAGAGAGGGGGGAAAGAGAGAAAGATAGAGAGGGGGGGGGGGGGGGAAGAGAGGATGGTCTTATTAACTTCTTCATTCCGGTTACACTGAGAGAGTTCTTAGACAACTTTCCTCCAATTTCCTCCACTTAACGTCTGGAGCGGAGCAGCCTCTCTCTCTGATTTCCAGTGAACTTCCTCACACAACCTGATCCTGTCAATTCCCATCACATCCCCAATCCACGTCCAGGGCAGTATTCCATGCCAGCACTGAACTCTTCCCCTGGATACCATCCTGGTTTTCCCTGTTTGTTCCCATCCCAGATCCCAGCCAGTGACGTCTGGTAAACAACCCCTGAGGGATGAGGTCATTAAGTATAGGGTATGGGGTTCTCCCCAGCGTTAGGCTTGACAAAATACTAAAACCTTCTCAGGAGACAGAGACACTGACCTAATTCAAGACCACAACCTATGAGCTCTGTTAATAAAGAATCGCAAGTAGAGTCAATTAAAAAACCACCAAACCATAAACAAAACAAAACACCAAACCATAACAAAACACCAAACCACAACAAAACACCAAACCATAACAAAACAAAACACCAAGCCATAACAAAACACCAAACCATAACAAAACACCAAACCACAACAAAACACCAAACCATAACAAAACACCAAACCATAACAAAACACCAAACCACAACAAAACACCAAACCATAACAAAACACCAAACCACAACAAAACACCAAACCATAACAAAACACCAAACCACAACAAAACACCAAACCACAACAAAACACCAAACCATAACAAAACACCAAACCATAACAAAACACCAAACCACAACAAAACACCAAACCATAACAAAACACCAAACCACAACAAAACACCAAACCATAACAAAACACCAAACCACAACAAAACACTAAACCACAACAAAACAAAACACCAAACCATAACAAAACACCAAACCACAACAAAACAAAACACCAAACCATAACAAAACACCAAACCACAGCAAAACACCAAACCACAACAAAACACCAAACCACAACAAAACAAAACACCAAACCATAACAAAACACCAAACCACAACAAAACACCAAACCATAACAAAACACCAAACCATAACAAAACACCAAACCACAACAAAACACCAAACCATAGCAAAACACCAAACCATAGCAAAACACCAAACCATAACAAAACACCAAACCACAACAAAACACCAAACCATAACAAAACACCAAACCATAGCAAAACACCAAACCATAACAAAACACCAAACCACAAAAAAACCAAACAAAAAACACCAAACCATAAAAAAACACCAAACCATAACAAAACACCAAACCATAACAAAACACCAAACCACAACAAAACACCAAACCATAACAAAACACCAAACCACAACAAAACACCAAACCATAACAAAACACCAAACCATAACAAAACACCAAACCACAACAAAACACCAAACCATAACAAAACACCAAACCATAACAAAACACAAAACCACAACAAAACACCAAACCACAACAAAACACCAAACCACAACAAAACACCAAACCATAATGTTTTGGTTGCGTGTTCTTGTTCTTCTAAATAACTGTCTGTGTTGTATTAGCCTTAGAGACGGTCGACCTCTCTCTCCAAACGAGTGATGTTGTTAAAAGGCTTAGACCAGTGACTAGGCCAGCTCCAAATCTCTGTCAGACCAATTAGAGTGTGTCAGTAATCCTTGGCCTAGCCTGCGGATCACAACAAGGCAGCTAACAGACTTCTATGGACACATAAGAATATTTTAACAAGCAGAGTCCTTTAGCCCTCTGTTCTATAGCCCTTATACTCCTTCCTCCCTTCTCATACCTGCCTGCTCTCATTAGGCCTCGATAGTTTGCTACCAGCTTTCGTCATAGTGACATATGGTATTATGCAAAGGAATTATGGAGTTTGAGAGTGGATATTTATCTAGTTAAATTGTGTGTATTGTACACTGAGTGTACAAAACATTAGGAACACCTGCTCTTTCCATGACATAGACTGACCAGGTGAATCCAGGTGGAAGCTATGATCCCTTATTGGTGTCACCTGTTATATACTCTTCAGTCAGTGTAGATGAAGGGGGGGAGACAGGTTAAATAGGTATTTTTAAGCCTTGAGACAATTAAGACATGGATTGTGTATGTGTGCCAGTCAGTGTGAATGGGCAAGACAAAATATGTAACTGCCTTTTGAACGAGGTATGGTAGTAGGTCCCAGGCACACCGGTTTGAGTGTTTCAAGAACTGCAACGCTGCTGGCATTCTCACGCTCAACCGTTTTCCGTGTATCAAGAATGGTCCACCAGCCAAAGGACATCCAGGCAACTTGACACAACTTTGGGAAGCATTGGAGTCGACATGGGCCTGCTTCTCTGTGGAACACCTTGGAGAGTACATGCCCTGATGAACAGAGGCTGTTCTGAGGGCAAAAGGGGGTCAACTCAATATTAGGAAGATGTTCCTAATGTTTTGTACACTCAGTGTAACTTTCTATATGTGTTGCATGTGAGTACTGAGTGTTATGTTTGCTGTGTTTGTGTGTGTCCACTGTTATGATAGATAGTGAGAAGACCATTGAGGTTCATTGTGATCCATTTTAAAGAATCAATTTCCCTCCTATTCCTGTCCATGACATTTGGCCAAAGGGGTGAGAGGGGAGTATGCACAGATTATATTACTATTTGCCACAGTATCATCCCACCTGACACACATAGACAATCAATCCCATGTCACCCCAGGCGTGGATTTACTTTACCTGCCATCTCAGTCCTGATTGGCCAGGGCTCTCCGTGTGATGGGGTGATGTCATACCCGGCGTCACCGGTACCAGGGGGTGACATAGAGGCTAAAGCATTCCACACGTGTCAATGTCACCAACCGCAACTCAAGTACCTGGGTTAGGGGAACCAGCGAGTAGACAATAATGTGCATTGTTTAAGGAGTGCTTTTAGAGGGTCTGGTGTGTGTGTGAAGCTGGGCCAGAAACTGTAACCCAACGCTACACCTCCTCACACTGCAGCTAGTGGAACGGCTTTATCGCCAGATCAGTTTTCATGGCTCATTCCCTGTGTGTGTGTGTGTGTGTGTGTGTGTGTGTGTGTGTGTGTGTGTGTGTGTGTGTGTGTGTGTGTGTGTGTGTGTGTGTGTGTGTGTGTGTGTGTGTGTGTGTGTGTGTGTGTGTGTGTGTGTGTGTGTGTGTGTGTGTGTGTAATAATGTGGTTTTCTACCTGTGAAGGAGTTACTTTACATTGAGAGATGGCTGCTAGTGTAATCCCCAGTGCAGTGCTTGGATTTGCGGTTGATATCTCATCTCTTTAAGTGGTGTGTTTGCATCACCCCGCTCATGGCATCACACCATGTTCGGTAAACTGAGAAACAGGAACGTAAAGGACATCCTCGGGATGTACTGATTCAGCCCCACCAACGGAATCGTGAAACCACACTTGATCGCAGCAGTGTAATATTCAACATATGCTCAGACAGTCACTGCCTGGTCCTTTTGGCAGTTGTATTAAGATGAGGATGCCTGTTTTGACATTAATTCTTTCATTCATTTATTCAGTTAATTCATCCACTTATTCATTCATCCTTACAAACATTACCTGGGTAGAAGGTGTGCTGGAGTCAGATCTTCTTCCCAGTCAGTGGGCAATTCTATGGTCTCCTGCTTGGTTTTATCTAATGGCATATGTGTGATTTCACATTCTATTTGTCTGTTCCTGGAAAGAGAACCCAGGGCAGTTCTGAAAAGACAGAGGAGATTCACCTCTGCCATCCTCCCTCTTTCACTCTCTCCTCGGATCCTCTCTCATATTCCCCTTGTTATCCCCTCATCCTTCACACCAAAGCTGATTCCCGTCACTACAGCAGAACAGCCTCAGGGATGATTGACAGGCATAAGAAGTAAGTGTATGTCTGGCATAGCTGTTACAAATGACCTTTGGTGAGTGTGTGTGTGTGTGTGTGTGTGTGCTTGTTGATTGCGTGCTGTCTTGCTGCTGGGTCTTTGCAGATAAAGTCTGGTCTTGCTGAAGGCCACCTGTGGCAGGGCGATACACCAGCCAGCTCAGGGAGCTTCTCCAACCCTTAGGCACAAATCCAACACAATTAAAACAAGCAAAACAACAAGCGTGCAGAGAATAGACAACAGGGGAGCCTGGTTGCCTTTCTCCTCGCAATTTATTATATCCTTCTGAATATGTCTGCACGGAGTGTTAATTGTAATTCAAATGAAATATGTATGATTTTGCCCTGTGGCTAGGTTGTTGGTTTGCTGTCTGTTCACCTTGGAATTGTTTGTGTGTGGATGTGTTTGTGTTTGGGTTTGTGTGTATTCATTTGAAATGCTTGACGTTGCCCTCTCACCCGCCTTCGAAAACACCCCATAATTATGCTGTGCATTGTTTCAGGATTGCAAGACTCAATTAGATCCGTGTTCTCAGGAAGACAAGACAATCTTTCTAGGTTCTCTGACCTGGTATGTTTTAAATGTTATCCAGGGGCCAGAATACTGATCCTTACTGGGAAAGCAAAGAGTAGTGTTGTCACAATACCAGAATTTTGACTTATCGATACCAAGGATTAGTATCACGATATTCGATACCGTCACGATAATTGACACCAACATGATACCATGGCAAAAATATGTTTTGTATGTTAGCCAAAGTCACAGAATGGCATTTAATCCAGACAGATCTTTTGAGTTCAGTATCATTACATTGGAAATGTTTTAGACTTTTGTACCATTCTAACTACACATTTGAATGGTAAATATCTTGATAAACTGGGTAAATCAAGATGTAGCCTAGGTCTTTTTACAATACAGGTGAATGCATATTAAATAGAAGTGTGTGAATGCATATTATTATTATTATTAGTTATTGAGCTTGTTTTGGCTGATTTCATGAGGCTACAGATGAAAAACTGTTTACCTTCCATTTGGGACTACTTTTCTTGTACTGATCAACAACATTTGCATAGAATAAGAAATCTCTTATTTTATAAAAGTGTGCGCTGTCTCTTTAAGACCCATAAAGTCATTCACATACAAAGTCAGTTCGAGGCTTGATCAAAGATGATCTTGACTTGGAGAGACGTAAGGCGGGGGAGACGAAGTGAATGAATAACATTTTTGGTGACAATCATCTTTGTAAGCAGTCAAATGTTGTGTTGTGGTACTAGGGTAGTGAATTGGCTTCAGCTGTTAGCTAACAAGGACAGTTAGCCTTCAAAGCTGGACGTTACCGGTATCTTCTTGTATTCTAGTGTTCTAGCCTGTTCTGGATATTGTTTTGGGAACAGTAATTAGCCGTTTCAACATTTCTACATGCCGTGGTGCGTTATTCAAGAGTGTCAACTTCTGTGCAGCATAAGTGATGATGCAGCCCAGACTCCCAGTGAGTTCAGTGGTTCCTCATGTCAGGCTAGATCTAGCAAGACGTAAGCGGAGCAGGGCATGGTGCTCTCACACTATAAGGGGACATCAGCTACACTGAAAGACGGACTTGATCCTCTCTCAATCAGTAGACGACATGAGACACATTTGAGAGAAGTACCAGAAAGTAACAAAAAGTATAGTACCAAGTATCAAGAAAGTGCCAGCGTTTCGGTATACCATGCAACACTAGGAAAGAGTACTGTACCACTTGGCCCTCTGTCCCATCTTACTTCCCGAAGGCCCCACTGATGAAGTGAAGAGGTTATCGATCTTCCCATAGATCAGCCTCTTGTTTCCCTCTACCTACAACCTAATGGGGGATATGGGGTGCAGTGTGTGTGTGTGTGTGTGTGTGTGTGTGTGTGTGTGTGTGTGTGTGTGTGTGTGTGTGTGTGTGTGTGTGTGTGTGTGTGTGTGTGTGTGTGTGTGTGTGTGTGTGTGTGTGTGTGTGTGTGTGTGTGTGTGTGTGATTCAGGGTGAGGCTGACTGGAAGTAGCAGTTGATCGATCTGCGTGCTTCTTTCAGTGAAATTCCCAGCAACACCCATCCAGTGAGGACTGTGTCTAGAATTCTGTTGAGCCAGTGGAATTACATACTGCACTGTAGTCATAGCATCTCTGTTGTATATCATCACTCTTTGTTGTACATTTTTACTATTTTCTACATTGTAGAATAATAACGATATCAAAACTATGAAATAACACATATGGCATCATGTAGTAACCAAAAAAGTGTTAAACAAATCCAAATATATTTTATATTTGAGATTCTTCAAGGTTGCCACCCTTTGCCTTCATGACGGTTTTGCACACCCTTGGAATTCTCTCAAACAGCTGCATGAGGTAGTCACCTGGAATGCATTTCAATTAACAGGTGTGCCTTGTTAAAAGTACATTTGTGGATAGGTCAGTCAATCCGGGAAATGTAATGATCTTTGAAAGTTTCTTCAAGCGCAGTCACAAAAACCATCAAGCGCTATGATGAAACTGTCTCTCATGAGGACCGCCACAGGAAAGGCAGACCCAGAGTTAACTCTGCTGCAGAGGGTAAATTCATTAGAGTTAACCTCACCTCAGATTGCAGTCCAAATCAATTCTTCACAGAGTTCAAGTAACAAACATATCTCAACATCAACTGTTTAGAGGCCTTCATGGTTGAATTGCTGCCAAGAAACCACTACTAAAGGACACTAATAATAAGAGACTTGCTTGGGCCAAGAAACACAAGTAATGGACATTAGACTGGTGGAAATCTGTCCTTTGGTTTGACGAGTCCAAATTTGCGATTTTTGATTCCAACCACCATGTCTTTCTGAGACGCAGAGTAGATGAACAGATGATCACCGCATGTGTAGTTCCCACCGTGAAGCATGGAGGAGGTGTGATGGTGTGGTGGTTCTTTGCTGGTGACACTGTAAGTGATTTATTTAGAATTCAAGGCCCAATTAACCAGCATGGCTACCACAGCATTCTGCAGCGATAAGCCATCCAATCTGGTTTGCGCTTAGTGGGACTATCATTTGTTTTTCAACAGTACAATAACCCAACACACCTCCAGGCTATGTAAGGGCTATTTGACCAAGAAGGAGAGTGAAGGAAAAGCAACCAGCAAGTGCTCAGCATATGTGGGAACTCCTTCAAGACTGTTGGAAAAGCATTCCAGGTGAAGCTGGTTTAACACTTTTTTTGGTTACTACATGATTCCATGTGTTATTTCATAGTTTTGATGTCTTCACTATTATTCTACCATGTAGAAGATGATATAAATAAAGAAAAACCCTTGAATGAGAAGGTGTGTCCAAACGTTTGACTGGTACTATAGGTATGTATGTGGCGGAACTGTTGGTTGTGTGATTTAAGCAGTGTGCCTGCTCCTCTCTCCACAGTCTCCGTAGGGAAATGTGTTGCAGCTTCTCTGGTGTTCTGTGAGTCTGTGAGTTAGGACTCTGTTTCTACACTACAGCATCATATCCCCATTAAAGCTTGATAAACGGTTTAACTCCCCAGTCAGGGCCACTGCAGGCACTGTAAGCAGGTCTGCATACTACAGTAGGTTCAGTTTGCTCCTAGCAGAACTCAACTAGGCTCAGTGAACGTATGTGCCTCGCATACTCCCCTGGCATTCGCTTGAGAAACTAGAAGAAAGCGACAACAGTACTGTTTTTGCCGTGGAGATCTTAATAGGGCAATTGTACATCTAACTGAAATGTTTGGTGCAGTATTTCTCAAGTGGAAAGAAATTGCATGAAAACGAGTCGTCTCTCGTTGAACGACGACAAAAACGTAATCAAAGAATCCCTACTGTTGACCAATCACCGACGAAGGGGCGTAGACTTCGGCTACTGAACTACGGCTTACATCTTGCCAGAAATAATGAACTAAATGTTGTCGTAATATGCTGTATGCACAAACTGTTTCGGATGGGAAGCATGCGGGCGACTTAAAGGCATCTGCTTACTAGATTTGGTTTGCTCCTAGCAGACCTCGGCTAGGCGAAGTGAACGTCTTTGCCTCGCACACTCCCTTAAAATATATTTCCTTGAAAAAGAGGCAATAGTACTGTTTGTCCATCTTGCGACGCCATAGCCAGTATACACTTCTTCAAAATAGTCTGAATTAATCTAAGATAACTCTGGAAATATGTCATTCATTTTTGATGTTCTTGCTTGAGGAGATCATAGTCGCACATTTTTACATTTAACTAAGAGGTTTGGTGCCATATTTCTCCTAACACAGTATATGCGCAAACTGGGACCCATGAGGACGCCTTAAGTCAGCATTGTGTGAACCACTCTTAGCCACATGAAAGAGCAGCCAAATCACAACCTCCTGCTCCTAACAGGCAGTAAAACAGGTGAAATACCACCCACAAATGGCTGCAGTTACTGGACATTATTACCCCCCTGCTTTTCCCCCTCCAACCTCTCCCCCTCTCTCTCTCTTAGATCATCTGTTTTTTTTCTATCCTCTCAAATTCATTTTCCATTGCATAGCCCTTCACAGTTTTCACAAAAATACAGTATAGATACACACCACACAGAGAATCACACACTACACACACTTAGTTCAGCACTTAAACCCTTTAATGCCAAAGTGGATCTGGTGAAATAGTAAGCATACCTACAGTATAACCTGTACAAATCTCCATCATCAGTAGAAACATTGAAGCAAATTAGTTCAATCTGGAGAGATGAGGGATGGAAGGATAGAAGGACTGGGGGATGGAGGGAGGCCGGAATACAGAGCTCAGTCAGGAGACTTGTGTGTGTGTGTGTGTGTGTGTGTGTGTGTGTGTGTGTGTGTGTGTGTGTGTGATGATACTCAGAGTGGGACTCACAGTCTTGGTGGACTGGAGTCCCATGCTCCTTCTCCACTCATAAGACATTTTTTGAAAGAGCAGAGAACAGAGCATTACCCCTTCATTCTGCCCACTGCCTGTCCGGCTGCCCACTGCCTGTCCGGCTGCCCACTGCCTGTCTCGCTGCCCACTGCCTGTCCCGCTGCCCACTGCCTGTCCTGCTGCCCACTGCCTGTCCGGCTGCCCACTGCCTGTCCCGCTGCCCACTGCCTGTCCTGCTGCCCACTGCCTGTCCTGCTGCCCACTGCCTGTCCCGCTGCCCACTGCCTGTCCTGCTGCCTGCCTGTCCCGCTGCCCACTGCCTGTCCTGCTGCCCACTGCCTGTCCCGCTGCCCACTGCCTGTCCCGCTGCCCACTGCCTGTCCCGCTGCCCACTGCCTGTCCCGCTGCCCACTGCCTGTCCCGCTGCCCACTGCCTGTCCCGCTGCCCACTGCCTGTCCCGCTGCCCAATGCCTGTCCCGCTGCCCACTGCCTGTCCCGATGCCCACTGCCTGTCCCGCTGCCCACTGCCTGTCCGGCTGCCCACTGCCTGTCCGGCTGCCCACTGCCTGTCCCGCTGCCCACTGCCTGTCCGGCTGCCCACTGCCTGTCCCGCTGCCCACTGCCTGTCCCGCTGCCCACTGCCTGTCCCGCTGCCCACTGCCTGTCCCGCTGCCCACTGCCTGTCCGGCTGCCCACTGCCTGTCCGGCTGCCCAGTTCCCATTCTGCCAGCCTCTGCAGCTTTGCACCACTTAACCAGCAGAATGCTAATGTGTTATTCCTTAAATAAATATCCCCGGATATATATATATAAAATAAATAATTTAGTAGGGAGGGTTGAACCCCATGACAGACCATGGGAACACTTCAAAGCCTTCTTTAATGAAACACACTGGACCAGCAGTGTTCTCTTCCTCTCTCTCTCAGAGATCCAGAGATATTCTGTTACAGTCAGCAGACCAAAGGGCATCGCTGCGTTACTGTGCCGACAGCAGGATCAAAGACTTTGATGCAGGCTTCTGACAAACAGTAGTTGATTAATAGCTAGACCCGGCCGCTTCGCAAGAGAGAATCGCCCATAATCGCTTTAGCTGTGTTCAATATGATCAAATTCCTTCAGCAGGGTTGTAGATGTTTCAAAGTAAACATCTCTCTCTCTCTCTCTCTCTCTCTCTTTTTCTCAATTTAAATTTAAATTCAATTTCTCTCTTATCTACATGGAGAAAGAGCCTTGGAAACTATAACATAGTCCATATTGAAAACGGCATTAATAGCATTAGATTTTCCCTCTTATAGTCATATTATAGCTCAGAACATACTGATATCATACTCTCACAGCTGTAAACCAATTGTTGTTTTCCTAGTGGGGGTTTTAGGGAAGATGTTTTTACTAAGATATGCCAAAAACAAGGCCTCTGTTCGTCAACTCGGCTCACTGCTGTGTTTTGCCTCCTGGGACTCCGGGCCCTTAAACAATACAGAAACGTTGTGTCTGCCCCATGACAATGTGTGTTAATTAGAATGTCCGACAGGATTACAGTTGGTACAATCACCGGCACAGCAATGATAATGCACTGTGTCTAATTACTGTAAACCTACTGCTGCTGCTGAAGGGAACAACTGCTGAGACTGATATGTACTGTAGGTACTGCTGGATGTGTGCATTAGTGGCTCAGTGTGGCTTCCTAATCATTGGAGATATGTATAGCTAGTGTGTGTATTGTATGTGTGTAAGAGATTTGTGTCTGTGTGATTAATATAGTCTACACGTAGTTTCTAATTCCCCAGACTCTAATAAGCTAGTTCTTCTGATACATGCTTCCTCAGAGTGCTACAGCTTTGTGTGTGTTAAAAGGGGTAGGCCCAGGCCTATGGGCGATGGGTAGTGCTGTGGTCATATCCAAGTGGGAAGGTGGTATTTGCCACATACGAATGGGAAATATCCGCTTGAATGCTCCTCCAACTGGTAATTACTAGTGGGGAAACTCGTCTATCATCCATGAGCTCCAACTTCTCCCACATTCTGACCTCTGACGTCACTTACTATGGAAATTACCTTGATAACAGCATTTCCAAGACATTATTTATAAAAGCAATCTATTCGTATCTTTTTTTAACACTATAATTTGTTTACAAGCATTTGATAGCTGTAATTTTAGTTTATGGTTGACGCAGCCTGTTGGCCATTATTTGGCAATTAGCCAATGGGTTCAAAGCACGTGAACTTCACAACTGGTCATGACCACCTTCCCACTTGGTTATGAATGCAGCATTAGGCTCAGGGTGGATAAGGCTGAGAAATTAATTCATGTGACGTTTAATGTGACGTTAATTCGTGTGATGTTTGGGACATGACATGAGCTACTGATTGTCATTGTGCTTGTGGCCAGGGATTGCTCCAACATACATGCAATGTACATCTCATGTCATATTTCCTCTTTTCTCAGGCTCTCGTCTTCGTCAGGATGACTCCCCTCCCCGGATAGTGGAGCACCCCTCTGACCTCATTGTGTCCAAGGGGGAGCCAGCCACCCTCAACTGCAAGGCGGAGGGGCGTCCTGCCCCCACGGTGGAGTGGTACAAGGACGGGGAGCGTGTGGAGACGGACCGGGACAACCCCCGTTCCCACCGGATGCTGCTGCCCAGCGGCTCCCTCTTCTTCCTACGTATCGTCCACGGCCGACGCAGCAAGCCAGACGACGGCAGCTACGTGTGTGTGGCCCGTAACTACCTGGGCCAGGCCGTCAGCCACAACGCCTCGCTGGAGGTAGCCAGTAAGTAATGCTCTCTGTCTGTCTCGGTGGTGGTGGTGGGTCAAATCTGTGTGGGTTGTTGTATCAACTACTAGCAACAAAGTAGGCATGCTGACGATAGCTATTTGCTTTATATCAAAGGATGTAGATGGAATATATAGATGTAAGTGATGGCTATCACTGCTTTATAACACTGAAGTCAGTGTTGTTAATAATTACAGAAATCAGTCATTCATTAGATGTCTGGATACGACATTCTCTTAAAGGAGAAGTTTACTCCAAATCCATAAAACTCCCAAGTGATTCCATACATTGAAACTAGATCAGTGGAGTTTGCCCCCCCCAACCCTCCTCCATGTAGTGATGTACTGAAACAGCTGAAAAATAGGTCACGTGACTTGTGATGTTGCTGGATGCAGGCCCCACTCTGCACGTTGCCAGTGAATTAATTATTCAGAAATCCACGATGTGTGGCCAAATTCATTGTTTTATTGAAAGTGTGTGGCCAAAGAAGCTATTTTTGTTAAAAGTACTATTGGTTTTGAGTCAGGAAATGTGTACTTTTCCACCTAAAAGATTTGGCATTATTTTATGTAGCCTGACTGCCACAGCAGTGGAGATATGCGCTCTCGGGAATCCCTTCTTCGTAGAAACTGCACATTATGCCCTTATTCACAGATGCATGTTTTTTTGGGGTGGCGAAGTAAAGACAGCATTACACATTAGATATAAAAAATAAACAACAATCTAGAAATATGTCTAATGACGAAATACTTGCAAGTGAAGAAAAAGACTGCTGGAGGGGCGCCGATGGTGTCGTCAAACTGTATTTATTCAGACTAAGAATTGAGGCAAACTGAGCTTCAGGTGGCCTCCGCCCCTCTAGCCACCGAAGCCACAGCAAGATCTGGTAGCAGTAGCTGCCTAGGATCGACACAGACTGGTGGTGCAGTTGGGGCAATTGCGCTCCAATTCCACAAATGAGGAATGTTTGTGCTGCAGAGAATTCAAATAAGTGACTACAATTCTTACAGAAACCTAGGAACGTAATGATGATGAGAGCAGTTAGTCTGCTTTTGCGACCACTGAGATTTATCTGCCCACATCAACGGTCCTGAAAAAAATAAATGGTGACGCACCCCTGTTCTAGCTGGGCCAAATGGGCAGTTATCTAACGAGTAAGTATCTAAACTTTTCTTTACTGAATGATCGCTTATCATCAACCTCTATGAGCGCAACCGTTAGTGAGTTTATTTTTTCACATTAGCCCCAAACACTATTTAATCATCACAATGTTTTTGGTGTATTCTATTCTGCAATGTAAGGTGACACAATGTGGGACCGAACACAAGCTTGCTCTTGCTGCCAACTCTTTATCCGCTTTTTGTAACTAACTTTACCTGCGATATGTCTAACTCTTATCATCTTTTTCACCAGCTCCTTCTCTCGCCCCCAAAAAATGTAATCTGTGAGATCAAGCTCCGTGTAAGGGCACGTCTCTTAATCATTCATTTACTGGCAATGGAACAGAGCGAGGTCTGCATCCGGCAATGACACAAGTCATGTGAGAGAGAGAGAGAGAGAGAGAGAGAGAGAGAGAGAGAGAACTCCACTAAACTAGTTTCAATGTATGGAATCACTTGGTAGTTTCTGTATTTTGGGTAAACTTCTCCTTTAAAGGAGGATGTTCAAGGTCACCAACCACAGGACCAAACGAACCCAGTCAAGAGCCTTGGACCAGAATAGACCATGAAGTTCTCTGATGGTGATGACAGGTCTAGCTCTCACTCTCTCTCTCTCTTTCGCTCTCTCTATCTTAGCCTTTGAAGAACACTGTGTTATGTCTTTGGGGGCAACTAAGGTGACTACAGCCCTGCCAGACAGAGAGACAGCTTGAAATGCCAAGGTTTTTATGAGGCTGCATCTGAGCCTGCATAGACTTTACCTGGAGACATTCCAATGACACTAATAACTCAACTGGCCCCTTACCGGACAGTTGTAACTATCTGCAGAGCATGGCAGTCTACCAGCCTGCCTAGACAGTTTATCTAGGCTGTTTATCCTTTTATCATTGTTGTTTGTTTTCTTCCCTCCTAACGCGGGGTCAAACAAGGTGAAACACTAGCTTGCATTGTTGTAAAGTCCTAATAGATATATTCTCTCTATAGTAAATGTGAAATACACTGATTAATACAAAACATTAAGAACACCTGCTCTGACCAGGAGAATCCAGGTGAGAGCTATGATCCCGTATTCATGTCACTTGTTAAATCCAATTCAGTCAGTGTAGATGAAGGGGAGGAGACAGGTTAAAGAAGGATTTTTAAGCCTTCAATTGAGACATGGATTGTGTATGTGTGCCATTTAGAGGGTGAATGGGCCAGACACTAAATGTAAGTGCCTTTGAATGGGGTATGGAAGTAGGTGCCAGGCGTGCCGGTTTGTGTGAAGAACTGTAATGCTGCTTGGTTTTTCATGCTTAACATTTTCCCGTGTGTATCAAGAATGGTCCACCACCCAAAGGACATCCAGCCAACTTGACACAACTGTGGGAAGCATTGTAGTCAACATGGGCCAGCTTCTCTGTGGAACGCTTACGACACCTTGTAGAGTCCATGCCCCCAACGAATTGAGGCTGTTCTGAGGGCAAAAATGTGGGGTGCAACTCAATATTAGGAAGGTGTTCCTAACGTTTTGTACACTCATTGTATGGTCTAATTAGCAGTTATTTTGGCTTTAAAATGATTTTCTATCTAGTTTGATCCTTTCTTCTGACTTTATAACTACCTGTACAACCCCAGGGAGAGAGAGAGCAGTGATCCTCTCGTCTGACTTCATAACTGCCTGTACAACCCCAGGGAGAGAGAGCAGTGATCCTCTCTTCTGACTTCAGAACTGCCTGTACAACCCCAGGGAGAGAGAGAGCAGTGATCCTCTCTTCTGACTTCATAACTACCTGTACAACCCCAGGGAGAGAGAGCAGTGATCCTCTCTTCTGACTTCATAACTACCTGTACAACCCCAGGGAGAGAGAGAGCAGTGATCTTCTCTTCTGACTTCATAACTACCTGTACAACCCCAGGGAGAGAGAGAGCAGTGGTCCTTTCTTCTGACTTCAGAACTGCCTGTACAACTCCAGGGAGAGAGAGCAGTGATCCTCTCTTCTGACTTCATAACTACCTGTACAACCCCATGGAGAGAGAGAGAGCAGTGATCCTCTCTTCCTGACTTCATAACTGCCTGTACAACCCCAGGGAAAGAGAGCAGTGATCCTTTCTTCTGACTTCAGAACTGCCTGTACAACCCCAGGGAGAGAGAGCAGTGATCCTCTCTTCTGACTTCATAACTACCTGTACAACCCCAGGGAGAGAGAGCAGTGATCCTCTCTTCTGACTTCATAACTACCTGTACAACCCCAGGGAGAGAGAGCAGTGATCCTCTCTTCTGACTTCATAACTGCCTGTACAACCCCAGGGAGAGAGAGCAGTGATCCTCTCTTCTGACTTCATAACTGCCTGTACAACCCCAGGGAAAGAGAGCAGTGATCCTCTCTTCTGACTTCATAACTACCTGTACAACCCCAGGGAGAGAGAGCAGTGATCATTTCTTCTGACTTCATAACTACCTGTACAACCCCAGGGAGAGAGAGCAGTGATCCTCTCTTCTGACTTCATAACTACCTGTACAACCCCAGGGAGAGAGAGAGCAGTGATCCTCTCTTCTGACTTCATAACTACCTGTACAACCCCAGGGAGAGAGAGAGCAGTGATCCTCTCTTCTGACTTCATAAATGCCTGTACAACCCCAGGGAGAGAGAGAGCAGTGATCCTCTCTTCTGACTTCATAACTGCCTGTACAACCCCAGGGAGAGAGAGAGCAGTGATCCTCTCTTCTGACTTCATAACTACCTGTACAACTCAGGGAGAGAGAGCCGTGATCCTCTCTTCTGATTTCATAACTACCTGTACAACCCCAGGGAGAGAGAGAGCAGTGATCCTCTCTTCTGATTTCATAACTACCTGTACAACCCCAGGGAGAGAGAGAGCCGTGATCCTCTCTTCTGATTTCATAACTACCTGTACAACCCCAGGGAGAGAGAGAGCAGTGATCCTCCTGGGTGTATTTCATCTGCCCTTCGCTGTCACTGAAACAGCCTTATTACCAACTCCCTTTCCAACATTGATATAACAGCTTCATTTTGGATACTGCGTTAAGTGCTAGGTTTTTTTCTCTTATTAGTCCTTGCTTATGGGCGTGTAGTGATGATCCTTGTTTCAACCATTTCTGTCTGTCTAACAGGTAGGGAGGGCAAAGTCAGGGTTTAGCATGGCTTATCTGGAGCTACAAACGCGTAGGGAGCAACTCCAACTCTCCCCGCAGTACCTCACTACCTGACCCCAGACTTTGACTCATTCCTTTAAAGGTTTGACGTTCACGAAATGTAAATCCATAGAATAGTCCTTTGGAGTAAGGATTGTTGACATACAGTTGCGGCCAAATATATTGACACCCGTGCACTTTTCTTCAATGACTCCCCTATCTCTTATCAAATAAGTTACACAAATAAATAAATACATATTGGTCTCCACATCTTATTGGATTTCAACATTGCAGAACCAATTGCATGTTTGTAAATGTACGTTTACAATTTGAATTGAGAAAATAGAGACGAAAGGCATGGACAACATTATTTGCACCCTGGTGCTTGTACTTGGTTGCGGAGTCTTTGGCCAAGAGAACTGAGAACACATGCTTCTTGTAGCCATCAACAAGCTTTCTGCACCTTTCTACTGTCAATTTGGCCTAGTCTTCAGCAGCAAACGCATCTAATGCTGATCTAATTGAATTCTGATCGAATCCAATTCTTCAATGTTTGAGAGGTGCCCGACTGCTGTTTCCAGCTCTCGCCTTAGGTTATGGATGTGATTCAGATCTAGACTCTTCGCTGGCCACTCCAGAACACTCCGATGTTTCTTCTTGAACCATTCCAGGGTGCTTTTGATGCGTGTTTGGGTGACCCACAACCTTCACCAGAGATGCAGTTTTTGGACACTGGGTTGAACATCGCATTCCAAAACACCTTGATAATAGAGATTCATTTACATATTGGGATATTGTATCGTATCGTTTTTGACAATATCGCAACATTAACTTGTGCGCTAGTTGGCTGTACCTGCACCAAAAGTCCAGTATTTCTTTCGTCAAAGCTTGTTTCCCGTCTTCTTTTTAAATAGGGAGCCAATTTGTTTCACCACTTTTACTTCCATTTCTCATGTCTCTCTTGTCCCTCTGCCGGAGACACAGTATGGTGAGCAATATGTTTGGAACATGGAATCTCAATAAATCACAGATAGAATTGTAGGAATCGTGAGAATCGCAATACATATCGTATTGGCACTTAAGTGTCATGATAATATCGTATTGTGAGGTCCCAGGCAATTTCCAGCCATACTTGATCATCTGCTGATGTCATGATGTCTTGACCACATTCAAGGCCCCCAGTAGCAGAGGCAGCAGAGCAACCCCACAGCAATATCGAACCTCCCCAATGTTTGATTGAAGGGAGGATGTTATTTTCTTTGAATGTTTCATTTGGTTGTTGGTAAACACAGGAAGACACCACTGCTGAAGGAGACTCAAGATACCCTGATTGAACTTCTCGAAAAACCCACCTAAACAAGCCTTCATTCTGTGGAAAATGTTCTGTGGACTAATGAAACAAAATTAGAGCTCTTTGGCAACTAGTGCAAGGCATCATGTTTTGTTTTGGAGTCAAATATTCAACCCATTGTCCAAAAACCTATGGCAAGATCTGAAAACAGCAGTTGGTGGAGGGCACGCCTCAAACATTGAAGAAACATTGAAGAAACAGAGCATTTTGGTGCTAAAAAGTGGGCCAAATTGCCAGTAGAAAGGTACAGCAAGCTTATTGATGGCTACAAGAAGCATTTGTCTGCAGTTATCTTGGCCAAAGGCTGTGAAATCAAATACTAGCTCCGGGGTGCCAATCATTTTCTAAAATAAAATTGTCAACTTAAGTTTTCAACAATGTAATTGGTTGTGCAATGCTGAAAATCCAATAACAAGGTGTGGTGACAAAAAGTTTACTTGAATATTTATTTTAATACCGTGACGCTTCAAAACTGCACATTTTAGAGCGGCCATTTCAGCTTATGAAAAATGGGACAAAAACTTATACAAATGTCAAATATATGTCAATGATCTTTGCTCCAAATGACTATTCTATGGAGGGCTTCACATGTCACAGCAGGCATAACCACTCATCTAGCGAATAGCTGGGTTGATGTGGTGCTGTAACAATGTTTATCCAGTACGTAATGTTACAATGCTTTGTGATCAGCGCAGGGTTTGGACTGTGCCTGGCCTGGACATAGCTGTTGTTCACTGTTTCCAGACAGTGTAGTTTAGGACTCGTTTATGCTTAGTTTGTTAATGCACCAACTTGTTTTGTGGAAACTCTGCCAGAGTAATTCTACGTACTCTCTCAGATCTCTTGTTGAGGCTTATTTGTCCTCTTATTCTTAACTGACCCAAGAACCAAGGTTATTCTGTGCATCTGAAAAAACACTCGACAGTCCATGTTTTACAGCCACATAAAAAGACATACAATAAACGGTCAAATCCTACACTCAGGATGTCAGATAAAGTTCTCTGTTTTGGATGTTCTATTTCACAGAATATGTTTCTCTCACATGCAACATGAAATTCTCTCACACACGGATGCTTATACACACGCACGCCTACTGACACACACAACCACACTCCTACTCGCGCACACTCACACTATGGCTATTGTCCCAGCCCTCCTGTTGAGTAAAAGGAATGTGTTTTTATCTAAGCTAATTTTGCACAACCAGAGCTTAATAGTAACGTCAGTGAATCCAGTTACACATTTATGCACATATTGGATCTTTGTACGAGGGGAGCGGTCAGGTGACCTGCTGTAGTTGCATGCGATCTTCCCATATAGACTGACACTGACCTACTTCAATAGCTCTCTGTTACTCCTGTCTTCTAGGCCTCTGCTCTCCCTCTGTCCCCTTGCCCCCTGTCCCCACCCCCAGCCCCTAGGTCCCTGTCACACCACCCTCCCCACTCATCTTCTCCTCCCTAGTTTAGCCACCACCTTTAACCTGATGCAATAAAAGGAATGCGCTTTGCATCATCATGATGATGTGGCCGGTGACACTTTGCTTCTTGAATGTCCAATGAAATCTTTTTTTTTTTTTTGTCGATGATGAAAAAAAATAGTATATTTTTGGAGTGGGTTTTCTGTTTAAGTAGAGCCGCACCCGGCTCTCTGTGTCACTCTTTTCAAACCCCTTTCCAGTGAAGATCATTTGTTTACTTGCCAGACTATTTGCCTTTGATGAACTTTTTTTACAGCGTCATTCATTACTTCAGTCAGTCCCCTGATGTATTCAGATCACTTCTTGCTGTGGGGTCCCCTCACAGTCAAGGGAAAAGGCTAGAGATCCCAGGAGAACATGCTCCCGTTAGGCTCCCACAGCGTGTCTCAGCATGTGTCCTGGGCCTCTCAGGGCTGAGCACGTCCTCCCTGTCCCAGAGCCGTATCCATAACAAGTCTTACTGAGGGGTCACGGGTAGGTTGGGACTGTCAGAGGGCCCAGGGGTACGGTTTTTGAGATGTGACAAATGCATAATATGCCATGACTTGTGGAAATGTGGTATCAATTCACACAAACATGTCTGCTTCACATCCCTATGGTAAAAACTACAAATAGGTTGGTGGACTTTTACTATAGGACCCACCTGCCATCCACAACAGCTGTGTGTGTGTGTGTTTGTGTGTCTAGTAGTGCACCAGTTTAGACTAAGGGTTTCTGTATTGCTAACAGGTGCCAGTGTTATTCTGTCAGAGTCTGCCCAGTGTGAGGGGTAAGCCCGTTGTGTTGCCCGTTAGACACGCTTTCACCCCATTGTCCCCCCGTGAGGACTTTGTCCGCCTGCATGTCCAAAATACACATCAACCAAAAGTGTGTTTTTTTTATGGCCCTGGGGAGGGTGGTGGAATGAGCAGGGGCAGGGGGCAGAGGTTAAAGGTCAGGGGTGTCACAAAAGAACATTGTGACTTTCTTTTCATGCTTGGTGACTATAAAGGAGGGGAGGGGTGGTGGAGGGGACAAAGGCACTGATTCTGGCAGCAGGCAGGAAGGACAGAGAAGAGAGGGAAGCACTGATAACAGAGGACAGCAGAGATGGTGTTTTCCTCTCCTTCCTGGTGACAGGGATTAACGACAGTGGGCATGCCCTCACACTCCATCCCTGCCTCAGTCACACTGGGTATCCATCTATCACCCAGCTACTTCCTGTGTCCGATCCACTGACTCACTCTGAGGAGGTCTACTGCACCAAACCTGTCTTTCTTTATGCTATTTGTCCACCTGGGGAGTTTATTTTGGGATGTTGAGGTTTAAAGTTGAGCTACAACAGAGGGACAGCTTGTAGAATCTCAACTGAGTTATTTCCTACTGATTCAACTCAAAGGGGCCCAACTGACGCAGGGGTCATCCACGGGTCATTTCAGGGTCCAGGGGTCTCCCATATGCGGTGGAACAGAGCCCCCTCTGTCTGATACTCCTGAGTTTGGGCTGTAAGAGAGTCAACATGTGTTAGCCTAATGTGGTCTAAATCATATAACATGTTATTTGTCACATGTGCCAAATACAACAGGTGTTGACTTTACCATGAAATGCTGACTTCCCAACAATGCAGAATTAAAAAGTAGGCAGAAAATAGGAAATAGTAACACAATGAAATAGCAATAACAAAGTTATATACATGAGTACTGGTACCGAGTCAATGTGCAGGGGTAGTTGAGGTAATATAGTATGTACAGTTGAAGTCGGAACTTTACATGCACTTAGGTTGGAGTCATTAAAACTCGTTTTTCAACCACTCCACAAATTTCTTCTTCACAAACTATCGTTTTGGCAAGATGGGTAGGACTTTTCTATTCTATCTACTTTTTGCATGAGACAAGTAATCTTTACAACAATTGTTTACAGACAGATTATGTCACTTATAATTCACTATCACAATTCCAGTGGGTCAGAAGTTTACATGCACTAAAATGACTGTGCCTTTAAACAGCTTGGGAAATTCCAGAAAATTATGTCATGGCTTTAGAAGCTTCTGATTGAGTCATTTGAGTCAATTGGAGGTGTACCTGTGGATGTATTTCAAGGTCTACCTTCAAACTCAGTGCCTCTTTGCTTGACATCATGGGAAAATCAACAGAAATCAGCCAAGACCTCTAGTTCGTCATTGGGAGCAATTTCCAAACGCCTGAAGGTACCACATTCATCTGTACAAACAATAGTCCGCAAGTATAAACACCATGGGCCATCATATCGCTCAGGAAGGAGACGCGCTCTGTCTACTAGAGATGAACGTACTTTGGTGCGAAAAGTGCATATCAATCCCAGAACAACAGCAAAGGACCTTGTGAAGATGCTGGAGGAAACAGGTACAAAAGTATCTATATCCACAGTAAAACGAGTCCTATAGACATAACCTGAAAGGCCTCTCAGCAAGGAAGAAGCCACGGCTCCAAAACCGCCATAAAAAAGCCAGACTACGGTTTGCAACTGCACATGGGGACAAAGATTGTACATTTTGGAGAAATCCTCTGGTCTGATGAAACAAAAATAGAACTGTTTGGCCATAATGACCATTGTTATGTTTGGAGAAAAAAGGGGGAGGTTTGCAAGCTGAAGAACACCATCCCAACCATGATGCACGGGGGTGGCAGCATCATGTTGTGGGGGTGCTTTACTGCAAGAGGGTCTGGTGCACTTCACAAAATAGATGGCATCATGAGGCAGGAAAATTATGTGGATATATTGAAGCAACATCTCAAGACAGTCAGGGGGTCTTCCAAATGGACAATGACCCCAAAGCATACTTCTTCCAAAGTTGTGGCAAAATGGCTTAAGGACAAGAAAGTCAAGGTATTGGAGTGGCCATCACATAGCCCTGACATCAATCCTATATAACATTTGTGGGCAGAACTGAAAAAGCATGTGCGAGCAAGGAGGCCTACAAACCCGACTCAGTTGCACCAGCTCTGTCTGGGGGAATGTGAAAAAATTCTTAAGGCAGTGCTACCAAATTTAAAGGCAGTGCTACCAAATACTAATTTAGTGTATGTAAACTTCTGACCCACTGGGAATGTGATGAAATAAATAAAAGCTGAAATAAATCCTTCACTCTACTATTATTCTGACATTTCACATTCTTAAAATAAAGTGGTGATCCTAACTGACCTAAGACAGGGAATTTTTACAAGGATTAAATGTCAGGAATTGTGAAAAATGTTTTTGGCTAAGGTGTATGTAAACTTTCAACTTTCAACTGTATATGTGGGTAGGGGTAAAATTGATTAGACAATCAGGATATATGATTAACAGAGTAGCAGCAGATTATGTGAAGAGTGTGAAAGTGCAAGGACCGACGCCGGAGATGAGAAGCAGGTAAGGGGAGTCAACATTTAATAGGAACAGACATGGAACAAACAAGCAACATCGTCAGCACCGGGTAACGTAAGGACAGACGACAATCAATGCAGCACCGGGGAACAGAGCTGGGGAACTGAACAATATAGTGGAGGTAATAAACAGGTGATTGAGTCCAGGTGAGTCCAATAATACATTGATGTGCGTAATGATGGTGGCAGGAGTGCGTAATGCTGGGGAGCCTGGCGCCTTCGAGTGCCAGGGAGGGGGAGCGGGTGCCAGTGTAGTATATGTGAGTGTGTGAGTCCATTGAGTGTTCATAGAGCCAGTGTAGTATATGTGAGTGTGTGGGTAGAGTCCATTGAGTGTTCATAGAGTCAGTGTAGTATATGTGAGTGTGTAGGTAGAGTCCATTGAGTGTTCATAGAGCCAGTGTAGTATATGTGAGTGTGTGGGTAGAGTCCATTGAGTGTTCATAGAGCCAGTGTAGTATATGTGAGTGTGTAGGTAGAGTCCATTGAGTGTTCATAGAGCCAGTGTAGTATATGTGAGTGTGTGGGTAGAGTCCATTGAGTGTTCATAGAGCCAGTGTAGTATATGTGAGTGTGTGGGTAGAGTCCATTGAGTGTTCATAGAGCCAGTGTAGTATATGTGAGTGTGTAGGTAGAGTCCATTGAGTGTTCATAGAGCCAGTGTAGTATATGTGAGTGTGTAGGTAGAGTCCATTGAGTGTTCATAGAGCCAGTGTAGTATATGTGAGTGTGTGGGTAGAGTCCATTGAGTGTTCATAGAGCCAGTGTAGTATATGTGAGTGTGTGGGTAGAGTCCATTGAGTGTTCATAGAGCCAGTGTAGTATATGTGAGTGTGTAGGTAGAGTCCATTGAGTGTTCATAGAGCCAGTGTAGTATATGTGAGTGTGTGGGTAGAGTCCATTGAGTGTTCATAGAGCCAGTGTAGTATATGTGAGTGTGTGGGTAGAGTCCATTGAGTGTTCATAGAGCCAGTGTAGTATATGTGAGTGTGTAGGTAGAGTCCATTGAGTGTTCATAGAGCCAGTGTAGTATATGTGAGTGTGTGGGTAGAGTCCATTGAGTGTTCATAGAGCCAGTGTAGTATATGTGAGTGTGTGGGTAGAGTCCATTGAGTGTTCATAGAGCCAGTGTAGTATATGTGAGTGTGTAGGTAGAGTCCATTGAGTGTTCATAGAGCCAGTGTAGTATATGTGAGTGTGTGGGTAGGGTCCATTGAGTGTTCATAGAGCCAGTGTAGTATATGTGAGTGTGTAGGTAGAGTCCATTGAGTGTTCATAGAGCCAGTGTAGTATATGTGAGTGTGTGGGTAGAGTCCATTGAGTGTTCATAGAGCCAGTGTAGTATATGTGAGTGTGTAGGTAGAGTCCATTGAGTGTTCATAGAGCCAGTGTAGTATATGTGAGTGTGTGGGTAGAGTCCATTGAGTGTTCATAGAGCCAGTGTAGTATATGTGAGTGTGTAGGTAGAGTCCATTGAGTGTTCATAGAGCCAGTGTAGTATATGTGAGTGTGTGAGTCCATTGAGTGTTCATAGAGCCAGTGTAGTATATGTGAGTGTGTGGGTAGGGTCCATTGAGTGTTCATAGAGCCAGTGTAGTATATGTGAGTGTGTGGGTAGAGTCCATTGAGTGTTCATAGAGCCAGTGTAGTATATGTGAGTGTGTGAGTCCATTGAGTGTTCATAGAGCCAGTGTAGTATATGTGAGTGTGTAGGTAGAGTCCATTGAGTGTTCATAGAGCCAGTGTAGTATATGTGAGTGTGTGGGTAGGGTCCATTGAGTGTTCATAGAGCCAGTGTAGTATATGTGAGTGTGTGGGTAGAGTCCATTGAGTGTTCATAGAGCCAGTGTAGTATATGTGAGTGTGTGGGTAGGTCCATTGAGTGTTCATAGAGCCATGTAGTATATGTGAGTGTGTAGGTAGAGTCCATTGAGTGTTCATAGAGCCAGTGTAGTATATGTGAGTGTGTAGGTAGAGTCCATTGAGTGTTCATAGAGCCAGTGTAGTATATGTGAGTGTGTGAGTCCATTGAGTGTTCATAGAGCCAGTGTAGTATATGTGAGTGTGTGGGTAGAGTCCATTGAGTGTTCATAGAGCCAGTGTAGTATATGTGAGTGTGTGGGTAGAGTCCATTGAGTGTTCATAGAGCCAGTGTAGTATATGTGAGTGTGTGGGTAGAGTCCATTGAGTGTTCATAGAGCCAGTGTAGTATATGTGAGTGTGTGGGTAGAGTCCATTGAGTGTTCATAGAGCCAGTGTAGTATATGTGAGTGTGTGGGTAGGGTCCATTGAGTGTTCATAGAGCCAGTGTAGTATATGTGAGTGTGTGGGTAGAGTCCATTGAGTGTTCATAGAGCCAGTGTAGTATATGTGAGTGTGTGGGTAGGGTCCATTGAGTGTTCATAGAGCCAGTGTAGTATATGTGAGTGTGTGGGTAGAGTCCATTGAGTGTTCATAGAGCCAGTGTAGTATATGTGAGTGTGCGGTTAGAGTCCATTGAGTGTTCATAGAGCCAGTGTAGTATATGTGAGTGTGTGGGTAGAGTCCATTGAGTGTTCATAGAGCCAGTGTAGTATATGTGAGTGTGTAGGTAGAGTCCATTGAGTGTTCATAGAGCCAGTGTAGTATATGTGAGTGTGCGGTTAGAGTCCATTGAGTGTTCATAGAGCCAGTGCAAGAGAGTCAGAACACAAAACAAGGGCAGCATTGCAAATAGTCCAGGTGGCCATTTGATTAAATGTTCAGTAGTCTTATGGCTTTGGGGTAGAAGCTGTTCAGGAGCCTTTTGGTCCCAGACTTGGCGCTCCGGTAGCGCTTGCCATGTGGTAGCAGAGAGAACAGTCCATGACTTGGGTGGTTGGAGTTTGATGTACTTGGCTGTATGCACTACCCTCTGTAGCGCCTTATGGTCGGATGCCAAGCAGTTGCCATAACAAGCGGTGATGCAGCCAGTCAAGGTGCTCTCAATGGTGCAGCTGTAGCACTTTGTGAAGATCTGAGGGCCCATGCCAGTGAAATGCTTACTTTTGAGCCCCTAACTGACAATGCAGTTTTAAAAAATACGGATAAGAATAAGAAATAAAAGTAACAAGTAATTAAAGAGCAGCAGTAAAATAACAATAGCGAGACGATATACGGAGTCAATGTGCGTGGACACCGGTTAGTTGAGGTAATATGTACAGGAAGGTAGAGTTATTGAAGTGACTATGCATAGATGATAACAACAGAGAGTAGCAGCGGTTTTAAAGGGGGAGAGGAGTGAGGGGGAGGGGGGCAATGCAAATAGTCTGGGTAGCCATTTGATTAAGTGTTCAGGAGTCTTATGGCTTGGGGGTAGAAGATGTTTAAAAGCCTCTCGGACCTAGACTTGGCGCTCTGGTACCACTTGCCGTGCAGTAGCAGAGAAAAGAGTCTATGACTAGGGTGGCTGGAGTCTTTGACAATTTTAGGGCCTTCTTCTGACACTGTCTGGTATAGAGGTCCTGGATGGCAGGAAGCTTGGCCCCAGTGATGTACTGGGCCGTTCGCACTACCCTCTGTAGTGCCTTGCGGTCGGAGGCTGAGCAGTTGCCATACCAGGCAGTGATGCAACCTATGCTCTCTGGTGCAGCTGTAGAACCTTTTGAGGATCTGAGGACCCATGCCAAAACTTTTCAGTCTCCCCCGGGGCAATAGGCTTTGTGCCCCCTTCACGACCGCCTTGGTGTGCTTGGACCACGTTAGTTTGTTGGTGATATGGACACCAAGGAATTTAAAGGTCTCAACCTGCTTCACTGCAGCCCTGTCGATGTTAATGATAATAAGAATTTGTTCTTAACTGATCTTGCCTAGTTAAATAAAGTTAAAATAAATAAATAAAATAAAATGGGGGCGTGCGTTGTCCTCTTTTTCCTGTAGTCCACAAGCATCTCCTTTGTCTTGAGTATGTTGAGGGAGAGGTTGTTGTCCTGGCACGACACGGCCAGGTCTCTGACCTCTTCCCTTTAGGCTGTCTCGTCGTTGTCGGTGATCAGGCCTACCACTGTTGTGTCATCGGCAAACTTAATGATTGTGTTGGAGTCATGCCTGGCTGTGCAGTCATGAGTGAACAGGGAGTACAGGAGGGAACTGAGCACGCGCCCCTGTGTTGAGGATCAGCGTGGCGGATGTGTTGTTACCTACCCTTACCACCTGGGGGCAGTCTGTCAGGAAGTCCAGGATCCAGTTGCAGAGGGAGGTGTTTAGTCCCAGGGTCCTTGGCTTATTGATGAACTTTGAGGGCACTATGGTGTTGAATGCTGAGCTGTAGTCAATGAATAGCATTCTCACATAGGTGTTCCTTTTGTCCATGTGTGAAAGAGGACTGTGGAGTACAATAGAGTTTGCATCATCTGTGGATATGTTGGGGTGGTATGCAAATTGGAGTGGGTCTAGGGTTTCTGGGATAGTGGTGTTTGTGAGCCATGCCCAGCCTTTCAAAGCACTTCATGGCTGCAGACATGAGTGCTACAGGTCGGTAGTCATTTAGGCAGTTTACCTTAGTGTTTCTGGGCACAGGCACTATGGTGGTCTGCTTAAAACGTGTTGATATTACAGACTCGAGCAGGGAGAGGTTGAAAGTGTCTGTTAAGACACTTGCCAGTTGGTCAGCGCATGTTCACAGTACACGTCCTGGTAATCCGTCTGGCCCTGCGGCATTGTAAATGTTGACCTGTTTAAAAGTCTTACTCACATCCGCTGTGGTGAGCGTGATCACAGTCTTCCAGAACAGCTGGTGCGCTCATGCATGTTTCAGTGTTTTTTGCCTCGAAGCGAGCATAGAAGTAGTTTAGCTCGTCTGGTAGCCTCGTGTCACTGGGCAGTTCTCGGCTGTGTTTCCTTTCTTAGTCTGTAATGATTTGCAAACCCTGCCACATCTGACGAGTGTCAGAGCCGGTGTAGTACGACTCGTGCCTGTTTGATGGTTGTTTGAGGGCATAGCGGGATTTGTTATAAGCGTCCGGGTTAGTGTCCCACTCCTTGAAAGCGACAGCTCTAGCCTTTAGCACAGTGCAGATGTTGCCTGTAATCTATGGCTTGTGGTTGGAGTATGTCACTGTGGGGACGATGCACTTATTGATGAAGCCAATGACTGATGTGGTGTACTCCTCAATGCCATCGGAGGAATCCCGGAACATATTCCAGTATATTCTAGCAAAACAGTCCTGTAGATTAGCATCTGCTTCCTCTGATCACTTTTTTTTAATTGATCTTGTCACTGGGGCTTTAATGTTTCATCAGATTTGCCAAATGGAGTGTGTGTGTGTGTGTGTGTGTGTGTGTGTGTGTGTGTGTGTGTGTGTGTGTGTGTGTGTGTGTGTGTGTGTGTGTGTGTGTGTGTGTGTGTGTGTGTGTGTGTGTGTGTGTGTGTGTGTGTGTGTGTGTGTGTGTGTGTGTGTGTGTGTGTGTGTGTGTGTATCTCCATCCTCCCAGACACCCCACAGCCCATCTCCTGTGCTTCTACATGATATCAGTAGCGCTGGGCAGTGAGCAGTGGGCTATATACCAATCATCTAGAACTGGGAAGATAAACCAAACATGATCGACACAACGAACCAACCATTTACTGAGGACATTTTACTGATATTGTTAATAACGATAAGTTGCCTATACTAGAAAAATGTGAAGTTTGAATGTGAATGTAGCCTAGGTGTAAGGTATGAGTTCTGTTATACTCACAGATATCATTCAAACAGTTTTAGAAACTCCAGAGTATTTTCTATCCAATACTAATAATAATATGCATATATTAGCATCTGGGACAGAGTAGGAGGCAGTTCACTTTTGGCATGCTATTCATCCAAAAGTGAAAATGCTGCCCCCTATCCCAAAAAGGTTAAGTTTCCCTGCATTAAAGTCCCTGGCTACTAGGAGCACCGCCTCTGGGTGAGTGTTTTCTTGTTTGCTTATGGCAGAATGCAGCTCATTCAATGTTGTCTTAGTGCGGCCGTCGAAAGAACTAGACCAAAGCGCAGTGTGGTGAGCGTACATATTCCTTTTATTTAGGATGATAAAAAAACAAAACAATACAAAACAACCGTGAAACTTAAGGTCTATGTGCCACAAACAAAGTTAACTTCCCACAAAGAAAGGAGGGAAAGGGCTACCTAAGTATGGTTCCCAATCAGAGACAACGATAGACAGGTGTCCCTGATTGAGAACCATACCCGGGCAAAACATAGAAATACAAAATCGTAGAAAACAAAAACATAGAATGCCCATCCCAAATCACACGCTGACCAAACCAAATAGAGACATAAAAAGGCTCTCTAAGGTCAGGGCGTGACAGCCAGCTGTATGTTGATAGTGTCGACAATCAGCCACGACTCTGAAGCATAAGATATTACAGTTTTGAATGTCCCGTTGGTAGTTTAATCTTACGCGTAGGTCATCTATTTTATTGTCCTAAGATTGCACGTTTGCTAGCAGAATGGAAGGAAGTGGGGTTTTATTCGGTCGCCTACGAATTCTCAGAAGGCAGCCCACCCCTTTTTCTCCACCTCCTCTTCACACAAATCACGGGGATCTGGGCCTGTTACTGCTTTCTTTGTATGTCGTTCGTGTCGGGCTCATCAGACTCGTTAGAAGGAAAAAGAGGATTCTGCTAGTCCGTGGTGAGTAATCGCAATCCTGATGTGCAGAAGTTACTTTCGTTCATAAGAGACAATAGCGGCAACATTATGTACAAAATATGAGAGAGAGAGAATGCTGTAATGGGAGATGGAGATACGTATAAAAGGTGTCAGAGAGGGAGACATGGTTGAAGTCAGACTATGGGAGTGATGACGACATAGAGAGTGAAGGGAGCAGGAGACGAGTGACAGAGATGTAGAGAAACAAGAAGTGCTGGCTCCGTTCTCTGTCCTTCATGGTGAAGAATTGAGACTTCTTCTTTTGGGGACGCAGAGCTGAAGTGACAGAGCAGAGACAGTGACAGATGAAGTGTGTACTGGAGCCTGAAGCGTGACCAAGGGGCTGGGATACTGCCTGGTAAGCAGAAACACACACAGGATCAGACTAGCGGAGCCATGCTGGAAGTGAAGGGAGGAGGAAAAAGAGAGAAAAACATCTATAACCTAGTTCCCATCCAATAAATGTCAGGCAGGACACTCAGCATATTCCTCTGCCTGCAGGGAGCCAGAGGACCCTGGGAAATGAACATGTGTCCCATTGACCTCAGAGAGTTGATTCAATCATGGAGCTTTTTATTGAGGTGAAGGGAAAGTCATGGACAGTGTTCACTTAAGGTTATTGGGCAGAAGAGTCCATTTTAGGGCCGCCATATGAGGACAAATAAATGATGTTCTAGACCTAATTGGACAGTGTGCCATTTGAGAGATGGTTAGGCTTGCGGCAGGGTTTAAAGTTTAACCACAAAGCATCAGGTTTCCCTCTATGGATGAGGAAGCGAGTCACTTAGACCCATACATACCCACAGTCTTACATGATACACGTGTGTGTGTGTGTATACTGTATATACATACATGTGTGTATGTGATGTACGTGTGTGTTTGCTGTTCCTTATCCGATGGCTCCATGGATACAAGATGAGATATCAAACCTGATGGGGCTGTATGATGGGGTCCTTTCTGATGGACACGGAAGGAAGACTGGTCCGGCAGTCAGACATGTAGATACTGGACCTCTCTTTGTCCCAGTCAGACCTTTTTCTTCCTCGCCCTTTGTGGAGAGGGTGTGTCGGTGAAACAAGAGCTGTGTGTAACCCAACACTGCCTGTTGATACACAACACCACATCCAAAGAAAGACACTGGGCTTTGATGGGCAGGGACATGAGTTTTCCTAAAAGGATGAGATTGCTAGTGGAGAGAGGGAGAGAGGGAGAGAGGGAGAGAGGGAGGGAGGGAGAGAGGGAGAGAGGGAGAGATCCCCTTGATGTGGATCTGAGGATATGTGTCATGTCAGGCTGGGTGATTGACAGATGGAGGAAGGACACCCTTCCACCTCTCTCTCTCTGTTTTTCTGTGTACTCCTCTTTGATTGTAATCTCTGAAGAGGGGTTGTATCGAGAGGAAAGGGGAGGAGGTCAGACTCACTCCATCTGTCTGTCCCACTCCATTAACTAATGGCTCCCCACTTCAAATGTCTGTCACTGTCACCAACGGCAACACCACTGCAACCTGACCACCAATCTCAGGCATTTTGCAAGCAGTATATTCATCCAACAGATTACAATAGAACAGCATGGTACTGTAATAAATAAACAGTTTGTAATATTTTCTGCAGGTCGGTTGTATTTCTCAGCCATGGCTCTACATTTATATTTGATTTATTTAGCAGACGCTCTTACAGGAGCAGACTTTTCACCTAGTTGGCTCAGGGATTCAAACCAGCAACCTTTTGGTTACTGGCACAACAATTTTAACCACTAGACTACAGTACCTGCTGCCTCTATGTTCACTATGTTGATGTGAAGTGTTATTCCCTGTGGTGTGTGTTTGTGGATGTGGAGACACTGCCAACAAGATGATTGTAAGTGCTCTCCAGTCTCCACTCACAGCCACTAAGGTGGATAAATAACAGTGTTTATTTTCATTAACTTGGGGCAGTTTGCCTGAGGTATGCGACCTCCATATTTCCTGTACAGTTTCCCACTACCCTCCTCTCCCATCAGTCCAGTCTTCCGATGTTTGGATCAATCCCAGGACACCTTCATTAACATATATAACATAAACGGAGACGGATGGTTTGTGTGTGTCTGCGCTGAAACATACTGTCTAAATACATTCCTTTATATTCCCAAATGCTCAGCGTTTCCATTGAGCGGAGAGGAGGCCGACTCATATCAAAGCGCCAACAGGGAAAGGGTGTTGGCCATGGAGCCAGGCAGGGGGGAGAGGAAGTAGAGTCTCTCTGAGACGTGGCCATGTGGCTCTGGGCTGTGTGGCCCAGCGGCTGAAGGCTCAGAGCTGTTAGTCCTCATCTCACTGTGTTGTGTGTTTGTTTTTCATCCTCTTGGCTACAATGGCTTTGTGTTTCTCTGCCTTTCTATGGCTTGTGTGTATTGAAATGAACGAAATGACAGCTGCTAGTTTGCAAGGAAGGAAGAACACGCCAAGTGTATGTTTTCAGAAGAAGATAACAAAATCACCACTCATTCATACATTAGTTGTTGTTTTAGAGTGAATGTTAGGATGATCTAACAGCTGGGCGATATGGGCCAAAATCCAAATCACAATAAAATGACTGAATTATCAGGATAAATCGAGCAATAATTATTTGATTTTTTATTTAACTTATTTCACTTTTATTATTACCGAGTGTAACGATGTACCCTGAGAGTCAGGAAGCATGTTCAGGGAGTGAATACATGTAATAAACGAACATGGAACACAAACAGCACACCGACATAAAACAGGAACAGTGACGACTGGGGAAGAACCCAAAGGGAGGGACATAATCAAGGAGGTGATGGAGGACGTGATGGAGTCCAGGTGAGTGTCATTATGCACATAACACTGGTGACAGGTGTGCGCCCTAACGAGCAGCCTGGTGACCTAGAGGCTCGAGAGGGAGCACACCTTACACCTAGGCTACATTCACATTCAAACATCATATTTTTCTAGTATAGGCAACTTATCGTTATTAACAATATCAGTAAAATGTCCTCAGTAAATGGTTGGTTCGTTGTGTCGATCATGTTTGGTTTATCTTCCCAGTTCTAGATGATTGGTATATAGCCCACTGCTCACTGCCCAGCGCTACTGATATCATATAGAAGCACTGGAGATGGGCTGTGGGGTGTCTGGGAGGATGGAGACACACACACACACACACACACACACACACACACACACACACACACACACACACACACACACACACACACACACACACACACACACACACACACACACACACACACACACACACACACACACACACACACACACACACAACCTCAGAGTAATGGGGGAGAATCTACTGAGTTGCAGAGATGCTTTTAGATGGTCTATTTCCTGTCCTCTTCCTCTCTACTATTGCTGTGTCTCTCTTCTTCTGATGATAAATGGGCAGGCTTTGTGAATAGTCAATTAGCAGCACTGTGGTGGGGGAGGGGGGGAGTACTACATTAGGAGAACAGAGCATACTTCTTTCAATGCGTATGGCTGAATGTGTTTTTTCTCCCTTGTCTTGTTTTTTGTGCCTAAATTCTGAGAATAAATTGCTGACGAGGAGAGAATGGAAGGCCACAGGGGAACGGGTGGAAGGAGAAGACCAGGCTGGTGCTCTCTCTCCCTGTGTGGGTGTGTGTGCGTGTGTGTGTGTGTGTGTGTGTGTGTGTGTGTGTGTGTGTGTGTGTGTGTGTGTGTGTGTGTGTGTGTGTGTGTGTGTGTGTGTGTGTGTGTGTGTGTGTGTGTGTGTAGCTTCTAAACCATTATGTGTGTCATGCTTGCAGATTGGTGTCAGAGTGTGTTCTCTGGTGCCTTTGAGAGATAGAAATACTGTCACATTCAATAGCCCTTTCCGAACATATAGCGAGAAAACTAACACCAAAATAACTTGGCTTGACTCCTGCTCTCAGCTGGTGAGAATGGCAGAATGGGATTGGCTTAACAGGTTGGCCATGCCGTGCGCTGTGCATCTGGGGCCCCCTTAGCAGATGTATAATGCTGGCTGAACTTCCATCCCTTAGCATGTTCTCCTTATGTCCACAAACCCCAGAAGACTTCTCTACTTTCACATTTAATGAAGGAATGGTAGAAGCAAAAATCCCTTCCTGGCTCTCAGCTTGTGGCCCCTCGATCCATCACAGAGGCTAATGTATTCAGCTCTAATTGTTATCTCTGAGACAGTCTTAATCCTGGACCCACTGCTCCTGTCACCAAACCTTATTTATGTCCAACGCAATTGTCCCCCTTCTTTTTTTGTTTGTTGCTAAATTACAATTTTTCTACCTACTGTCGTCGCCTCTTCCTCTCCTCTCTCCTTTCTCCTCCCCCTTAATTCCTTCCCTGAATAGTGTGCTAGGAAAACCCTGTCGCCTAGAGATGGCACGACAAGCTCACAGGAGAAAGACAGACAGATATGGGGAGAGAAGGGTGGGAGGGAGGGTAAGGCGGGTGAAAGAGAGGGTGGTGGACAAAGAGAGAGAGATGCAGGCTGCAGCAGCAGGCAGCAGTCTGGTCAGTGTTATCAGTGCAGGCAGAAAGCTGGAGCCTGAGGTCCTGATAGGTAAGGTATCCCAGCCTGGGAAGGCGCATAGCACAAAGAGCCACTGTAAGCCACAGTGATACGGGCCGGGTGTGTCTCTCCTTCCCCATTCCACTGGAGCCTGCTCTACAGATTAGACCTGAGGAAAGGAAAGAACATAGTAGCTGTTGCAACCTCACTCTGTTCACCTACTGCATGATGCTGTAGAATAATGGCATACAAAAACATCAGAGAAAAATAACAAACACAAATGATTCTGTTTACTGAGGGAAAACTCTGATCCCTCGGTATCCTTCATGGCTTACACTTCGCGTGTCCCCATAGGATAACCCTTTTTGGTTTCATGTAAAACACCTTTTGGGTTCAGGTAAAACCAACTTGGTTTCCATGTAAACGTTCTACATGAAACCCAAAACGGTGCTACTGTGGGGACAGGCGAGGAACCCTTTTAGGTTCTAGATAGCACCTTTTGTTCTACGAGTGTCTACTGGGTGAGAGTCAAGCACAGATAAGCAGGCAAACAGTATCTGATCAAATACAGCCAGCTATCAAATGCTCCAATATTCACTCAGGCTGTGGGTTTTTGTACTGCACACAAATCAGAGCAGAACATCTGTGTGTGTATGTATGTGTGCGTGTGTGTGTTCACCTGCTCCAGATTAGTCACAGTTTCATAGGAGTGTGACTAGAGGCTGTTACATGGGGAAAGCCTGCTTGTGTACAGACTGGGCCTGCTGTGAATGTGATGAGCTATTTCTGAACCCAAATAAGTTGGCTGGATTTGTCAATGCGCTAACATATGGAGAACACAGTGGGAGTTACTGACACACCGATACTGCTCTGGTGTTTGCATGTGTAAATAAACCTAGTTTACCTGGTCGATGGGATGGCATGCAGGAATTTCAGTCAGACGGAATGCTATGAGCATCCACCTATCTCTGTTTCTTTCAGCATGGTCATCCTACCCCCCCTGTGTCACCTCCCCAATGGCGGGCGGCCCAGCGGCTGGGGGTACTGTTTGATCAGGTGTTTATGTTTCTGCCTGATTTATGGGTGTGGAGGTCAGATAAGAGCCTGCCAGGCAAGCACGCTGTGGTGCTGTCTGTCAGGCAGCCTGAGAGAAATGGCCTGGCCTTGTGTTTGCTGAGGCGTTAGCCATATCCATCCACTATCTGTCACTGCCCCTAGTCCACACACAGCATGGCCCCTCACCTACACACCAGACTCAACCGTCAACACCACCCCACTGTGAACCACTCCCCTTATCACTGGACAGGGTCAACACTATCTCTCTGGGGGTCAAAGGTCATCTGGCCTCCCCTCTGTCATGGTCATTCCCATATGAACTCAACTATCAGCCGCCAGAGCTTTTTATGTGCTCGGTGGCAGTCAGTGCTTGTCCTTGTGTACATTTATTATCTGTATGTACTTTCTTTGCTATTATCTCTCTCTCTGTAAATATTGCTTAAAAAGAGTTGGAAGTTCCAGAGACCTGATGCTCTGCAGAGCAGCTCAACTCTGACATGTTAACGTCTATTGCACACTAACATGGTTGATCTCTGTGTAACCCCAGGCAGGAGATTCAAGCACGGAATATCTGATCACAACACCACGTCATAAAAGAATGGAAAAGGCAGTGCATTTTGTGCAAGTGGAGACACTTTCAGCGTTTCCCATTGTGGTGCAGAAGCAGCACTGCCAGTGTGTGTATCAGTCTGTGATTAAAATGCAAACCTACCAGGCCGTCATTAAAGTTAATCAAAGCGCTTGTGTGATCCAGGCCAGACGGCCAATTAAATACTTACCATGCCATATCAAACCACACACACCAGGCAGACACCTACATTACGGAGGAATTCAACCCAGTGTTTTCCCTTTGCAGCTTTTTAGAGAGAGAAAAAATCCACACTTTTAAGCCGTCAAGCCCATCGAGAGTGATCCCCTCACTACTTGACAGTCATTGATGTGGGTATTGTTAGCTTAGGAAAGTGGAATGCTGCCACTCAATAGGCACTAATGCTGCAGAACTATTATACTAGAGCCGCTAATGGTAAGGACTCAAAAGCCGCTTTGGGCGTATGCTTTTGTCGATTCCGCACCTCACCATTCACCTTAACCTCAACTAATGCCAGCACTCGGCAATTAAACAGTCCGAGCGATTCAAATAAACCAAAGTACTTCAAAGGAACAAATGTTTTTCACCGTTCTTCATGAGAGGATGAAATATTGTAACCAGTCTCTCCCAGTCCCAGGTGTTGATCACGGGTCACTGAGGGCCAGATCCATTCATCTCCCATAAGTCCCAGATCTATTGTAAGTCCTGCTGGAATCCCATGTGGACCCAGTGGAGCCACGGAGCCATGCAGGCTTTTGAGTGGTAGATGTCAGATGGAGAGATTGGAGAGGGATAGAATGACGGACCTCGTAGGCTCCCAGCAGTGTGTACATTGGCCAGGGCAGCAGATGGCGGGAGGGTGAATTCCAACAGCGGTCTTGTCTAAGTCCGCCTACAGCCTCACCTCTCTGGATCAGGAAGGGACTAGTCAGGAGAAGTGGCAGGAGAGAGGGCAGGCCTGTCACTCTCAGATCGCTCTCTCTTAGCGTAAGTAGGAAACCATGAATGGGTTAAAACACATTTCAATTCACTGAAGAGAATTTCCCCAGGAAGAGGGGGAGGGAGGGAGAGAGGTAGACTTAGTGAGGAAGAGAGAGCATGATAGAGACTGTGGCGTGTGCATTAGGAAACTATGACAGTATTGCATGGGGACAGGTGATAGTCATTTCATTGGAGATATACTATAATGTTCCCACCTCCTGTAAGACACACAAAGAGAGCAGCTGCAGTTACCTTGGTGCTGAGGGAAAAACAGGACAATTCCTTCATATTGTTTCCAATGTTAGTCCACTGAGACCAAACATTCTGGCATCTCCTCCAACAGGGTGTAGACTAGTGATTTATAACTTACAGTGGGCCGGGTGGAGAGAGAGAGGGGAGAGGGAGTAGAGGGGGAGCAAGGAGGGCTGTCAGAGGAAACCTAGCTGGATAATTAGAGGCAGCATTCCCTCATTCTTTTGTTCCTGCTGTTTCTTTTATTGTGTGTGTGTGTGTGTGTGTGTGTGTGTGTGTGTGTGTGTGTGTGTGTGTGTGTGTGTGTGTGTGGAGATGAATAGTTCTAAGGCACTACCAAACCCACTCTGACTGCTGCCAGTTCTCTCTGCGTTCTCTCTCTTCTCCGTTCTCTCCACCTCCTCCTCTACCAGGCTGTGTGGAGGGAGCATCCCTTCATCTCCTCCCATAGGAACACTTTGTTGTGTTTAGGAAGGCTGCTTCTGTTCGGAACTCTTGCTGTTGTTGTTGATTCACCAAGCCTGCTAATTGAAAGCCTTGGCAACCAGGTAATGGCAACTTCCAGGAAGAGCACAAAGAGGTCTAAAATCATCACCATTATAATACTCAGATGACTTCCCTGAAACACTCAGACACACTCACACACGCTCGCATAGGCCTACACACAGACAGACAGACACACACATGTTCACATTTCTTTATGGTTTATGGTGTGGTAGATGTCTACTCCCGAGTGAGATGAGAGCGGAGTGGTGGTGAAACTGAGAGAGTAGTGTGTGTGTGTGTGTGTGTGTGTGTGTGCGTGTGTGTGTGTGTGTGTTTGAGTGTGTGTCTTGAGTGTGTGTCTGAGTGTGTGTGTGTGTGTCTGTGTGTAAAGAAAAGAGAGGGGGACAGAGAGAAAGAGAGAGGGAGCGGTAGAGAGTGTTGACAGTAGTAATAATTCATATTCACAGTCTTTGTGTTTTCCCAGCAGCCACAGTCTGTCTCTTTCTCCAGCCCTAACACGGCCGCTCCTCCCAAATATGAATCCTCCCTTGCCTCTATCTCAAGGTCTTTGTGCGTGTGTTTGTGTGTGTATTTGTATGTGTGATTGTGTGTGTGAGCATCTGTGTGTGTGTGTGTGTGTGGGGGGGTAGGACAGACAGACAGACAAAGAGAGACAGGCAGACAGCAGTAGATTTCAGGTCGAATCAGAGAGCTACATTTTTTTTGTGTGTAGTCTCTTTGTGAGAGGAAAATACCAGAGAAGGATCCTGCTCTTATCATAAACACACAGCAGGGAACAATCAGCATGCAGAGCTTCAGGAACACACAACACAACTCAACACACTGCGGTGTTGAGAAAACCTGAAAAACCAACATTTACCCACAGTGAGGGTTTTCATGTCTCTCACATCTGCATATGGTTATGATATGCTTTTTCAATTGTGATTTTATTCATTGCTTGGGGCTGATCTGACGAATATTTTCGTCAAACACTTGATTGCATCCTTGACATCAGGTTCAATTGGAATTCTGAGAGACGATACAGTAACCTCCACAATGATTGGCACCCTTGATAAAGATGAGGGGAAGAAATAATGGGCACACAAAATAAATGAGTACAGTAAATTATAATTTTCTAATGTTTTGATCATACAATATGGCACCCTTGTTTTCAATACTTTGTGCGCCCTACCCATACAAGGATAAGGATACTGAGCCTTTTTCTAAAATGTTTTATGAGATTGGAGAACACATAGGGAGTCATCTTAGACCGTTCCTCCATACACTTCCCAGATACTTTATATCCTTCATCTTTGCCCAATTCAATTCAATTCAATGGGGTTCTAGGCCATTCCAAAATGTTGATGTTGTGGTCAATGAACCATTTCTTTGTAGATTGTGATGTGTGCTTGGGGTCAATGTCTTCCTGGAAGATCCACTTGCAGCCCAGTTTCAGCCTCCAGCCTCCAGGTGATTTTCTGGAAAAAGA
The DNA here is from genome assembly GCF_023373465.1 of Oncorhynchus keta. Taxonomy (NCBI): domain Eukaryota; kingdom Metazoa; phylum Chordata; class Actinopteri; order Salmoniformes; family Salmonidae; genus Oncorhynchus; species Oncorhynchus keta. The sequence continues at coordinate 43,195,296 of NC_068431.1, forward strand.
AATCTCATTTTGTCTGTCATAGTTGAAGTGTACCTCTGATGAAAATTACAGGCCTCTCTCATCTTCTTAAGTGGGAGAACATGCACAATTGCTGACTAAATACTTTTTTGCCCCACTGTAGCTCAGTATTTGTATTCTACATTTTTATAAAAGTCTTTATTGCTCATGTTTTTTTAAATCAAGGGTGCCAATACATGTGTAGGTGACTGTATATGATATGTTAAAGGTTGGTTTTGGAAGCAGAAAAGAGAGGAGGAAAATCCAGATCATGTTCTCTGCATGTCATTACACACCAGGAGCTGGAGGAGTCAATGGGCGTGGGCATGCAGGGAAGGTGTGTGTGTGTGAGTGTGTGTGTGTGTGTGTGTGTGTGTGTGTGTGTGTGTGTGTGTGTGTGTGTGTGTGTGTGTGTGTGTGTGTGTGTGTGTGTGTGTGTGTGTGTGTGTGTGTGTGTGTGTGTGTGTGTGTGTGTGTGTGTGTGTGTGTGTGTGTGTGTGTGTAAATATAGTGTTTTGCATGGCTGGAATTAGCAGGAATCAGTCTCAGTGCTGTTGGTCATGTTACTCTGAACATCCCCTTCTCTAATTATCTTTCCCCACAGTCCCTCCGTACCTACCTACCTCTCTTTGTCTACACCCCACCCCCCCTCTCTCTCTGCTCTCTCTCTTTCCTTTGCTCCCAGCAGCTTGTCTCATGCTGTTTTCATTTGCGCTCTTTTGTTAAATAATTTTCCTGTGCAATAGCCTTGGGACGTCTGGGAGAAACAGTAGATAAAGAGAGTACCAGAGAAAGGGAGAGAGGGGGATGATAAGATTAATTTAAGATTCTCTCTCTCTCCCTCTCACTTTCTTTCTCACTTTCTCTCTCTCTTTCAATTCAATTCATTGGCAATGGAAACATATGTTTACATTTCCAAAGCAAATGATATAGATAATAAACAGAAGTGAAATAAACAACAAGAAATGAACAGTAAACATTACACACACAACATTTCCAAAATAATAAAGACATTTCAAATGTCATGTTTGCCTATATACAAAAGGGAAAATAAATAAACATAAGTATGGGTTGTATTTACAATAGTGTTTGTTCTTTACTGGTTGACCTTTTCTTGTGGTAACAGGTCACAAATCTTGCTGCTGTGATGGCACACCGTGGTGTTTCACCCAGTAGATATGGGAGTTTATCAAAATTGGATTTGTTTTCTAATTATTTGTGTGTCTGTGTAATCTGAGGGAAATATGTGTCTCTAATATTGTCATACATTTGGCAGGAGGTTAGGAAGTGCACATAGTCTCTTTTTGTAGGCAGGGTGCACATAGTCTTTTCTTGAGAGCCAGGTCTGCCTACAGCAGCCTTTCTCAATAGCAAGGCTATGCTCACTGAGTCTGTACATAGTCAAAGCTTTCCTTATGTTTGGGTCAGTCACAGTGGTCAGGTATTCTGCCACTGTGTACTCTCTGTTGAGGGCCAAATAGCATTCTAGTTTGCTCAGTTCTTTTCTGAATTCTTTCCGATGTGTCAATTAATTATCTTTTTTCTTCTCATGATTTGGTTGGGTCTAATTGTGTTTCAAGGACCAGCTTGCTTAGGGGAATCTTCTCCTGGTTCATCTCTCTGTAGGTGATGGCTTTGTTATGGAAGGTTTGGGAATCGCTTCCTATTAGGTGGTTGTAGAATTTAATGGCTATTTTCTGGATTTTGATAATTAGTGAGTATCGGCCTAATTCTTCTCTGCATTTTCTCTGCATGGTGTACAACTTACGTTGTACACCAAGTTTATTTTTGATGAATTCTGAATGCAGTCTCAATTTGGTGTTTGTACCATTTGGTGAAATCTTGGTTGGTGAGAGAACCCCAGACCTCAGAACCATAAACGGAAATTGGTTCTAAAACTGATTCTAGTATTTTTTTGCCAGATCCTAATTGGGATGTCGAATTTTAAGTTCCTTTTGATCTTTCTCTCTCTGTGTATCACTATCTCTCTCTGTATCGCTATCTCTCTCTGCATCACTATCTCTCTCTGCATCGTTATCTCTCTCTGCATATCTCTCTGCATCGCTATCTCTCTCTGCATCGCTATCTCTCTCTGCATCGCTATCTCTCTCTGCATCGCTATCTCTCTCCGCATCGCTATCTCTCTCTGCATCGCTATCTCTCTCCGCATCGCTATCTCTCTCTGCATCGCTATCTCTCTCTGTATTGCTATCTCTCTCTGTCTCACACAAACAGGCAAAGACACTCAACCCACTGAATATGCATCATTTCAGGGAGCCGCCATATGATGATACATTGGTTGCCTTGACACCCATAGAGGAGGTGTTAGTTCCCAGCCCTGCTATCAAAGTCAAACCAAATCAAATGTTTTTTGTCACATACGCCGAATGCAACAGGTGTAGTAGACCTTACCGTGACATGCTTCCTTACAAGCCCTTAAGTAGAGTCATGTATTTATGGTGGAATGTCTCAGAGCTGGGTCAGGAGGAGCAGAGAGGGCTTATCCTCTACTAGCGTGTCTAGAGGGAATCTTAATCTACTAGCGCCTCTTAAGTGGCCTAACTCACTCCTATTGACATAAAGCCTATGACCTTTGCTCTCTGTGCCGCCGCCCTGCAGCTGGAGATGAGGGGGTCCTGTCGGCACACAGTCTGGCCCCGGAGCTGTTACCGTGGCGACACAGTGGGCACAGGCCCCCCAGGACAGAGAAAGGATCAGCTGGCATGACAGCCTGTCTACAGTCCTGTCAACGGCAGGGCCGCTCCCGGAATGATGTGGAAATGTGTGTGTGTCTGTAACAGTTTGTGTGTGTGTGTGTGTGTGTGTGTATGGGTAGGGTATCTGTTTGTGAGAGGGAGACGATGGCAGTCTGTTGCTATTGTGAGGTTGAATAGAAATACCATAACTATTGTGAAGCCACTCACTCTGACCCTGGGAATAATGAAAAGGGCCAATGGGAGACCTTGTATGTCTGAGAGGAGTGAGCCGTCCGTTGTCTGTCTGTCTGTCTGTCTGTCTGTCTGTCTGTCTGTCTGTCTGTCTGTCTGTCTGTCTGTCTGTCTGTCTGTCTGTCTGTCTGTCTGTCTGTCTGTCTGTCTGTCTGTCTGTCTGTCTGTCTGTCTGTCTGTCTGTCTGTCTGTCTGTCTGTCTGTCTGTCTGTCTGTCTGTCTGTCTGTCTGTCTGTCTGTCTGTCTGTCTGTCTGTCTGTCTGTCTGTCTGTCTGTCTGTCTGTCTGTCTGTCTGTCTGTCTGTCTGTCTGTCTGTCTGTCTGTCTGTCTGTCTGTCTGTCTGTCTGTCTGTCTGTCTGTCTGTCTGTCTGTCTGTCTGTCTGTCTGTCTGTCTGTCTGTCTGTCTGTCTGTCTGTCTGTCTGTCTGTCTGTCTGTCTGTCTGTCTGTCTGTCTGTCTGTCTGTCTGTCTGTCTGTCTGTCTGTCTGTCTGTCTGTCTGTCTGTCTGTCTGTCTGTCTGTCTGTCTGTCTGTCTGTCTGTCTGTCTGTCTGTCTGTCTGTCTGTCTGTCTGTCTGTCTGTCTGTCTGTCTGTCTGTCTGTCTGTCTGTCTGTCTGTCTGTCTGTCTGTCTGTCTGTCTGTCTGTCTGTCTGTCTGTCTGTCTGTCTGTCTGTCTGTCTGTCTGTCTGTCTGTCTGTCTGTCTGTCTGTCTGTCTGTCTGTCTGTCTGTCTGTCTGTCTGTCTGTCTGTCTGTCTGTCTGTCTGTCTGTCTGTCTGTCTGTCTGTCTGTCTGTCTGTCTGTCTGTCTGTCTGTCTGTCTGTCTGTCTGTCTGTCTGTCCGTCCGTCTGTCTGTCTGACTTCCAGTAGATAAGAAAGCACACCGACTGTCAGGAGGCTTGCTATCAGAGACGTTTTTGTGTGTGTGTGTGTGTGTGCTGAGGGTGGGGTCAGAGGTTTGCTACAACACACTCCAATTCAAATCCAATTTACTTTTCTTTATTACTCTACTCTCTCTCTCTCGCTCCATCTCTGCCGGGTTTCTCGCCCTCTCTTTGTGTGCCTGACATTTTCTGGGTAAATATTTGCCGCACTCGTTTGGCCTGCAGGCGAGGGGTAAGAGGCGCTGCCGTCAGCCCCCTACCATGGTAAGAATAGAGATGTGGTGGACAGACACAACACAACACACACACGGCGGAACACACTGCGTCACACTCTGGCCATCTCTGTGTTATCAATCTCTTTAACACAGTCAGACCAAACCAATTAAGCATATATTGAAGCGTTTTCAATTAAGCCCCTGGCAAATGTTCATCTGTATTGTTAATCTGTTTTTTTTTTGTTCGATTTCCGGGTTCCAGTGGATGCAATGTGTCCCAGACCATAATTAAATCTCTATTTTCCTGCAGCCAGTGTTTCCCCTATATTCATTTAGCAGCAGCAGACCGCCTAAAACCAGATATAAAGTATGTAGGAAAGAAAATGGAGCTATATATTGACAAGATCATCTTTGAGAATTAACAACCACCAAATTAAAACTAGGCGGGGAGAATCTCAGGGCCTCTTCACACTTACTACAAAAATACCGTCGGCTACACATATTACTACAATGTAAACGTGTGTACTTGCTACGTCTCGACCTCTACCTCTGGAGGTAGAACACGATGCTAGCCCGACAGTTGCCCCCTTGAAGCAGGACAGTGTAAACAGAATTGTCTTGTTGAGCCAACACTCCTACTGTATAAATGGTAATACAGAGCAATGTTTTTGAAACAGCTGAAATTTACAGACATTTTGCTCATATTTGAGACTTGTTTTATTGTTTTTACCTGAAACTGCAGTAACAGGTTGTTACATTCTGAAACTGCAGTAATAGCCTGTTACATTCTGAAACTGCAGTAACAGCCTGCTACTTTCTGAAACTGCAGTAACAGCCTGTTACATTCTGAAACTGCAGTAACAGCCTGCTACTTTCTGAAACTGCAGTAACAGCCTGTTACATTCTGAAACTGCAGTAACAGCCTGCTACTTTCTGAAACTGCAGTAACAGCCTGTTACATTCTGAAACTGCAGTAACCGCCTGTTACATTCTGAAACTGCAGTAACAGGCTGTTACATTCTGAAACTGCAGTAACAGCCTGTTACATTCTGAAACTGCAGTAACAGCCTGTTACATTCTGAAACTGCAGTAACAGCCTGTTACATTCTGAAACTGCAGTAATAGCCTGTTACATTCTGAAACTGCAGTAACAGCCTGCTACTTTCTGAAACTGCAGTAACAGCCTGTTACATTCTGAAACTGCAGTAACAGCCTGCTACTTTCTGAAACTGCAGTAACAGCCTGTTACATTCTGAAACTGCAGTAACAGCCTGCTACTTTCTGAAACTGCAGTAACAGCCTGTTACATTCTGAAACTGCAGTAACCGCCTGTTACATTCTGAAACTGCAGTAACAGGCTGTTACATTCTGAAACTGCAGTAACAGCCTGTTACATTCTGAAACTGCAGTAACAGCCTGTTACATTCTGAAACTGCAGTAACAGCCTGTTACATTCTGAAACTGCAGTAACAGCCTGCTACATTCTGAAATTGTTGCAGTAGCTGCCAGCTACACTGAGCCACATAAAACTATGGAAGCCCATCCCCACCACCTAAAAACATGCAAACGTAGATCATACAAATAGGAAATATTTTATTTGTAACATTGTTTGGTGATTTCACCAGGTGGTACCACAGGTACCAGAGTGGTGGGAGGGGAATGTTTTCCTGTGTCCCAGAGTATTTCCTGATCTGGTAGTAGGATAATCTAACCAACTCTGGACCCTAGTTGTAGCGTATGACGTAAATCAAATCAAACTTAATTTGTCACGTGCGCCGAATACAACAAGTGTAGATCTTACCGTGAAATGCTTAAGCCCTTAACCAACAATGCAGTTCAAGAAGAGTTAAGACAATATTTACCAAATAAACTAAAGTAAAAAATGTATTAAAATGAATACAATAAAATAACAATAACAAGGGGGTACCGGTACCAAGTCAGTGTGTAGTTTTCCAGGCTAGTTGAGGTCATTTGTACATAGTAGTAAATCAGCTGTAAAAAACGGTTCTATAAGGGCTAAGATGGGACCAGATTATTTCTCTAATCAGGTCATATGGTTAAAAAAAGGGAAGACAACACTTTACACAGACATAGAGACAACAACTTTGATTGGACAATAGAATTTACAGGGCTGAGATGGTTGTATGCAGGGTTGCATCGGGTAGGCCTTTGGATCTGTAATTAAAAAGATACTCATACAGTATTTCATCACTACTGTGTTGATTGATTCATTCCAGTCAATAATTCTGGATTAAAGAGGTCTTCTTAGCCATCTGAAGTGTGAATATAAACCACATTCACATTTTCTCAGAACAAAAATAAATGGGCTTATAATTTAGTCCATAAAAACATGACGTGACGTTACCCCTGGCCCAGATGGGATCAGAGTTAACAGGCTACCTGCAGCTGTGGTTGTTATCAGTAGGCTACAGACTGAAGCACAGACTAATTGTGCGCGTTGACAAATAATTCCATATAAAATAGTTTGTCGTGGCGAATTCACTTATACCCACATTTTTGTTTGTAATGATTTGCACGATATTGATCAAAATGAAGCCTGGTTTGTTGTAATGTAATGTACTGTAATGTACTTCTACATTCGTATGAGAGGGTCAATCGTTCATTTTTGATAGGTTAACATTACATGCTGTTAGCAACTCTGTGCTTTCATCTTGAAGCTAAAATGTAATGAGTGTAGCCTACAGACGACAAAATAAACCCTTTAATTGTCTGCACATACTGTACATGCTTGTGAATTGTTGTATTATTCAAGCATGTGATACGGTTTAGAAGAACGGTTTCTGTCATTGTTGAATAGCTTGTGCTTACTGGCTACTCTGGTCAATATTAGCTGCGGACCAAGAATGTCTAGTTGGCGGTCACAGAGAATGTAATGTGAATTGAAAAGCATAATTCTCTTTCACCACCCCTCTTCTCAGACTTTCCTTCGTAGAGGGAATAGAGCCTAACATTCTAAACATTTAATAGAATGGGGCTCCTACTGTTATAAGGTTTAAGTCACCCAGAGAGCATAAAAGAACATGGCAAAAGCCATGTATACAATTGCAGCAAATTAGCTTTAAAACTGCACATTTTCTCTCAGCCCCATGGCAATATGTGAAGAATTGTACCAAATGAGCTTTAAAACTGCACATTTTCTCTCAGCCCCATGGCAATATGTGAAGAATTGTACCAAATGAGCTTTAAAACTGCACATTTTCTCTCAGCCCCATGGCAATATGTGAAGAATTGTACCAAATTAGCTTTAAAACTGCACATTTTCTCTCAGCCCCATGGCAATATGTGAAGAATTGTACCAAATTAGCTTTAAAACTGCACATTTTCTCTCAGCCCCATGGCAATATGTGAAGAATTGTACCAAATTAGCTTTAAAACTGCACATTTTCTCTCAGCCCCATGGCAATATGTGAACAATTGTACCAAATTAGCTTTAAAACTGCACATTTTCTCTCAGCCCCATGGCAATATGTGAACAATTGTACCAAATTAGCTTTAAAACTGCACATTTTCTCTCAGCCCCATGGCAATATGTGAAGAATTGTACCAAATTAGCTTTAAAACTGCACATTTTCTCTCAGCCCCATGGCAATATGTGAAGAATTGTGCCAAATTAGCTTTAAAACTGCACATTTTCTCTCAGCCCCATGGCAATATGTAAAGAATTGTACCAAATTAGCTTTTAAAAGGAAATGGTTTCTCTTAGCCCCATAACAGAACAGCTAAATGTTGTCTCTTCGGCAAATAGGACGGCTCTAAAAGGGGAAACGCTGTCTGCAGCCTACTGCACAATACCTATTCCATTCTATTCAGACCCAGCATCACTGAGCCATTCTATCCTGTGCTTTATTGTAGCTCAATCCTAACGTAGCCACATGTAGCTGTGCATGGCTGAGGCCCAGCCTGTCTGTTGGTCTGTCTGCCGGTCTGTCGGTCAGTCTGCCAATGTGAATGGGTTTTGTGTGCGCCCACAATGGCAGGTGATAATACCATGTGATAGAATCTGGTACGGCACGGGGAACTTCACTCCCCTCCATTGTCCTGCGGACTCCCTAATGGATCCGGGCCGCTCCCCAGCCCAGCCTGCTAATCACAGGTTAATTCGCTTCATTAGGGATGAGTGGAGATGCAGAGATGGAGAGATGGAGATGGGACACAGTGTGGTACCGCTGGGCTGTACAGTCTGCCTCCTCTATCCTCTCTCTCTCTCTCTCTCTCTCTCTCTCTCTCTCTCTCTCTCTCTCTCTCTCTCTCTCTCTCTCTCTCTCTCTCCTCAACACTTATCTGGGAATCGAGGCATTCTCATTGTCCCAGTCAGTATAATCTCCAGTGCAGAGGGAATGTGTGTGTTGACGTGTGTGTGTCTGTGTTATATCAGTCCCTCATGTAAACACTATCAACAGTCATCACCTGTTGCCCTTGTGGCTCATTCCAGACAATCAACAGCCACAATACCCTGTCTGACCTACGGGTCATTAGACATGTACAAAAACAACCTCCAGATAGCCACGTTCCCAGCATAAGCCTGTGTGGAAGTAGAGAAATAGAGAAATAGCCATTCAGGTTAGTCTTCATTTTAAGTTACGGTGCGATGTTACGATGGCATCTTCTGTGACAGCAGTCAATACATTTCCCCAAAAGAGACTGCACGGGGAGATGTTAGGGGGTGGGGGGATGCAGGGGTCAGGATCCTTCTGTGCATGCTTGGAATACATGCTGCAGAGAGGTGAGAGGGCTGCTGTGGGGGCTGGCTGATGTGGCGGCTGGCTGATGTGAGGGCTGGTGTTGAGGGAGTCTCCTAGCTGTAGGCCAATAAACTAATCCCCTCATTAACTCGGTGTCCAGGACCTTGCTGAGACCAAACACACACACGCACTCAAACACACCGGCACACATAGGCACACACAAAAGACAATCTTGCTGTATTCTGTTTTTGTCCTTTTGCTTGTATTTTACGAGTGTGAAAGAGGGTGTTTTTCTGGAGGGGCAGTAGTGGAGATCATTAACTGAAGTCCCACAGACAGAGCTGTAGTCCCTGTCACAGTGTCTGTAGAAAGCAGACAGCGCTGGAGAGCGCCTCACAGTACAGGCCAGTCCAACATAGTCCATCAGCAGACAACTCTTTAAATAAAGCCCCTCCATCACACCTCACTGTGTCCAATTACTGTCTTCTCTTCACAGCGACTCTCCACACACCACCTAGCCACATCTCTGTGGCTGTATCCACACTGACAGATGGACGGTTGTATTCCCTTCACATCCCAAAGACCCTAGCTATGCGTCCTGTGTCTGTTGTCAGACCTGACAGAGGGGGTGTAGATTGATAGCGAGTCTGATATGGAAACAGTGACAGTCTGATGTCACAATCGGATGGGTACGATGCTCTCACCTGTGGGGGACACCTGGGTCCTCTGCCTTAGTGGCTGCGGCTAGTGTGTTGCCGGTCTCATATCCACTCTCTGATCTGGACAAAGGAAAAGAGAAAGTTGAACGTTGTGAAATGTAGGTTTGCTATAGGATGTTTTTGTATAAATAATTGGGACGTAGGCCTATAGTATTCATGTGTGTGGGAAGCTGAAGATGAATGTGCCGCTGGACAGCTGGGTCTTTGTGTTGTGTGTGTGTGTGTGTGTGTGGGGGGCTGATTCTGACGTGACCTGCCTGCCCCATGGGGGTCTCACCCTCTCTCTCTCTCTCTCTCTCTCTCTCTCTCTCTCTCTCTCTCTGCTACACCACACTTCCTGTTGACTCCAGCACTCTCAGCTAGCTATAGCATATGCTGCTGTGTTATCCCTATATGGAGCTTCCTTCCTTCCCATGGAGTGGCTGGTCTCAGGGATTAAAGAGACCATACTGTTGCCATGGAGCTGAAACACAGAGTTGTGTTAATGTCTTATGGCATGCTCTAGTTTCATTAGACTTGGTCTTCACTGAGGCTAGGAGGACACCATCAGTTCAGGAGGTTTGTGTGCTACTACTGTGCTTTCATCTGGCTCTGTTACCTGAGGTTGAACTCCATGCTGTAGAGTAAATCCTTTTGTTCAGACTGCTCACATCCTGCTCTATAAGGTTCACAGGGAAAGGCAGTCCACCTATGAGAGCGGAGCTACTGTACCTCATGCTGACCATTCACATACATTACAACATACCTTTGTAATATACAGTGGTGTAAAGTACTTCAAGTAAAACGTTTTTTTGGTATCTGTATTTTACTATTTATATTTTTTGACTACTTTTACTTTTACTCCACTACATTCCTCAAGACAATAATGCACTTTTTACTCCTTACATTTTCCCTGACACCCAAAAGTACTCGTTACATTTTGAATGCTTAGCAGAACAGGAAAATTGTCTAATTCACACACTTATGAAGAGACCATCCCTGGTCATCCCTACTGCCTCTGATCTGGCGGACTCACTAAACACACATGCTTTTTTTGTAAATGATGTCTGAGTGCAACTGTGCCCCCGGCTATCCATAAATTAAAAGAAAACAAGAAAATCATGTTATCTGGTTTGCTTAATATATTTATTCATTTACCTTTGATACTTCAGTACATTTAAAACCAAATAGTTTTAGAGTAGTATTTTACTGGGTGACTTTCACTTTTACTTGAGTCATTTTCTTTTAAGGTATCTTTACTTTTACTCAAGTATGAAAATTGGGTACTTTTTCCACCACTGGTAATATACAGACAATATATATATAGAAATAGTTCTGGCAGTAATGGCCTTTCCTTCTCTGTTTCCCCCTCAATCCTTTGTCTTCTTCTTGCTATACTGTGAGTCTTTCCTCTTGTCCTCTTGGTATGCAGCTTCTCTTCTCACCTTCCACTGTTCTGTTGTTATTGATTATATCAGCCAGATCTGAGGCAGGGTCCTCTCCCCAAAGACCAACCCTGGCTGTGTGTGTGTGTGTTTACCTCCTCCAGCTCAGCTGCATGTTGAGAGGGGCAGCCATCTCCAGAGGTTTGGTAATACAGTGGATACCGTTACCCCCATCACATCGCTATGGGGGAGAGGAGAGGAGAGGAGAGGAGAGGAGAGGAGAGGAGAGTATTCACCTGTTACCAGATATGAGTGAAACCTTATCTGTTTGATTAGCCTTCCGGCTCTGCTGTTTCTCCACAAAGCCTCCCAGTTCCACTGCTCTATTGGATTAGATGTATTTAAATATCGTTTTGTTTTTCTTGCAGAGATAGATACCATGGGAATGCATTGTCCAGTTGCTCGTGGGTATGTACACATTTAAAAAGAGCACCGTAATAATATATATATATATATATATACTGTATATATATATATATTTTTTTAATTGATTGAGATAATTGGTCTTGTGAAGACATTTTGTTGACAATGACTATTCATTTTCCCATTACTTCCATGAGTCTGTCCCTCTGGGGGCTGGCGATGGGCAGTTGGAGGTGTGTGAAGTGATGGGAAAAAGATGCATCTTTTTACTGTTGCCTCCACACCCCTTTCACAGCATCACACTGTAAGACTGAACGTGGTACCATCTCTTAGACACAAGTCATCATTGGCACATCTGATTTTCCTGATGCCTGGACGTGTGTGTGTGTCTGATTGACCCTAGTGTCTGATTGGTTCAGGGTGGGAGGCATTAGGAGTTTCACACACAGCTCTGTGAGCACACAGCAGGGAGTGTGTGTGAACTATTTACAGTACACACACTCTCTGTGTTCCCCAGACCTCCCCTGTCACTCCACCACGCTCCCTCAACACAGCGACATGCTCGGGAGTACGTAGCTTAACAGCTCATGCATGTTAGCAAGCGCGCATCAATGAATGCCATTACTGACTTTCGTATTCATATGACTGGACCATTCAACAATTCACTATGCACAGGCTCTTGCTGCCAGCGATTTTCCAATTTCCAATTTGTTAACTTAATTTCAATGTCCTGCCAGCAGGTGTCCAAATTAATTGGTTTCCCTGGTGTCGTGTGTTAGATGCACTGTTGTCTCCATGCTTTTGACTGCACACACTGTACGTTCTCTAGAAGTGATTCATTAGTTAAAGGAAGACTGGGTCTGTGAATGTAGAAACCCTTGAACAGCATGGAATAAACACACACACACACACACACACACACACACACACACACACACACACACACACACGCAGATGCTGGAGATGATGTCATCAGTCCTGGACAGACTCAAAGTGGATCCTGCATGTTGCTGCTGGGATGTCTGGGATATCACTCTAATAGCACGCCACTCTACACTCAACAGGGCCTAGCAGCTCACTGTCTCTCTGTCTGCAGTGATAGACACATCTGAACACTCTCCCATGGGCTCCAAGGACACTTTTCCACTTGCCCCAACAGGTCCCCATGATCTGGCTCTATGGGAAATGGTTTCCCTATCACGCAACAACCCTCCCTCTCCTTCTCATCCCTCTCTATCTGGATCTGGAAACGCTGCGGGTTGTTCCGTAAGGCGCAGGACAGCTGGAGCGATGAGAGTGAGCTAATATACGTTATCTATCCATAATTCACAGTGTATTATTCCATTATTCATAGAGCTTAGCTGAGTGAGTGGCCCTTATCCTAGCCCACTTTACCAATCTAACATTTATATACATTATTCAGTATTTATACAGCTGGAAATTAAATCAGCCAATTCTGGTTAAGAACCGTGCAGGGGTGGTGGGTCTCTCTGACCAGGGCACCTGTAACATATTACTGATGGCTTGAGTGAGAATAGGCCTGTTCTCCAACCAGAGGATGAGTCAGTGGTTAGAGGTTAGTGGCTGATCCCAGATGAAAGGTGTGATGTGATTCTACTTCTTGACCAGGCCAGCCGCTCCAATGTGCTGCTGTAATGATGACGAAGAGCCTTCCTGACCACGGAAATCGCTTTTTGACAAGGCTTTGATTTTCGGAGCGAGGGGGTCGTCTGTGGACCCAGCGATCACGAGAGCGGCGTTCACATTTAATCTGCAGAGCTATTGATCAAGTAGTCCTCTCTCCCTGAGCCCCTTTCCCCCGCCCGCCCGCCCGCCCTCCCACCTCACTCCCCTCCCAAATCTGTTCCTCTCCCCCTCTCCACCCCAGCACCACAGCTGGGCGTCACAGCCCTGGAGCAGCCAGTCAAGCGTGATCTTTTCATTCCGCTGCTTTTCAAAACCAGTTACATGTGCTACATACAAATCACCTGATCAGACAAAATCATTAAGCTGGAGAGTCTCCCACTGCGTCCTCACTGTGGGTGTTTGTGTGTGTGTGTGTGCCACCCTGGGGAGTGTTGAACATTGAGCGGATGGTGAGGTGACAAGCTTTCATTTGTGTGTGTGTGTGTGTGTGTGTGTGTGTCTTGCTGGGACGCAGTCGGAGCACATTTCCATATGTATGGTCACAGGGCTAATTAAATCCACCAGCCCACTGATTGCCTGGCACAGAGTCAGACACAGATTGGTGTGCGCATGTTTGTAAGGTAACAGACCAGGGGACAGGACGGGGGTTCTGTGTAGTATCTGTGTGTGTAGTGGGCTGTATGCATGATAGTGTGAAAGAATGGACCAAGCAAGTCGGATGGTTACACACTGAGGGTGTATTCACACTGAGGGGGTATTCACACTGTCACTGAGCGGGTATTCACTGTCACCGAGGGGGTGTTTACACTGAGTGGGTATTCACACTGAAGGGGTATTCACACTGTCACTAATGGGGTATTCACACTGAGGGAATATTCACACTATCACTGAGGGGTTATTCACACTGAGAATGTATTTACACATGTCACTGAGGGGTATTCACAAAGGGGGTATTCAAATGAGGGGTATTCACACTGTCACTGAGCGGGTATTCACTGTCACCGAGGGGGTGTTTACACTGAGTGGGTATTCACACTGAAGGGGTATTCACACTGTCACTAATGGGGTATTCACACTGAGGGAATATTCACACTATCACTGAGGGGTTATTCACACTGAGGGGGTATTTACACTGTCACTGAGGGGGTATTCACACTGAGGGGGTATTCACACTGACGGGGTATTTACACTGTCACTGAGGGGGTATTCACACTGAGGGGGTATTCACATTGCCCCTGCTGTGTGTGTTTGCACTAGTGTTGCAAAGGGACGGTCTATCACTGGTCATTTTAGAAGTTACCAGTAAACTACCAGAATTCTGGTAACTTTATCTCTGGCCCTCTGTGTGGTCTTATCACATGTAAACTACAGTGCGTTCAGAAAGTATTCACACCCCTTGACTTTTTCCACATTTTGTTGTGTTACAGCCTGCATTTGTCACTGGTCTACACACAATACCACATAATGTGAAAGTGGAATTATGTTTTTCGAAATGTTTACAAATTAATAAGAAATGGAAAAGCCAGAATGTCTTTAGTCAATAAGTACTCAACCTCTTTGTTGTGAAAAGCCTAAATAAGTTCAGGAGTAAAGCAATTCTTAACAAGTCACATAATAAGTTGCATGGACTGTGTGCGATAATAGTATTTACCACAATTTTTGAATGACTACCTCATCTCTGTACCTCACACATACAATTATCTGTAAGGCCCCTCTGTCGAGCATTGAATTTCAAATACAGATTCAACCACAAAGACCAGGGAATTTTTCCAATGCTTTGCATTGTAGGGCACCTAAATAGACGGGTTGTTTAGAAACACAACCGACACAGGCGCAACTATGGGGCCAAACAGACAGGGTTGGCTTAGACTGGTGACAACATGTCAACTATATTTAGTCTCCAATGTTTATTGAAGCATAAATAAATGTGCACAATGACCACTTGATGTCTCTCAAATACATCGTTACAGTTGTTGGTTAGGTAGCTAGTGATTTTTTGCCATATTAGCATTGACATGAAATCAGTCAAAACACCTAAAAAAAACCGCATGGTATCAAGAACAAGATGAATCTAGCTGAAACGAGTCACTAGTGATTCCCCACATGGCAGTTTCTTGTCATTGTTGGTAACTATCTGGCCATCCAGAATCATAACAATTTACGGACTTCTGCCCCATTGAAGTAGGAACATCATTTTCGTGATGTTGTCAACTAACCCAACCCGTTGGAAAGAAGAAACAAAGCAGACATTGAATTCCCCTTGGTGAAGTTATTAACTATACTTTGGATGGTGTATCAACCCACCCAGTCACTATAAAGATAACAGGCGTTCTTCCTAACTCAGTTGTTTGAGAGGAACGAAACCGCTCAGGGATTTCACCATGAGGCCAATGGTGACTTGACAACAGTTACAGAGTTTAATAGTTGTGATCGGAGAAAACTGAGGATGGATCAACAACATTGTAGTTACTCCACAATACTAACCTAAACGAGAATAAAAATATTCCATATCATGTATCCAACAAGGCACTAAACTAATACTGCAAGAAAATGGTCAATTAACGTTTTGTCCTGAATACAAAGTATTAGGTTTGGGGAAAATCCAATACAACACATTACTGAGTACCACTCTCCATGTTTTCAAGCATAATGGTGGCTGAATCATGTAATTGGTATGCTTCAGGATAAAAAAGAAATGGAATAGTGCTAAGCACAGGCAAAATCCTAGAGGAAAACCAGGTTTCCACTAGACATTAAGTGATGAATTCAGCTTTCAGCAGGACAATAACCTAAAACACGAGGACAAATCTACACCTGGAGATGTTTACCAAGAAGACAGTGAATGTTCCTGAGTGTCCGAGTTACAGTTTTGACTAAAATGTATGGAAAAACCTGAAATGGTTGTTTAGCAATGATCAACACCCAATTTGAAATACCTTTAAGAATTTTGAAAAGAATAATGGGCAAATGTTGCGCCAGGTGTGGAAAACTCTTAGAGACGTATCCAGAAAGATTTACAGCTGTAATTGCTGCCGAAGGTGATTCTAACATGTGTTAACTCGGGGGAGATGAATAGATATGAAGATATGTTGGTGTTTTATTTTTCATACATGTTTTTCAAATATTAGAATTTTACTTCCACTTTGACATTACAGAGTGAAAAAAAAAAAATTACAATTTGATTAATTCTAATCCTACTTTGTAACACAACAACATGTCAAGAAAGTCCAGGGGTGTGATTACTTTCTGAAGGTACTGTATATAAAATTATCAAATCATAAATACAAATAAAAAAATAAAATGACAAAGCTTTAAAACATTATCCTACATATACACCATCAAATATATATTTTTAAGTTATTCAAGTATAACTGACCAAAGTTACCATAGATTACCATAGATGACCTGTTAATGATGAAAATTACCAAAGATTCTGGTAACTTTGGTAAATTACTGGTAGTTTTGCAATGACACAGTGGAATGACACAAAGCCTAACTAACAGCTGGTTTATTCAGCAGGACAGCTCTAGTCTGCATGCAGAGGAATGACAAACCATGAGACAAAAGCCATGCGGTATATCAGGAGAGGGAGACTCTCAGATTGAATACAGATGCTCTTCATTTCTGTGGCCCTGTTTGGCCGCTCAGAGGGCCTGTGTGTGTGTGGGGGTGTGTGTGTGTGACAGGCTGACAGGGGAGGCCCCTTTGTCATGTGAAGAGAGGGGAGGGGAGGAGAAGGCTGGTTCCATGAGGCTGGCCTGCCCTGTTTGCATGTTGCTGTAATTGAAACAGAATGCCAGGCTGCTCGTGTCTCTCGCTCCCTCACCCCGTTCTCTCTCTCTCTCTCTCTCTCTCTCTCTCTCTCTCTCTCTCTCTCTCTCTCTCTCTCTCTCTCTCTCTCTCTCTCTTTCTTTCGCTCTCTTTCTCTCTCTCTCTTTCGCTCTCTTTCTCTCTCTCTCTTTCGCTCTCTTTCTCTCTTTCGCTCTCTCTCTCTCTTTCTCTCTCTCTCTCTCTCTCTCTCTCTTTCTCTCTTTCTCTCTCTTTCTCTCTCTTTCTCTCTCTTTCTCTCTTTTCTCTCTCTCTCTCTCTCTCTCTCTCTCTCTCTCTCTCTCTCTCTCTCTCTCTCTCTCTCTCTCTCTCTCTCTCTCTCTCTCTCTCTCTCTCTCTCTCTCTCTCCTCTCTCTCCTCTCCTCTCCTCTCCTCTCCTCTCCTCTCCTCTCTCCTCTCCTCTCCTCTCCTCTCCTCTCCTCTCCTCTCCTCTCCTCTCCTCTCTCTCTCCTCTCCTCTCCTCTCCTCTCCTCTCCTCTCCTCTCCTCTCCTCTCCTCTCCTCTCCTCTCCTCTCCTCTCCTCTCCTCTGTTCACTCAGCTGTTTCCTTCACCCGTCTCAGATCTAAATGGTATATATGTGTTCTCCCTCCACCCCTCTCCCACCCCATCATTCCTCATGGCTGGCTCACTCAGGCCTTTTCCGGCATGACAGCAGAAACAAATGATCATGTTAAAGGGGGTGGCCTTAGCCTCACACTGCTCGCTCTGTGTGTTTATGTGTGCCAGGGAGTTTGTCCTTTCTCTCCATACAGCTATCCTGGCATGTGTGCATGTAAGGGATGATGATATATGTTGAATGAATAGTGTGTTTGAATGCAATGTCAATGATTTTTGTGTGCGTGTATGTGTTTGTGTGTCCCTTTTTGTGCGCTTGTGTGTATGCGTTTATGTGTCTCTTTTTTGTGCGCTTGTGTGTATGTGTTTGTGTGTGTCTTTTTGTATGCTTGTGTGTGTGTGTGTGTTTGTGTGTGTCTGTGTATATGTGTGATTACGCCATGCGCCTGCAGGTTGAGGGCCTGATGTTTGTGTTTATTGGGAGAGGGTTAACGGGATGAGGATTTATTGTTGGCCAGGCCTGGCTGCGTTGCTCCCTCCACTCCACAGATAGATAAATAAATGGAAATTGGGTCCATTTGTCACTGCCAAAGGCTGGCTGAGCTGTGGGCTACCTGAGCCAGTAAGGCTCTGTCAGCGTGCCAACCTAAGCCCCTATCAGCCCCATCAGCCCCCCCTCCTCCCCCACACACACACACATCACTATCATACCCCAGCAGAGGACACTGCCACAGGGACGGCTGCTCTTCTGTTTGTATAAGCAGGGTGTGTGTTTGTGTGTGTGCACTCATGCTGTTTTCCTGGTCCTTTGCATGAGTGTCTTCTGCACACTAATTAACGTGTTCAGATGGCCCTTTTAATGATGATGAATAGGGAAAGTGGAAACGAGGTCTTCCAGACCCACGTTACTGCAAATACACTCTGCTTGGGAGTTTCAGTTTGATTGCCACAGCGTTCTTTTCCCGACCTCTTAATAGGAGGTCGGAGGTGTTTGGGATGAGTTAGCGTTTGTCCGTCTCTGGGTTTACAGGGCCAGAGGCCAGTAACAGTATAGAATGGGAAAGGTAGAGGAGGTTGGCGGTGTTTGGG
Source organism: Oncorhynchus keta (assembly GCF_023373465.1). NCBI lineage: Eukaryota > Metazoa > Chordata > Actinopteri > Salmoniformes > Salmonidae > Oncorhynchus > Oncorhynchus keta. Next base: position 43,213,665 of record NC_068431.1, read on the forward strand.
AGATGTGTATGAATGGAGAAATGTCTTCGGCGTGTGGGATGGGGAAGCAAGAGAACATTCATCTAACCTTGAACGTTGAAACGTGTGTTTCCGTGTTGAACAACTGCCACAACTTTCCCTCTCACTATAGTGTATTATATTTGGCAAGCGAGACTCTCTTGAACTTGATAGGCTGGGATTCCAGCCAACGGCTCTACAGCTAATGGCTTTGCATACAGTTGGTGGGGGACTTGCACGTCTTATATAACCAAGAGACCAGATACCACATAAAGCAGGCGCACCATCAGCAGTCTACTGGGCCATTGTGACTGTGAAGCCTGGTAGTGGAAGGATATTTACAGCAGCTCACGTTAACCTGATTTTATGTGATTTTCTCTCTCCCTCTGGTTGTGATTTAGCTAAGTGGAATTTAAGGAGACGTTTATGGAGCTGATGTATCGTGATCCATGCCTTTGCCCTAGCTGGCTTCTTGGCTGTCGTATAGCAGATGGTTTTGTCATTCGTTTGTCGCCTGGGTTCTGAAAGCCGCAGCTTCAATCTTAGTTAATTTGTAACGACGAAGACGGCAGTAATGTCCTCAACCTCACCACACTCATTTCTGTGTAAATGGACTTGATGTGATTCTCCTAACTAGGCGTCGTATAAGGAGGTTGTGGCAGGCCGTTGGGGTGATTTATATATAGACTAGAACCATCTGTCTCGTCTGTGCCTTCTTCCTTACGCTTGCCTTGTGTTGATAATGAGCTGAAGCTGTTTTTACATTGGAGGGAAAAGCTGAGACAGAGGAGAAGCCACAGAGAGCGGCCGCAAGGTTTAGACAGGCATTCCTGAGACACTGGAGAAATGAGGAGAGAGGGATACAGAGAGAGGGGGATGGAACGGAGAACGCACCGCGAGCAGGGGAGAGAGAGAAAAGAAAGGCAAAGCCATCAGAGGAAATGTAGAATGGGAGAGACGTTAGAGAGAAGGGTTCTAACAGAGAGGAGTAAAAAGAAGAAAAGAATATGGGGGAGGAGGAGTTGAGAGAGTTGGGGGATGGGAGTCGAGGGGAGAAGCAGAGAGAAAAGGGGATTGAAGTAAGAGACAGGAAAACACCAGGGAGAGAGAGTGTGTGTGTGTGTGTGTGTGTGTGTGTGTGTGTGTGTGTGTGTGTGTGTGTGTGTGTGTGTGTGTGTGTGTGTGTGTGTGTGTGTGTGTGTGTGTGGTTTGGACAGATGCTGCCAATCTGTGCTGCTCTAATTTTCCACCATCACCAGTTAAAAACTTACACCAGCCCCCATCAATTTCCTCATTCTCAAGCATGCACACACACACACACACACACACACACACACACACACACACACACACACACACACACACACACACACACACACCGACACACACACAGCTGCAGGAGCTACAGCAGCTGCATAGCCCAGGTTCAAGACTAACCCTGAATAGAGGGAGCAGACTATCTCAAGTCCCGTCCTCACCACTGGCATAATGGAAAATAAACATGCTGACAGTAACCCTCCTTTTTAACTTCCACATGTAGTAAGCAAAGTGTTTGTGTTGTCCAATCTACATGGTAGTAGGTGAGTCAGACAGACTCATGCATCTAATTCGTCTATTTCTCAGAGGCGGCACTGGTGGCAGCGCACCTCAGCTCCTCGCCTAATTGGCTATCAAGTTCCAAAAAGTTAGGTGAATCAGGTCGGACACGGATGGAAAGTGAATGCGTTGTTCAAGATGTTTAACCAAAAGACAAGACCGAACGGTGCACAAAACACAGCAAGAAAAGTCTTATCTGATCAAGCTCAAATTACAGCTCGTCCTCAACTGACAAAACACCAGTTGGAAGCTGGTAGGCCTACATATGCAGCAGCTACCACTAGCAGCCTGCCAGTCCTGACAGAGCTCTCGCTGTCTGGCCCGGCCATGACACTGGCCTTGCTCCTCCTCTTCTTCCTCCCCTTGAGAAAAGTGACAGTTCCTCTAGTGAGAGTGCTGGACTTCCTTCTCGTCCTCCTCCTCTCCCAGAAACCAAGCTGATGACTGCCAGAGATCCAGCGATGCTCATGAGACCGTCCCCCCTTCTGTGAACACTGGTAAGCAAACAAGTGCTGAGACGTATATCCCCAATGGACTGATTGTATTATTTGGCGTTAATAGACTGGCTTTATGCAGCACAATCTTTCTATCCAAGCTGCAAGAGAGAGTGAGGACACCTTAGGTAAGCTATAGGCCTACAGGACAGTTGTATATTCCAAAATCTATTGGCCACTGATTAGTATGCTGTTGCATCGAAAACATTTTTTACAATCTGCAATGTTTGAATTTCCCACTTTGATAACTGTAAATGCATTCATTTCCGCCAGACAGCATTGCGACATCGTACGCCTATAGCTTTGTGAAACATAAATGTTAGGCTTAAACTGAGAAAATGAAGACCAAATAAAAATAAACATGCATCCATTAAAGCAAAGCTATAGGCTACTACAAGCACTAGCACTACACAATCTGATAGGAAGCCGTGTAGACTTCGCAATTTCAGAACCATGGACAGCGATCGGTAGTCTATACTTTGTGAGTGTCTGAGGCATTTGATATTTTTTTTACGGAAGGGGGGCAAACTCCAACTTTGCGGGGTGGGTTTCTCCAGCCAGACATTAATGTGTACCAACTCACACCCAAAACGGATGAACCTTTGGCCTATACACTCATCTGTTCCATGGTCAACATCCCATCTCCCTTGACCTTTCAATGCTATCAGTACGTCTGTTTCCACTGATGTACAGGACATCATTTTAGGTCAGTCCTCCAATGACCAGATCAATAATCAGCTCTCTCAACACAGGATCTGTCTGGAAGGTCCAAATAACCCCTCTCTGTGGTGAAAGGATCTGACCTCACGGTCACTGAGGTGCATTATGATGGCGCCAGGGCAGGTACAGTATATGGACAACTGGACATAGTCAATGGGGCTGCCTGCTCTCCATCCAGATAGGAAGTAATGATATGGCAGGTTTTCTCAACACAACACTTATGTCTCCATTCATTCCTGTGGCAGGCAGATGACACACACTCATCTATCTCCCTGGCGACCAGGAGGAGCAACACCTCGAGGCTAGCGGCTAGCAACAACAGCTGGGACACGTCAGTCACTCAGGCAGCCATGTTGAAATCAAACATTGACAGATGAGAATAAATATCCTCCAGGGATACAAAACTGTTTTTTGATGAGGATATAATGGGAGATAGAGTGAGGAGTGGTGAGGAGATGAAGGGAGGTGTGGAGGAGGTAGGGGCTGTGGTTGGGTAGGAGGAAGGTGTGTCCCACCACAAATATGGCAATGTTTTTCTTTCTAACACATCTTCCTGGAAGCGTGTGATTTAATTACAGGGGATTTTCAGAATGACACTCCTCTCGCCTATAGGAATGTGTGAAATGGCCCGTTTATGTTTTGGAGACTGTGGTTGACCTCTGGTTTCAAATGGGACTTAGATTACAATTACATAAGAAATCTGTTGGTTTAGGACTGGGGACAACAGAAGAAAAGTGTACTACATAATGCAGAATAATGTCCAAATCAAACATTTTAATATAACACTCACACACACACACACACACACACACACACACACACACACACACACACACACACACACACACACACACACACACGCACGCGCGTACGACATGCACTTACACACACACTACTCTTGAATGTCAAAATACAAGCCTCAGCCTATCCCTGTCTGGCTCCCCAAACGTGGCCCTTTAACCACAACTTCAAACAGAATGCCGTATCAGAAACAAGGCAGGCGAAACATGTAACATATCGTTTTTTATGTATTCACTTTCTTTTCCCTTCTTCATACAGCGTTTGTAGCTAACCACCTCACCCCCCTGCCTCCCCATACATATCAGTCCTTTAGAAAGACTGATCACCCTGTGGGTGGCTCTTCTAGCTGTACCGTCATTAATTTGAGAGAGACCGAGAGGGAGAGAAAAGTGTGAAATTATTCATCAGGGCCTCTGTATGAGGACGGTGCAGGTGTGGGGGAGGGGACTTGCACCGCACCAGCCTCACATAATTACAGGAGAGATGGTGTTCCAGGAAAAAGACCATGGTTTGTTGATACATTTGGAACCCATTAGAGAGGGTGTAGCATAGCACCCCGTATTATCAGCGTATTCAACAGCGTTTAAGAAATATATTACCTTCAACGGTGTTATCTTGTGATCAAGCCATCAATGTTTTGGAATTGTTGGTGTCGTAAAAATGTTAGCTAACGGGTTAGCAATTAGCATGCTTGACATTTCAGTGGAAATACTACTACTATCAGCATTTTGGTAAGCGGTTTAGCAAAACAATACATTACGTGCTATCGGCAGTTATTGGCCACCTTACTATTTTGTTCAATTGCAAGGTATATCTGTTTAATTTTGTTTAAAAAAGAGACACTAACCTCGTATCCGAAGTGTTTACTAGATAATTGACTCGTTGTCCAGCCTTCCAGTAAAAAAATAAAAATGACTCACTTGTCAAGTTTTCATGACTCTTAAAAATGGTTCTCCACCAACATCTTCTTCAGTGTTGTAACCAAATAATGTCTCATTATTTATTTTACAGACAAATCTTATGCTTTGAGAAAGTAGATAACAGTTTAAAACCAAGTATGAATAGTTTAGGTAAAAAGTTGGATATTAAATGATGTGTGTCTGTCGTGCAGTTGAATTTTACAATGTACTGCGTGTCCCACAAAATGTGTATATATGTTACTTTGTTGAAAACTCTCAAAACCTAACTTAAACTGAGCTTAAACCTACCTTAAACCTACCTTAAACCTAACTTAAACCTAACTTAAACCTAACTTAAACCTAACTTAAACCTAACTTAAACCTAACTTAAACCTAACTTAAACCTAACTTAAACCTAACTTAAACCTAACTTAAACTGAACTTAAACCTAACTTAAACCTAACTTAAACCTAACTTAACTTAAACCTAACTTAAACCTAACTTAAACCTAACTTAAACCTAACTTAAACCTAACTTAAACCTAACTTAAACCTAACTTAAACCTAACTTAAACTGAATTTAAACCTAAACTTAAACCTAACTGAACTTAAACTGAGCTTAAACCTAACTTAAACTTAACTTAAACCTAACTTAACTTAAACCTAACTTAAACTTAACTTAAAATCGGTGGGTAGCTACCTAGAAGGGTGTCTTTAGTCGCAAAACCTACCTTTATTTTCCAGTCCATCTAAATGTTGAGATCGAGGTGATTTAATCCAATGTTGGGGGAAAATTAGCTAGGGTTGTTGACCTCAGGGTATGGCTGTAGCTAGGGTTGTTGACCTCAGGGTATGGCTGTAGCTGGGTATGGCTGTAGCAGGGTATGGCTGTAGCTAGGGTTGTTGACCTCAGGGTATGGCTGTAGCTAGGGTTGTTGACCTCAGGGTATGGCTGTAGCTAGGGTTGTTGACCTCAGGGTATGGCTGTAGCTAGGGTTGTTGACCTCAGGGTATGGCTGTAGCTAGGGTTGTTGACCTCAGGGTATGGCTGTAGCTAGGGTTGTTGACCTCAGGGTATGGCTGTAGCTAGGGTTGTTGACCTCAGGGTATGGCTGTAGCTAGGGTTGTTGACCTCAGGGTATGGCTGTAGCTAGGGTTGTTGACCTCAGGGTATGGCTGTAGCTAGGGTTGTTGACCTCAGGGTATGGCTGTAGCTAGGGTTGTTGACCTCAGGGTATGGCTGTAGCTAGGGTTGTTGACCTCAGGGTATGGCTGTAGCTGGGTATGGCTGTAGCAGGGTATGGCTGTAGCTAGGGTTGTTGACCTCAGGGTATGGCTGTAGCTGGGTATGGCTGTAGCAGGGTATGGCTGTAGCTAGGGTTGTTGACCTCAGGGTATGGCTGTAGCTGGGTATGGCTGTAGCAGGGTATGGCTGTAGCTAGGGTTGTTGACCTCAGGGTATGGCTGTAGCTGGGTATGGCTGTAGCAGGGTATGGCTGTAGCTGGGTATGGCTGTAGCTGGGTATGGCTGTAGCTGGGTATGGCTGTAGCTAGGGTTGTTGACCTCAGGGTATGGCTGTAGCTGGGTATGGCTGTAGCTGGGTATGGCTGTAGCAGGGTATGGCTGTAGCTGGGTATGGCTGTAGCTAGGGTTGTTGACCTCAGGGTATGGCTGTAGCTGGGTATGGCTGTAGCTGGGTATGGCTGTAGCAGGGTATGGCTGTAGCTGGGTATGGCTGTAGCTGGGTATGGCTGTAGCTGGGTATGGCTGTAGCTAGGGTTGTTGACCTCAGGGTATGGCTGTAGCTGGGTATGGCTGTAGCTGGGTATGGCTGTAGCAGGGTATGGCTGTAGCTGGGTATGGCTGTAGCTGGGTATGGCTGTAGCTAGGGTTGTTGACCTCAGGGTATGGCTGTAGCTGGGTATGGCTGTAGCTAGGGTTGTTGACCTCAGGGTATGGCTGTAGCTGGGTATGGCTGTAGCTAGGGTTGTTGACCTCAGGGTATGGCTGTAGCTGAGTATGGCTGTAGCTGGGTATGGCTGTAGCAGGGTATGGCTGTAGCTGGGTATGGCTGTAGCTGGGTATGGCTGTAGCTAGGGTTGTTGCCTCAGGGTATGGCTGTAGCTGGGTATGGCTGTAGCTAGGGTTGTTGACCTCAGGGTATGGCTGTAGCTGGGTATGGCTGTAGCTGGGTATGGCTGTAGCTAGGGTTGTTGACCTCAGGGTATGGCTGTAGCTGGGTATGGCTGTAGCTGGGTATGGCTGTAGCTAGGGTTGTTGACCTCAGGGTATGGCTGTAGCTAGGGTTGTTGACCTCAGGGTATGGCTGTAGCAGGGTATGGCTGTAGCTGAGTATGGCTGTAGCTAGGGTTGTTGACCTCAGGGTATGGCTGTAGCTAGGGTTGTTGACCTCAGGGTATGGCTGTAGCTGGGTATGGCTGTAGCTGGGTATGGCTGTAGCTAGGGTTGTTGACCTCAGGGTATGGCTGTAGCTAGGGTTGTTGACCTCAGGGTATGGCTGTAGCAGGGTATGGCTGTAGCTGAGTATGGCTGTAGCTAGGGTTGTTGACCTCAGGGTATGGCTGTAGCTAGGGTTGTTGACCTCAGGGTATGGCTGTAGCTGGGTATGGCTGTAGCTGAGTATGGCTGTAGCTAGGGTTGTTGACCTCAGGGTATGGCTGTAGCTAGGGTTGTTGACCTCAGGGTATGGCTGTAGCTGGGTATGGCTGTAGCTGGGTATGGCTGTAGCTGGGTATGGCTGTAGCTGGGTATGGCTGTAGCTGGGTATGGCTGTAGCTGGGTATGGCTGTAGCTGGGTATGGCTGTAGCTGGGTATGGCTGTAGCTGGGTATGGCTGTAGCTGGGTATGGCTGTAGCAGGGTATGGCTGTAGCTGGGTATGGCTGTAGCTGGGTATGGCTGTAGCTGGGTATGGCTGTAGCAGGGTATGGCTGTAGCTGGGTATGGCTGTAGCTGGGTATGGCTGTAGCTGGGTATGGCTGTAGCTGGGTATGGCTGTAGCAGGGTATGGCTGTAGCTGGGTATGGCTGTAGCAGGGTATGGCTGTAGCTGGGTATGGCTGTAGCTGGGTATGGCTGTAGCAGGGTATGGCTGTAGCTGGGTATGGCTGTAGCAGGGTATGGCTGTAGCTGGGTATGGCTGTAGCTGGGTATGGCTGTAGCTGGGTATGGCTGTAGCTGGGTATGGCTGTAGCAGGGTATGGCTGTAGCTGGGTATGGCTGTAGCTGGGTATGGCTGTAGCTGGGTATGGCTGTAGCAGGGTATGGCTGTAGCTGGGTATGGCTGTAGCAGGGTATGGCTGTAGCTGGGTATGGCTGTAGCTGGGTATGGCTGTAGCTGGGTATGGCTGTAGCAGGGTATGGCTGTAGCTGGGTATGGCTGTAGCTGGGTATGGCTGTAGCAGGGTATGGCTGTAGCTGGGTATGGCTGTAGCTGGGTATGGCTGTAGCTGGGTATGGCTGTAGCTGGGTATGGCTGTAGCTGGGTATGGCTGTAGCTGGGTATGGCTGTCGCTGAGTATGGCTGTAGCTGGGTATGGCTGTAGCTGGGTATGGCTGTAGCTGGGTATGGCTGTAGCTGTAGCTGGGTATGGCTGTAGCAGGGTATGGCTGTAGCAGGATATGGCTGTAGCTGGGTATGGCTGTAGCAGGATATGGCTGTAGCTGGGTATGGCTGTAGCAGGATATGGCTGTAGCTGGGTATGGCTGTAGCTGGGTATGGCTGTAGCTGGGTATGGCTGTAGCTGGGTATGGCTCTAGCTGGGTATGGCTGTAGCTGGGTATGGCTGTAGCAGGGTATGGCTGTAGCTGGGTATGGCTGTAGCAGGGTATGGCTGTAGCTGGGTATGGCTGTAGCAGGGTATGGCTGTAGCTGGGTATGGCTGTAGCTGGGTATGGCTGTAGCAGGGTATGGCTGTAGCTGGGTATGGCTGTAGCAGGGTATGGCTGTAGCTGGGTATGGCTGTAGCTGGGTATGGCTGTAGCAGGGTATGGCTGTAGCTGGGTATGGCTGTAGCTGGGTATGGCTGTAGCAGGGTATGGCTGTAGCTGGGTATGGCTGTAGCTGGGTATGGCTGTAGCTGGGTATGGCTGTAGCTGGGTATGGCTGTAGCTGGGTATGGCTGTAGCTGGGTATGGCTGTAGCTGGGTATGGCTGTAGCTGGGTATGGCTGTAGCAGGGTATGGCTGTAGCTGGGTATGGCTGTAGCAGGGTATGGCTGTAGCTGGGTATGGCTGTAGCTGGGTATGGCTGTAGCAGGGGTATGGCTGTAGCTGGGTATGGCTGTAGCAGGGTATGGCTGTAGCTGGGTATGGCTGTAGCAGGGTATGGCTGTAGCTGAGTATGGCTGTAGCTGGGTATGGCTGTAGCTGGGTATGGCTGTAGCTGGGTATGGCTGTAGCAGGGTATGGCTGTCGCTGAGTATGGCTGTAGCTGGGTATGGCTGTAGCTGGGTATGGCTGTAGCTGGGTATGGCTATAGCTGTAGCTGGGTATGGCTGTAGCAGGGTATGGCTGTAGCAGGATATGGCTGTAGCTGGGTATGGCTGTAGCTGGGTATGGCTGTAGCTGGGTATGGCTGTAGCTGGGTATGGCTGTAGCTGGGTATGGCTCTAGCTGGGTATGGCTCTGCATGGCTATGGTACGACAGCAGATTGAGGAACCTACTGCTGGTGATGGACCACCTCTCACTTACACACCTCAGCGCCTTTCCATCAGAGAGACGGCAGGGCGCTCAGTGTGTGTGTGTGTGTGTGTGTGTGTGTGTGTGTGTGTGTGTGTGTGTGTGTGTGTGTGTGTGTGTGTGTGTGTGTGTGTGTGTGTGTGTGTGTGTGTGTGTGTGCCGTATATGAATAGCCATGACACATGCTGCTCTGTTGGAGCTTGGCATGTTTGACCTTGCCTGGCTCCTCGTGGTGTGTGTGTGTGTGTGTGAGATCCCTGTGTTTATCATTTCAACATTCAAATCCTTTAATTTCACACCCTGCCTGCTGAGATTCCTGTCCTAATTCCTCTTATAAGACTGTCAGGTTGAGGAGAACACTGTTGCTGATGGCTCTGTGAGGAGACCAGACCACAGAATTATGAATGGTTTATCTTCAGTAATAAACTGTAAAGTGAGAGGTGAGGCTTATGAAAAGGAGGTCGCCCCCTAACAAATGCTTGAGGACAGAAACCAGACGCACTCTAGGGGCCGACACGCTTTGTAAAAGGAGAAAGGAAACTATGATGGTAGCCATGTGTAGGACTAGGTCTAGGATGTCTGTATACACTGTGGTCCCCTGGTTTGTTCTTATTGAGAGAGCGGTGAGTTGTTATCAACACATGGTGATAGGTCCAAGGTGAGGCAGGGCACTACAGTAGGAAGACGTGTTCCCCTTCTCCTACTTACTAGGGCTAGAGAGAGAACGCTACACAAGTTGCTATGGCAACGCAGCCCGCCGGCCCACTACCCCCAAATAACAGGGCAGCCACTGAATAGAAGAGTCAATCATCATGGGAATTCTCTTCTTTTCTTTCTGCGTTGCTTTTTCTTCCTCATCTCCTCAATGTCTTCCTCTGAGGAGTGGAGGATAGGACCATGTTCTGGCTCTCTTCCTCTGAGGAGTGGAGGATAGGACCATGTTCTGTCTCTCTTCCTCTGAGGAGTGGAGGATAGGACCATGTTCTGTCTCTCTTCCTCTGAGGAGTGGAGGATAGGACCATGTTCTGTCTCTCTTCCTCTGAGGAGTGGAGGATAGGACCATGTTCTGTCTCTCTTCCTCTGAGGAGTGGAGGATAGGACCATGTTCTGTCTCTCTTCGTCTGAGGGGTGGAGGATAGGACCATGTTCTGTCTCTCTTCCTCTGAGGAGTGGAGGATAGGAACATGTTCTGTCTCTCTTCCTCTGAGGAGTGGAGGATAGGACCATGTTCTGTCTCTCTTCCTCTGAGGAGTGGAGGATAGGACCATGTTATGTCTCTCTTCCTCTGAGGAGTGGAGGATAGGACCATGTTCTGTCTCTCTTCCTCTGAGGAGTGGAGGATAGGACCATGTTCTGTCTCTCTTCCTCTGAGGAGTGGAGGATAGGACCATGTTCTGTCTCTCTTCCTCTGAGGAGTGGAGGATAGGACCATGTTCTGTCTCTCTTCCTCTGAGGAGTGGAGGATAGGACCATGTTCTGTCTCTCTTCCTCTGAGGAGTGGAGTATAGGACCATGTTCTGTCTCTCTTCCTCTGAGCAGTGGAGGATAGGACCATGTTCTGTCTCTCTTCCTCTGAGGAGTGGAGGATAGGACCATGTTCTGTCTCTCTTCCTCTGAGGGGTGGAGGATAGGACCATGTTCTGTCTCTCTTCCTCTGAGGAGTGGAGGATAGGAATATGTTCTGTCTCTCTTCCTCTGAGGAGTGGAGGATAGGAACATGTTCTGTCTCTCTTCCTCTGAGGAGTGGAGGATAGGACCATGTTCTGTCTCTCTTCCTCTGAGGGTGGAGGATAGGACCATGTTCTGTCTCTCTTCCTCTGAGGAGTGGAGGATAGGACCATGTTCTGTCTCTCTTCCTCTGAGGAGTGGAGTATAGGACCATGTTCTGTCTCTCTTCCTCTGAGCAGTGGAGGATAGGACCATGTTCTGTCTCTCTTCCTCTGAGGAGTGGAGGATAGGACCATGTTCTGTCTCTCTTCCTCTGAGGGGTGGAGGATAGGACCATGTTCTGTCTCTCTTCCTCTGAGGAGTGGAGGATAGGACCATGTTCTGTCTCTCTTCCTCTGAGGAGTGGAGGATAGGACCATGTTCTGTCTCTCTTCCTCTGAGGAGTGGAGGATAGGACCATGTTCTGTCTCTCTTCCTCTGAGGAGTGGAGGATAGGAATATGTTCTGTCTCTCTTCCTCTGAGGAGTGGAGGATAGGACCATGTTCTGTCTCTCTTCCTCTGAGGAGTGGAGGATAGGACCATGTTCTGTCTCTCTTCCTCTGAGGAGTGGAGGATAGGACCATGTTCTGTCTCTCTTCCTCTGAGGAGTGGAGGATAGGACCATGTTCTGTCTCTCTTCCTCTGAGGAGTGGAGGATAGGACCATGTTCTGTCTCTCTTCCTCTGAGGAGTGGAGGATAGGACCATGTTCTGTCTCTCTTCCTCTGAGGAGTGGAGGATAGGACCATGTTCTGTCTCTCTTCCTCTGAGGAGTGGAGGATAGGACCATGTTCTGTCTCTCTTCCTCTGAGGAGTGGAGGATAGGACCATGTTCTGTCTCTCTTCCTCTGAGGAGTGGAGGATAGGACCATGTTCTGTCTCTCTTCTTCTGAGGAGTGGAGGATAGGACCATGTTCTGTCTCTCTTCCTCTGAGGAGTGGAGGATAGGACCATGTTCTGTCTCTCTTCCTCTGAGGAGTGGAGGATAGGACCATGTTCTGTCTCTCTTCCTCTGAGGAGTGGAGGATAGGACCATGTTCTGTCTCTCTTCCTCTGAGGAGTGGAGGATAGGACCATGTTCTGTCTCTCTTCCTCTGAGGAGTGGAGGATAGGACCATGTTCTGTCTCTCTTCCTCTGAGGAGTGGAGGATAGGACCATGTTCTGTCTCTCTTCCTCTGAGGAGTGGAGGATAGGACCATGTTCTGTCTCTCTTCCTCTGAGGGGTGGAGGATAGGACCATGTTCTGTCTCTCTTCCTCTGAGGAGTGGAGGATAGGACCATGTTCTGTCTCTCTTCCTCTGAGGGGTGGAGGATAGGACCATGTTCTGTCTCTCTTCCTCTGAGGAGTGGAGGATAGGACCATGTTCTGTCTCTCTTCCTCTGAGGAGTGGAGGATAGGACCATGTTCTGTCTCTCTTCCTCTGAGGAGTGGAGGATAGGACCATGTTCTGTCTCTCTTCCTCTGAGGAGTGGAGGATAGGAACATGTTCTGTCTCTTCTTTTTTGCCATTTCTCTCATTCTATGTGAAAAGTAGCAATCTGGAGGTTTTGTTGCTTTGTCCATAATGACCCTCCCTCTTTCTCTAAATGTGATGGCCTTGAGTATCTTATTATCAAGCTTGTCATCACAGGCTCTATGCCCTCATTGGACCTTTTTCACTAGTAGCCTGTCTCCACATTCCTCCACTAGCAGCCAGCCTGTGAATTATGAATATGAGCCATTACCGTTAGAGCAGAGTGCCGACCAGGGTTATTGAGCATTGACTAACTCCAGCGTTTATGTTTTTTAGAAGCGAGCATACACACATCTTGACAGGAGCCATTTTGCGAGGGAACTCGAGACGCTATCTAGTTCTCAGTCCCAGTGACAGACAGACAGAGTGGAGGAGATAGGGGCGGGGCGGATGATGAGTGAAGAAGAGTAAAGGGGGAGGAGAGGGGAGTTATATGGGGGAGACATGACTCTGTGCTGTGTGTGCTGTGGTTAGACTGGCCCACAGGAGAGAGGCAGGAGTGACTGGGGGGAGGAGTGAGGGAAGGGGAGAATGTCTCTCATGTGGCTCCAGTCTGTTCAGGGGCCTTTGTTTCCACCCACTTCAATGGGCTGGGAGGGCTGCTACCATCCACATTTTCTCTCCCTCCTTCACTCTTTCCCTCTCCTACTCCTTCCTCTCCCATTCCTCCCTCCCTTCCTCACTCACCCGTGTGTCCCTGGTGCAGCTCAGTCCAAACCCATGGGACTGCTGTCTCTCTCCATCCTCTAATACTCCTCTTAGGGTAGATATATAATTACCAGACTCTGGGCTCCCACTAAGTGGAGGAGAGGAAGCATAGATATATAATTACCAGAGCCAATGCTCTGAGTGAGCGCAGTGATTGATACGTTTGTGGGCCAGCCCGTTGTGTAAGACAAGAACGTTCATCCAAGCTTATTATGGATTCAATCAGACCCAAGAACATCCCATCCTCCTGGTCTGGGTCATTCATACAGTCCTCCAGAATATTATGGGATTTACTCATGTATTCATGCATGTGTGTAGAGACTGAGAGATGGCTGCCTGCTTCACAATAATCATGGTATAATTTGCTGAGTTTCTTCCTGGAACATATTTCCATGTCCAGTGTGTAACCACTGATAATCAGAATGCTTGAAAACAGCATATATTTCATGCAGTTTGCACTGATGTGGCTGGAGATTGTTTCAGAGAGGCGCGTCTGAGAGCAGCCAACCAAGGGAAATGATCAATTTACAACACATAGATATTCATAGAGCAAGGCATTCTGGGATGATAGCTCAGAATTATTAGAGACGCGTTTCTGCTGCTGGAGGAAAGTATTCCTTCCTTCCTTCCAAACACACACACACACACACACACACACACACACACACACACACACACACACACACACACACACACACACACACACACACACACACACACACACACACACACACACACACACACACACACACACACACACACACACACACACACACACACACACACCGGCATAATCAAATCACATCTGACTTTAAACTGTAACACTTCCTCTGGTGACCTTTTCTGGAGAGCGAGACTTGTGATTCCCATCCTGGGATCCGCTCGGCTAATGGATCCCCTTTTACCCCTGTTCAGGCTGTCATCACATAGGCTGCGCTCGGCAAGTCATGTGTGTGATGGTGTCAAACGTAGCGTGGGTGCTGTGCTTTGTGTCACGAGCTGCCGAAAGGGCACCCAGTTATCATGGTGTGTATCGGTGTCTGGCCCCGCTGTCGGTATCTTATCGACTGCTGCTAAGAAAATGGAATCGAAACAGTGTTAATAAAGCTCTGGTCTATTCTTCATCCCACTGTATTGTCTCCATCAGTCAACATCTCATAGAATGTCTGAAATTGAATAGCATCGTCTACTGTTATGCCGAAACAGCCAGAAGCTACGTCTACTCCTCTGACATTCTCTCCCGTTCACTTTTCCAAAATCTTTGCTCACAGTGTTGTAAGCTAGCCTATTGCATCCTCCGGAGCCAAGGAGTGTGTCTCAGATTGACAACATAGTGGGGACATAGTGGGCTACATCAGGGTGCAGTAGAAGGCGGTATACAGCCTATGACACCCAGCACCTCTGAGAGATGGCGTTGCCTATTTCCGTCGCCCCTATTGGGGTTTCACACTGCCTTACTCTGTCTCAGACAGGGCTCTGTTTATGATACACTGTATCTCTCTGTCTCAGACAGGGCTCTGTTTATGACACACTGTATCTCTCTGTCTCAGACAGGGCTCTGTTTATGATACACTGTATCTCTCTGTCTCAGACAGGGCTCTGTTTATGATACACTGTATCTCTCTGTCTCAGACAGGGCTCTGTTTATGATACACTGTATCTCTCTGTCTCAGACAGGGCTCTGTTTATGACACACTGTATCTCTCTGTCTCAGACAGGGCTCTGTTTATGACACACTGTATCTCTCTGTCTCATACAGGGCTCTGTTTATGATACACTGTATCTCTGTCTCATACAGGCTTCTGTTTATGATACACTGTATCTCTCTGTCTCATACAGGGCTCTGTTTATGACACACTGTATCTCTCTGTCTCATACAGGGCTCTGTTTATGATACACTGTATCTCTCTGTCTCAGACAGGGCTCTGTTTATGATACACTGTATCTCTCTGTCTCAGACAGGGCTCTGTTTATGATACACTGTATCTCTCTGTCTCATACAGGGCTCTGTTTATGATACACTGTATCTCTCTGTCTCAGACAGGGCTCTGTTTATGATACACTGTATCTCTCTGTCTCATACAGGGCTCTGTTTATGATACACTGTATCTCTCTGTCTCATACAGGGCTCTGTTTATGACACACTGTATCTCTCTGTCTCATACAGGGCTCTGTTTATGACACACTGTATCTCTCTGTCTCAGACAGGGCTCTGTTTATGATACACTGTATCTCTCTGTCTCATACAGGGCTCTGTTTATGACACACTGTATCTCTCTGTCTCATACAGGGCTCTGTTTATGACACACTGTATCTCTCTGTCTCATACAGGGCTCTGTTTATGATACACTGTATCTCTCTGTCTCATACAGGGCTCTGTTTATGACACACTGTATCTCTCTGTCTCATACAGGGCTCTGTTTATGATACACTGTATCTCTCTGTCTCAGACAGGGCTCTGTTTATGATACACTGTATCTCTCTGTCTCATACAGGGCTCTGTTTATGACACACTGTATCTCTCTGTCTCATACAGGGCTCTGTTTATGATACACTGTATCTCTCTGTCTCAGACAGGGCTCTGTTTATGACACACTGTATCTCTCTGTCTCAGACAGGGCTCTGTTTATGATACACTGTATCTCTCTCTGTCTCAGACAGGGCTCTGTTTATGACACACTGTATCTCTCTGTCTCATACAGGGCTCTGTTTATGATACACTGTATCTCTCTGTCTCAGACAGGGCTCTGTTTATGATACACTGTATCTCTCTGTCTCATACAGGGCTCTGTTTATGACACACTGTATCTCTCTGTCTCAGACAGGGCTCTGTTTATGACACACTGTATCTCTCTGTCTCATACAGGGCTCTGTTTATGACACACTGTATCTCTCTGTCTCATACAGGGCTCTGTTTATGACACACTGTATCTCTCTGTCTCATACAGGGCTCTGTTTATGACACACTGTATCTCTCTGTCTCATACAGGGCTCTGTTTATGACACACTGTATCTCTCTGTCTCAGACAGGGCTCTGTTTATGACACACTGTATCTCTCTGTCTCATACAGGGCTCTGTTTATGATACACTGTATCTCTCTGTCTCATACAGGGCTCTGTTTATGACACACTGTATCTCTCTGTCTCATACAGGGCTCTGTTTATGACACACTGTATCTCTCTGTCTCAGACAGGGCTCTGTTTATGATACACTGTATCTCTCTGTCTCATACAGGGCTCTGTTTATGACACACTGTATCTCTCTGTCTCATACAGGGCTCAGTTTATGATACACTGTATCTCTCTGTCTCAGACAGGGCTCTGTTTATGATACACTGTATCTCTCTGTCTCAGACAGGGCTCTGTTTATGATACACTGTATCTCTCTGTCTCAGACAGGGCTCTGTTTATGATACACTGTATCTCTCTGTCTCAGACAGGGCTCTGTTTATGATACACTGTATCTCTCTGTCTCAGACAGGGCTCTGTTTATGATACACTGTATCTCTCTGTCTCAGACAGGGCTCTGTTTATGATACACTGTATCTCTCTGTCTCAGACAGGGCTCTGTTTATGACACACTGTATCTCTCTGTCTCAGACAGGGCTCTGTTTATGATACACTGTATCTCTCTGTCTCATACAGGGCTCTGTTTATGATACACTGTATCTCTCTGTCTCAGACAGGGCTCTGTTTATGATACACTGTATCTCTCTGTCTCATACAGGGCTCTGTTTATGATACACTGTATCTCTCTGTCTCATACAGGGCTCTGTTTATGATACACTGTATCTCTCTGTCTCAGACAGGGCTCTGTTTATGACACTGTATCTTTTCTGTTTCTCACTCACTCCATACCTACCTGTTTCTCACTCCATCCCTACCTGTTTCTGTTTCTCATTCCATCCCTACCTGTTTCTCACTCCATCCCTACCTGTTTCTCACTCCATCCCTACATGTTTCTGTTTCTCACTCTATCCCTACCTGTTTCTGTTTCTCACTCTATCAAACCTGTTTCTGTTTCTCACTCCATCCCAACCTGTTTCTGTTTCTCACTCCACCCCTACCTGTTTCTCACTCCACCCCTACCTGTTTCTCACTCCTTCCCTACCTGTTTCTGTTTCTCACTCCATCCCTACCTGTTTCTGTTTCTCACTCCTTCCCTACCTGTTTCTGTTTCTCACTCCATCCCTACCTGTTTCTGTTTCTCACTCCTTCCCTACCTGTTTCTCACTCCTTCCCTACCTTTTTCTGTTTCTCACTCCATCCCTACCTGTTTCTGTTTCTCACTCCTTCCCTACCTGTTTCTGTTTCTCACTCCATCCCTACCTGTTTCTGTTTCTCACTCCTTCCCTACCTGTTTCTCACTCCTTCCCTACCTTTTTCTGTTTCTCACTCCATCCCTACCTGTTTCTGTTTCTCACTCCTTCCCTACCTGTTTCTGTTTCTCACTCCATCCCTACCTGTTTCTGTTTCTCACTCCTTCCCTACCTGTTTCTCACTCCATCCCCACCTGTTTCTGTTTCTCACCCCATCCCTACCTGTTTCTGTTTCTCACTCTATCCCTACCTGTTTCTCACTCCTTCCCTACCTGTTTCTGTTTCTCACTCTATCCCTACCTGTTTCTGTTTCTCACTCCTTCCCTACCTGTTTCTCACTCCATCCCTACCTGTTTCTCTTTCTCACTCCATCCCTACCTGTTTCTCTTTCTCACTCCTTCCCTACCTGTTTCTGTTTCTCACTCCATCCCAACCTGTTTCTGTTTCTCACTCCTTCCCTACCTGTTTCTGTTTCTCACTCTATCCCTACCTGTTTCTGTTTCTCACTCCTTCCCTAATGGTTTCTGTTTCTCACTCCATCCCTACCTGTTTCTCACTCTATCCCTACCTGTTTCTGTTTCTCACTCCTTCCCTACCTGTTTCTGTTTCTCACTCCATCCCTACCTGTTTCTCACTCTATCCCTACCTGTTTCTCACTCCTTCCCAACCGGTTTATGTTTCTCACTCCTTCCCTACCTGTTTCTGTTTCTCACTCCTTCCCTACCTGTTTCTGTTTCTCACTCTATCCCTACCTGTTTCTCACTCCTTCCCTACCTGTTTCTGTTTCTCACTCCTTCCCTACCTGTTTCTGTTTCTCACTCCATCCCTACCTGTTTCTCACTCTATCCCTACCTGTTTCTCACTCCTTCCCAACCGGTTTATGTTTCTCACTCCTTCCCTACCTGTTTCTGTTTCTCACTCCTTCCCTACCTGTTTCTGTTTCTCACTCCATCCCTACCTGTTTCTCACTCCATCCCTACCTGTTTCTCACTCTATCCCTACCTGTTTCTCACTCCTTCCCAACCGGTTTATGTTTCTCACTCCTTCCCTACCTGTTTCTGTTTCTCACTCCATCCCTACCTGTTTCTGTTTCTCACTCCTTCCCTACCTGTTTCTGTTTCTCACTCCACCCCTACCTGTTTCTCACTCCATCCCTACCTGTTTCTGTTTCTCACTCCATCCCAACCGGTTTATGTTTCTCACTCCTTCCCTACCTGTTTCTGTTTCTCACTCCATCCCTACCTGTTTCTGTTTCTCACTCCTTCCCTACCTGTTTCTGTTTCTCACTCCTTCCCTACCTGTTTCTGTTTCTCACTCCTTCCCTACCTGTTTCTGTTTCTCACTCCATCCCAACCGGTTTATGTTTCTCACTCCTTCCCTACCTGTTTCTGTTTCTCACTCCATCCCTACCTGTTTCTGTTTCTCACTCCTTCCCTACCTGTTTCTGTTTCTCACTCCTTCCCTACCTGTTTCTGTTTCTCACTCCATCCCTACCTGTTTCTCACTCCATCCCTACCTGTTTCTGTTTCTCACTCCATCCCAACCGGTTTATGTTTCTCACTCCTTCCCTACCTGTTTCTGTTTCTCACTCCATCCCTACCTGTTTCTGTTTCTCACTCCTTCCCTACCTGTTTCTGTTTCTCACTCCATCCCTACCTGTTTCTGTTTCTCACTCCATCCCTACCTGTTTCTGTTTCTCACTCCATCCCTACCTGTTTCTCACTCCATCCCAACCTGTTTATGTTTCTCACTCCTTCCCTACCTGTTTCTGTTTCTCACTCCATCCCTACCTGTTTCTCACTCTATCCCTACCTGTTTCTCACTCCTTCCCTACCTGTTTCTGTTTCTCACTCCTTCCCTATCTGTTTCTGTTTCTCACTCTATCCCTACCTGTTTCTCACTCCTTCCCTACCTGTTTCTGTTTCTCACTCCTTCCCTACCTGTTTCTGTTTCTCACTCCATCCCTACCTGTTTCTCACTCCTTCCCTACCTGTTTCTGTTTCTCACTCCATCCCTACCTGTTTCTCACTCCATCCCTACCTGTTTCTCACTCCTTCCCAACCGGTTTATGTTTCTCACTCCTTCCCTACCTGTTTCTGTTTCTCACTCCTTCCCTACCTGTTTCTGTTTCTCACTCCATCCCTACCTGTTTCTCACTCCATCCCTACCTGTTTCTGTTTCTCACTCCTTCCCTACCTGTTTCTGTTTCTCACTCCATCCCTACCTGTTTCTGTTTCTCACTCCTTCCCTACCTGTTTCTGTTTCTCACTCCATCCCAACCGGTTTATGTTTCTCACTCCTTCCCTACCTGTTTCTGTTTCTCACTCCTTCCCTACCTGTTTCTGTTTCTCACTCCTTCCCTACCTGTTTCTGTTTCTCACTCCATCCCAACCGGTTTATGTTTCTCACTCCTTCCCTACCTGTTTCTGTTTCTCACTCCGTCCCTACCTGTTTCTCACTCCATCCCAACCTGTTTGTTTCTCACTCCATCCCAACCTGTTTATGTTTCTCACTCCATCCCTATCTGTTTCTGTTTCTCACTCCATCCCTACCTGTTTCTGTTTCTCACTCCATCCCTACCTGTTTCTCACTCTATCCCTACCTGTTTCTCACTCCTTCCCTACCTGTTTCTGTTTCTCACTCCTTCCCTATCTGTTTCTGTTTCTCACTCTATCCCTACCTGTTTCTCACTCCTTCCCTACCTGTTTCTGTTTCTCACTCCTTCCCTACCTGTTTCTGTTTCTCACTCCTTCCCTACCTGTTTCTGTTTCTCACTCCTTCCCTACCTGTTTCTGTTTCTCACTCCTTCCCAACCGGTTTCTGTTTCTCACTCTATCCCTACCTGTTTCTGTTTCTCACTCTATCCCTACCTGTTTCTCACTCCTTCCCTACCTGTTTCTGTTTCTCACTCCTTCCCTATCTGTTTCTGTTTCTCACTCTATCCCTACCTGTTTCTCACTCCTTCCCTACCTGTTTCTGTTTCTCACTCCTTCCCTACCTGTTTCTGTTTCTCACTCCTTCCCTACCTGTTTCTGTTTCTCACTCCTTCCCAACCGGTTTATGTTTCTCACTCCATCCCTACCTGTTTCTCACTCTATCCCTACCTGTTTCTCACTCCATCCCTACCTGTTTCTGTTTCTCACTCCTTCCCTACCGGTTTATGTTTCTCACTCCTTCCCTACCTGTTTCTGTTTCTCACTCCTTCCCTACCGGTTTATGTTTCTCACTCCTTCCCTACCTGTTTCTGTTTCTCACTCTATCCCTACCTGTTTCTGTTTCTCACTCCTTCCCTAATGGTTTCTGTTTCTCACTCCATCCCTACCTGTTTCTCACTCTATCCCTACCTGTTTCTCACTCCTTCCCTACCTGTTTCTGTTTCTCACTCCTTCCCTACCTGTTTCTGTTTCTCACTCCTTCCCTATCTGTTTCTGTTTATCACTCCATACCTACCTGTTTCTGTTTATCACTCCATCCCTACCTGTTTCTCACTCTATCCCTACCTGTTTCTCACTCCATCCCTACCTGTTTCTGTTTCTCACTCCTTCCCTACCGGTTTATGTTTCTCACTCCTTCCCTACCTGTTTCTGTTTCTCACTCCTTCCCTACCGGTTTATGTTTCTCACTCCTTCCCTACCTGTTTCTGTTTCTCACTCTATCCCTACCTGTTTCTGTTTCTCACTCCTTCCCTAATGGTTTCTGTTTCTCACTCCATCCCTACCTGTTTCTCACTCTATCCCTACCTGTTTCTCACTCCTTCCCTACCTGTTTCTGTTTCTCACTCCTTCCCTATCTGTTTCTGTTTCTCACTCTATCCCTACCTGTTTCTCACTCCATCCCTACCTGTTTCTGTTTCTCACTCCATCCCTACCTGTTTCTGTTTCTCACTCCATCCCTACCTGTTTCTGTTTCTCACTCCATCCCTACCTGTTTCTGTTTCTCACTCCATCCCTACCTGTTTCTGTTTCTCACTCCATCCCTACCTGTTTCTCACTCCATCCCTACCTGTTTCTGTTTCTCACTCCATCCCTACCTGTTTCTCACTCCATCCCTACCTGTTTCTGTTTCTCACTCCATCCCTACCTGTTTCTCACTCCATCCCTACCTGTTTCTGTTTCTCACTCCATCCCTACCTGTTTCTCACTCCATCCCTACCTGTTTCTGTTTCTCATTCCATCCCTACCTGTTTCTGTTTCTCACTCCATCCCTACCTGTTTCTGTTTCTCACTCCATCCCTACCTGTTTCTCACTCCATCCCTACCTGTTTCTGTTTCTCACTCCATCCCTACCTGTTTCTCACTCCATCCCTACCTGTTTCTGTTCCTCATTCCATCCCTACCTGTTTCTGTTTCTCCTCCATCCCCACCTGTTTCTGTTCCTCATTCCATCCCTACCTGTTTCTGTTTCTCACTCCATCCCTACCTGTTTCTGTTTCTCACTCCATCCCTACCTGTTTCTGTTTCTCACTCCATCCCTACCTGTTTCTGTTTCTCACTCCATCCCTACCTGTTTCTGTTTCTCACTCCATCCCTACCTGTTTCTGTTTCTCACTCCATCCCTACCTGTTTCTGTTTCTCACTCCATCCCTACCTGTTTCTGTTTCTCACTCCATCCCTACCTGTTTCTGTTTCTCACTCCTTCCCTACCTGTTTCTGTTTCTCACTCCATCCCTACCTGTTTCTGTTTCTCACTCCATCCCTACCTGTTTCTGTTTCTCACTCCATCCCTACCTGTTTCTGTTTCTCACTCCTTCCCTACCTGTTTCTGTTTCTCATTCCATCCCTACCTGTTTCTGTTTCTCACTCCATCCCTACCTGTTTCTTTTTCTCACTCCATCCCTACCTGTTTCTGTTTCTCATTCCATCCCTACCTGTTTCTGTTTCTCATTCCATCCCTACCTGTTTCTGTTTCTCACTCTACTAGCTTCCTATTGTCTGTGTTTCACTACACACCTCCATCCTCCTCCTTCGCTGCTCTCTCTCCTCTGACCCCAAACGCACCACTCACAAGGAGCATCTCTCCAGGGTTTTAGTTATTTATTTTTCTCCGTTGTCTTTGTCTTCTCCCACAAACAAAGGGCAGGTAGGAATAAAAACACATTTGTCATTCTTATAATCTAGACCTTCAACAAAGTCTATTCAATATAAATATGCACACACCCTGCGGTTGTCCCCTCTTTCCTGTGGGTGTATGGTCCCTGAACTATTTAAATCTCTGCTCAGAGCATGGGGGGGGGGCAGCTTGTTGCCAATGGGCTCTTTCATTCTCTAACGAGGGCTCCATGGGGTCCGAATGTGTATGGTTATGCATGTATTTATGTTAAATCTGGTTTTGTGTCCCTGGTTCCTGTCTGCCTGTCTGTTCTCACTCTCAGACTTTTAAGAGAATTTAGCCAAAAGCTGTAGCAGTGGTGAAAATTCATGATGCGACTTGAGTAGAGGTCTGTGTTTTGTTCAAGCATACACACACACACACACACTCACTCACACTCTTTCTTTTACCCATATTTTATCCCGTTTAATGCTCCAAATGACTTTTCTCAAATAGTAAGAATGTTGTTGAAAAGGCAATGCAGCCTTCTTAAAGTGCAGTTCTCTCATTCATAGGGCTGTAAGTGGATTTATTCATGATAATTTACTGCTCTCATGCTGGATTCTTTTAATGAGGGGGTTAATGGGCGGCGCACGGCGAGCATAGCCTTTTTCTGCTTTGATACAGGGGAGTCTGGCTCCTGGGAGGCTCGGCCACCATGTTTCCACTCCGTGCCCTTCCGTCGACGCTTAAGATGAGATCTGGAGGTAGCATCTGGCATGGACTCTGCCAACAACACGGCCTGCCTGGCTACATGGGTGTCTGCTGGTCACATGAGCACAGAGATGGTTGACAGACTGAGGAGCTGGAGCCATGTGAGAAATGCTTGCATGTGGTTGTGTATCCGTGTGGATGTGGGGAAGGGAAAGGTGCTTGAATGGCGCTAGGTTCCTAGTGTCGGCTGTCACACTTGCAGTCGTTGAAAGGAGACACCCACAATAACTCAAACCCTGTGGTGCTCAGATAGAAAGGACGATCGGGTTACTGTTTTCTTTGTGATGGAATGCCATGAAGCTGATTGTCAGTGATACCAAACTACCCAGGAATCCCCTCCATGTAGCCTAACTCACACACACACACACACACACACACACACACACACACACACACACACACACACACACACACACACACACACACACACACACACACACACACACACACACACACACACACACACACACACACACACACACACACACACACACATATATCAAATCATGTTTTTTCTTGTATGCCGAGTATATCATGTACAACTATAACCAGTATGCTTTGTTTAACTGATTGAACAAACTTTTTTTTGCTGTCATATTTTTATATTGGTTTGGTTGTCATGTAAGTCCAACCTCACCTGCACACCGTTTCCCCCCGTTGTTTCCCCCCGTTGTTTCCCCCCCTGTAACCTTTAGTCTTTTACTTGTTTTCTTTGGTGCAAAAAAATAAATAAAAAACACTGATGTTTTTTCTCCTGTGAATGACATTCAGTCATGTATATTGTCTGTTTGAAGTCAAGGGGTGGTCTGTCAAAAGGTGTTTTATTCAAGGCAATCTGTTTTTTGATTGGAGTTGAATTTGAATGAAAGATTGCACTGGAGACCAAGGGAAATGCTTTTTAATTTCTAGGATTTATGTAAGGAAATTGAGTGCCTTGTGTACATAATGGTGTTGTGAACTGAATCACTGTTACATAGAAGTAATACGCGTTACACCTAAGGGTCAGATGGTAGATGTGATTAGCAAGGTTAGCGTTGGCTGGAGGCTAGCAATAATACAGCGTTAAGGTTCAGGTGTTGTGAATAGCAAAGTTAGCTGGAGGCTAGGCTAATCTCAGTGTGTGAACTGTTTCCTCTTCTCTCTGCAGGATGCCACTGTGAATGATAGTGGCTAGATAGTTATCAGCTCTCAGTATGTAGGTCATGTCTCCACTCTGCCCCCAGCTCGGGGTCCTCTGCTATCAGCTAGGTTACCTGTTGCCAACTGTTGTTAGCCAGGCCTCTCACTAGTGGCCATTTCCTCTCTGAATCTAGATCATCCTCAGCTCTGTTTGAGGGCCATTGGTCTCTTCCATCCTCACTCATAGACAGGTATAAATTCCAGGCTTGTGAGGACGAATCAAAGAAACAGTCTCAGACTGAGTGAGGCAGCCAGGCCTGCGTGCTGTTATCATACCAACAGTGACACACTCTGTGTGGGCTGAGGGGGCATGCCGTGCGGGTAGGCTGTAGATGGTTCAGAGCCTGTTGGAGCCTGTTACTGTTTCTGCCAGCAGGCAGGGGGTACCGAGGTCAAGTAGCTTTTATATAGGGGCCTGATGATGCTTTTCTGTGTGTGTGTGACAGAGGTGGCTTGTTCTTTTTCTGAGGCAGAGGACACAGAGAGGTGGAGGGGGAGAGTTGGAGAAAGTGAGACTCTGAGGGCAGAAGATTAGTGAGTGGGTGAATGTTCTTGTGGATTTCAGACCAAGTCGTTGCCAAGTAATGGAAAAGAAACAGCGGCTTGGTTTTGTGCAACGGTGCCCTTGAGAGATGTGAAGCTGAGTTAATCTGAGAGAAACTGGTATTTTTTCGACTCCCTTTGGCCTCGGAAAAGAACGAGCCAAGGAGAAAGAGAAGATAATGTCGGAGATAAAGGGAACAGACATGACATTGTGTTGGGGATGAGCAGTGTGTGCTGCTGTCAGATCCATTAACCAGCCATGGGCCTGTTGCCTGGTGCCACACTCTGGATCTACTGCTTGGGTTTGGGCTGCCTGCAGGGGTAGCAGGAGATCTGGACCTGCCTGGTGGGGTAGCAGGAGATCTGGACCTGCCTGGTGGGGTAGCAGGAGATCTGGACCTGCCTGGTAGGATAGAAGGAGATATGGACCTGCCTGGTAGGATAGAAGAAGATCTGGACATGCCTGGTAGGATATAAGGATATCTGGACCTGCCTGGTAGGGTAGAAGGAGATCTGGACCTGCCTGGTAGGGTAGAAGGGGATCCGGACCTGCCTGGTGGGGTAATGAGAGATCACTGTCCTCTGCCAGTGGAAGCCCAACAGGGCTGGACAAGTTATTTAAAGTATTATTCCTTCCTTTCGTTAAGATACATTTTATTTCTGCATGCGAGCGAGGCTCTCAGTTAGACAGAGCGGGATCCAGTGAAGCATGGTGGTCAGGCTAGGGATGAATACTCTATGTCAGGAAGGCTGGTGTGTGTGTGTGTGTGTGTGTGTGTGTGTGTGTGTGTGTGTGTGTGTGTGTGTGTGTGTGTGTGTGTGTGTGTGTGTGTGTGTGTGTGTGTGTGTGTGTGTGTGTGTGTGTGTGTGTGTGTGTGTGTGTGTGTGTGTGTGTGCGTGCGTGCGCTGAACAGGGCCATTCAACAGGGTCAGACTGGGCACACGTAACAGTTCAGAGCTCCACTGTGGACATCGTCTCCTTTTAGGCACCAAAGCCCCTGTCAAAGGAATGATCCAACACAGGCTCTTAGAGAGAATAAACACAGGATTTCTGTGTCTAAATCTGTCTCGCTCTCTCTCCTTCAGTCTTTGCCCTCTAACTCTCAAGCACACTGAAGTACACTCTGTCTACTGCTACTCAGCTGCACTCTGAATGCAGACCTTGAAATGCAGTCCTACAGAGCTCATTAGTGATTAATTGTGTACGTTTCTCATAGCATGCTGCGTGTGCATGCTATTCTACAGTGGCCCTGAGGCTCTTTGAGGGATTCCTCAGGTTCCATTGGAACAGAGACATTTTTTTGTATTTTCTTTTGAAGGACTAAAGCATATATCTGTGAGGGAGAACATTAAGGGAGTAAGATAGCATCCAAACCCTAAAATGAATGCATCTTTACCCATTGTCCTGACTATATTAACACATCTCTGCGTGATTCAGCGCCTGGCTCAGGTTATCACAGAGCTTCAGCTCCAGTTTCTGCTCCTTCACACCTGAGCAACTCTAACCACGGAGAGAACCCAGCTGAGAGCACAGTCCCTGAGGAGGGAAGGCAGGGATGGTGACGGGGCTCCTCTGTTTGTCCTCTCCTGCTCTCCGTCCCCCCACCTCTGAGGCCCAGTGTACCTGTCACAGGTGTACTGGCTCCATTGTGTGTGAGAGCAGGTGTGCCTGGGGCCCCAGAGGCAGACCTACCCAATGGGGACCTGTGTCTTAAACCACAGGGAGGAACATGCAGGTGGGGCCAATAGAGAATAAAGATATAGTTTGAAAGGGAGAGAATAGGGGTGTATAGAATGAGTACAATAGCAACAAGAACTTGTCTGTATTGACATAGATAGCGGTGAGTTTTTTTCCGGTGTGTGTGTGTTCGTCTGAGTGTGTGTTTCCTAGTCTGATTGATGTTATTGTTTGGCGGGCCCTCGCGGTGCTGTGTCTGTGTGGCCATCTTATTATATTTTCCTGCCATGTTTCTCAATGGCTCAAAGACAACCTGAGGTATGTGTCCTCTCCTAGTCCCGTCCTCCTCAGCCAGAGGCACGCTGTAGGCCCATCTATTTGCACACAGCTAATCATAACAACAGACAGTGGTGTACAGAGAGCTGCACGCTGCCCCTATGGCTGCCACCACAATGTTGTCTTGTTTGACTCTGCCTGATTGCCTCTCCATTGAATAAAATGTATCTTTATTCACAAAGCTTCCCGTATCGTCTGTTCTGTTGTCATGCAAAGCGATTTCAACTTCAAAACTCCATGCCACTGTCATGGCTAACAAATATGGCCGCCCTCCCTCTACAGAGCTAGAGTTCTGAATGGCCACACTCCTACAGCCTGTCAAACTATGCTGTGTGAGATTCTATTTTCCTTGTTTGGCCAAATGGCCAAATGATACATTGATATAGAATCTCCAGGGAATGACAAAACGTAATATTGGTCCCCCTGGTCTCTGTGGATGATATTTGATATGTGGATCCCGTGGGACAGCCTCTGTGTTGGCATTGTACAGTGGCAGTAGACTTCCTGCCTGCCGTCGCCTCCCAGAGGAAATGACTGTAAGTTATGTGTGGGAATGTTTTCATTGAAAACAGTAGCACAGTAACCCATAAAACAAAAGGGAAAGTGTGTGTGTGTGTGTTCTCCTATATACCTCCTTTCCTGCCCCCCTTAAGGCTGATCAAATCTGTACATGCATAAATGTTGTCAGAAGCAATAGGTCTAAAATCTAAAAGGCATTTTAAACATGTTTCATAACTACCTCCCTATATTGAAGCAGACCCCACTACATGATAAGGGCATGGAGAGGGCATTGAGCTACTAGAGAGGGGTCTGGCCCTGAGGACTTTTTATTTTTTCCTCTATTCAAACTATAGACTATCTGTCTATTGGGCTCCCAAGTAGTGCAGCGGTCAAAGGAAATGCATCTCAGTGCAAGAGGCGTCACTACAGTCCATGGTTCGAATCCAGGCTGTATCACATCCTGCCGTGATTGGGCGTCCCATAGGGCGGTGTACAATTGGCCCAGCGTCATCTTGGTTTGGCTGTGGTAGGCCGTGATTGTAAATAAGAATTAGTTCTTAACTGACTTGCCTAGTTAAATAAATAACATGTTTTTATTTTATCTCCCTCTCTTTTTCTCTGTGCTCTCTCTGTCTTATCTCTGTTCTCTCTCTCCCTCCCCCTCTCTCTCTCTCCGCTCTCTCTCCCTCCCCCTCTCTCTCTCTTCCCTGTGCCGTGACTGGATCCAGTTACTCCACAGATCTTCACTTAGAACACTGATGTAATGCCAGATTCTCCTCTTCCACTGTACGCTGCCAACGCCCTCTCCTAATCCTCTTTTCCTTCTCCTCATCCCTCTCTGTCTCTCTCTCCCTGTTTTCTCTCTCTCCTCTCTCTACTCTTCTCCCTCTCTCTCTCTGTTTTCTCTCTCTCTCACTCTCTAGCCTTCTCTCTCTTGCTCTCATCCATCTCTCTATCTCTCTCTCTCTGCATCCCACTCCTGTCTCTCTCTCTGCTTCCATCTCCCCTATCTCTCCCTGTCCGGTCCTCTCTCTCTCCGTTGGCTGGTTGGGTGTGAGTTGTGCTCTGTCTTCCCTGGTGTAAAAGGGGATGAGGGGAGGAGTTGAAATTGTGGGTTACACAACCCTTTTAGCTAGCTTTAATGTGTCTAATCCCTCACTGACGCTCCACACATCACATCAGCAGGATTAGGGTGTAATGAAGACCAGACATACAGGGGCTGACGAGCCGGCTAGCAGATTCACCATGGCTCATCAACACACACACACACACACACACACACACACACACACACACACACACACACACACACACACACACACACACACATGGCAATGTAGAAATCCATCCATAAGAAACCAGTCTCAGATGTATGGGTCATGTTTAAGCCCCACATATATCCACTCATCACTTTCTCTGTCTAGCGGCACTCTGGAGGAGTGCTTGTCCTTTGCTGTCGCAGTGTGGATGACTTGAACCCAATATAGCCTTTGTGCTGATTCTCAAATGGATTTACAGATGTGTTTAGTACCAGGAAGCCTATGAACATCAGGCCTAGGTTTAGCTTGTCTCTCAGTTCTCTGCTCCCCTTTCCTCTGTGCTGAGAATGTTGCCTACTGCTGAGAGAGAGAGTAAGCAAGAGAAAGAGAGAGAGATCAGGTTCATGCTGCCAGTATAACCAGGAGCCAGCCAGGTGAGGGTGCACCGGCGCTGAGCTAACCGGCTTTCCCAAACTTCAGCCAGATCTATAGACGTGTGAGCGACATGTTTGCCCAAGGACGGCCTTTTAGGGGGAGAGGAAGGTTTATCTGCTGAGATGAACATGTAATTCAGATCTCTCTCTGAGGGATGAATAGGAATTCCTGTAGCCTCTAGAAATAAGTGGGGTTTGTGCATTTGTGGTGTATGTAATGTGGAGTCTCTGTGGGGGTATTTATGATTCTCAGCTCATCCATTTATGCTGATTTGTACATACAGTACTCTTACCATATCACTGTTTTATTGGATTTAACTCACCCCCAGTTCACATGCTGGTAGATGGTCTTGATGCCCTCTGGTCTGCCCCAGTGTGTGTGCGTGTGTGGTGTGTACTGTCAGTGTGTGTGTGTGTATGTATGTGGAGCAGCTGCATGTCCTGAAGCTCTCTCTTCCCAGAGCCCAGTGAGAGAGAGCATTGAGTAGGGAAAGAGATGGATCCAGGGGTCAGGACAGAGAAAGCGAGGATTTGAGCTCCCTAGGGATTTGAACACGTCTGAATTTGAAGGTGAAGGTGAGCTATGATGTCCATATATGCAGGTCTTTTTGAACCTCAAGCCCTGGGATGTTTTAGTCTAAACAGTCAGGGTCTGAGCTGAAATGAATTTATTTGAAGCACTGAGAGCAACCCCAGCACAGTTTCAACATTTAATGTCACGTGCACAAGTACAGTGAAATGCCTTTGTTGCAAGCTCTAAACCCAACAAGATGGTAATCAGAGAGTTGAGTAGAGAGTTTTTACTGTTGTTTGTTCTCTGCTAGTGAAATATGTGCTCTGCCAGTGTTCTAGCTATCCCAGCAAAATGGGTACCATCATGGAACACTCTGAAACCATAATATCAGGGTCTGCAGTGAAGGCACATCATCTCCCTCTCTCTTTTTTTTCCTCCCCTCCCTCTGTGGCATGGTGTGGTGTGGTGATGAATTACATATGCCATGACACACCGCAGTGAACAGCCCCCCTGGTAACCCAACAAGATCTCACCATCTTCACTTCAGTATTCAACGTTTGTCCATGACGGGGGGGGGATTATTAAACATCTATGGGTGAAGTGAAAGTTAAAGATGCTACACAAGATTTGTTTTTTGCATTTTTGCATTGTAATTTCAGAACATCTCCATAGCATATCTGATGCTAATAGTGGAATGATAGTGTTTCAACGTAATACTTACCCGGCAGTGTTGTCATTGGCTGTGATATTCACCTGTTGATTTAGCAACCTTGAAATGACACTGTGATTTCCACGAGATAACACACCCACAAAGTCAGAACAGCTTTCCCAGTTTGACAACAGTTGCCGCACCAGCAGGAGAAATCAATAGACGAATGTCACAGCCAATCACAACACTGGCAGGTAAGTAATACTGTGAAACACTATCATTCCACTATTAGCAACATTTTCTGAAATTACATTACAACATATTCTTTTTAAATCCTATGTGTAGCACCTTTAAGTTTAGCTATTAATTCTGACGAGTTATGGTAAGGGTTAAGGTTTGGAACAAGGTTCAAATAGATTACTACTAGGATTGAACCCGTGATCCTTGTAGCTACAGTGTGCAGTTTAAGCCCTTCCTCTATCCCCATTCACAATGCCCTAGCAAGCAGCAACCTTTCTAGATGGCAGTACGTGCTCACGTTGCCCCTAGTGGACGGTAATTGAAGGCACATCTCGATGCGCTGGGGCCCTGGACAAGCGTTGCATACTGAAGTTTATCTGGTGTGATCCTGCTGGATAACCACAGCCGGAGAGAAGCCACCAGGGAACGTCATTAGAGAAGTGTGCTTCCCTGCTCATGCTCTATTTATGAAATCACATGCTGACCAAAGCCGATTCCTCTGTTTATGCTGAATAAACACAATAATAAGGTGCAGCGAGTTGACATAGAAAATCTGCAGTTGAGATGAATATTAAATATACATCTTGTAGATTATACACAATGATGTTCATGCAAAAATACTAGAGTGGTGACGTTTACAGATTTGGTGAAATGTTGTGTTATTTCTAAGCATACAAAATCGTTTTGGTAGCTCTAGTTTAAACGCATTGTAGTTCTCTGTCTGACTTTCACCGTGGCACGGCCTTGCCAACGCGTCTGTGTTATGTCATAAAAGGAATTGGCAAAGCAGTAAAGTGAAGTGTAGGCTGTGATTTATGTAGCTTCATGTACACTACACGTATATTTGTAGTAGGAGGGTGGCTTTAGTGCTCTCAGAGGGGGGAAGCAGGCCAGCTGTGCTGATTGAGAGACTGTGAAGGGAGGGTTTGTTTGGCCAAGATGTGTCATACTGTACCTAATTGCGGTCTCTACACCCCTACAGGACATAGGTTTGATGTCTCGGTACCCCTGTAGTTTATGCTAGGGGGCCTTTTTATGTCAGAGTAGGTAGGGGCCCAGTGTACGGAGAGGAAGTGCGGGGTATAATAGTGAAGTTTTGGGGGACCCAGGGTTATAACATTCCTCTCTTGGCCAAAGTGCTTTCATGCTGGCCCCGGCTGCCTCTCCATAGCCCTCCAATCAAAAGAGTGTTTATTTAAACTCTGAGGTGCCAAATCTGTCAAAAAGTCTACCCACTGGCCGGGCAGTGCAGACCACCAACTCCCTAGTCCTCCGGTCCTCAAGACCTGATGAGAACAGTTTTGCAGGGGAAAATAAACACAGGCAGATCAATGGGTCTTGTGTGTGTGTGTGTGTGTGTGTGTGTGTGTGTGTGTGTGTGTGTGTGTGTGTGTGTGTGTGTGTGTGTGTGTGTGTGTGTGTGAGTGTGTTCCTGCATGTCTTTCTGTGGGTGTGTGCATATGGGTGAGAATGTTAATTTGGAGTTGTACAGCTAGTTTTTAAAGCAGTACTGTAGATTGGCCACTGACTGCTTTGGGCTGTAGTTCAGTAAGGCTGAGAAGAGGCCCTCTCCCTCCTAGCGTTAATTGGCAGAATGACCGGTGGCACCACACCAGTACCAACTGGTGCTCACACAGCCATGCAGGGAGGCCATCTGCTAGTGGGACACTGCGACGCATCGGTACTGGAACACAGTACACTAATGACACAGGGACGACAGGCTCCGTAACCTGTTGTTGAAATGTCAGGGATCCTGACGTATAGGGTGGTATATTGAGGCTATTATAACATAGCTAGTTGAGAATAGAGCATATTCCTCCTGGAAGTTATCTTCTCATATAGTTCTGGTGAAGTCACCTTGCATGACTTAGATATGCAACAGGGTATGCTAGATCAATGTTAATGTTTTACTGCACTGCAAAATCACCTGTTCCTGGTAGTTGTGTGTTAACTGACTGCACAGTGGATTTAAATGTAGGTTTTCGGGTTTGGGATATTTTCTAAAAGTTATCCCAATTTATTTTTAACGTTCACACCCCTGCTTGATGGGCCAAATTGTTCCCCCCTAACATTCTTTGAGGTTTCTGCCAAATGTTGCATGACCAGCAGGTGTGTGTGTGTGTGTGTGCATGTGCGGGTGTGGGTGAAGCAAGATGCTGTGAGAGAGGTGGCCCTAGCAAAGATTCAACATCTGTTTGCCAATGTGCATATCCCTCAGAAGATTCTGAGGGAAATGAATAACAAATCTGTTCAAGTGGTGAGAAAGTGGCTCTGCTTCAACACACACCACACCTGACGTTGTCCTCCTGAGCGGAAAGGAGGAGGGTTTGGGTGTCCCGAACGTCGAGTGGATTTGCAATGCTACCAGACTGACTCACATGTTGAACATGCTCAACAGTGACTATGTGACAGTTAGGGAGTTAGCCAGAGCCTCCCTCATTTTGATCTTACGGAGGAGACAGGTCCCATTGGCCACGGACACTGAGGACAACTTCCTGAGCTTCAGGAGGAAGGTCCCATTGGCCACGGACACTGAGGACAACTTCCTGAGCTTCAGGAGGAAGGTCCCATTGGCCACACGGACACTGAGGACAACTTCCTGAGCTTCAGGAGGAAGGCCATTGGTAAACTGGACACTCGTGCTTTGGAATCTGGTCTGACTGGCCAGACCTCAATGACCTGTGCAACCGGACTGGAGTGGAGTGCAGATGGACACGGACTGACACAAACTGAGCCAGTGACTGCCTCTGATGCAGTTGTGGCAGACCCCTGTGTTGTCGTGGAGGTTTCTGTCACCTATGACGGAACATCTCACCTTACATCCAGGACAGCACTCCTCGGTATCAGACGGATGCAGCTACTGCAACACTGGACTGGACTGAGGCTGCAGGGGAAACTCACTGCTCTGGACTGTGCTGACCACTCTGTCTCCCATTGCATGTTCCAGAATGCTGCCATTGGCAACATCACCTTTACCGTTAAGGAGAGGCTGCAAGTTCTACTCATAAAATACAACCTCGCAGTCTGGTACCCTGCAAACCATGATCACTTACTACACCCGGAGTTAAATGTAATGGAGTCTGTTGCACATGTTGTTAATGGTTGTATATTGCTGGACATGACCGCATTCTCAACCTGGTAGCTACTGAGGTGAGACAGGTGGTTTCCCCAACAGCAGACATACATAAACATTCTGTTGTCAGAGGAGCCTGGTTTGATATTGATGATCATGTGTTTTCTTGTCTGCTGAATAAGACAGATATTGTTGTTGTGTGAGACCAGAGGGAGGGGCTGGTACTGGAAGTGGGCTGCTCATTTCATTGTTACATGGAGCAGCCTTATCTGACAAGCTCCTTAAGTAGCAGCCCCTCATATCACACTTGGACAGCCTGGAATACAGATGCAGGTTGGTGGCGTTGATATTTGGCCGTCTCTGCCACGTACATAGACTTACATAAACATTCAGATTGCAGGCCTGTCTAAGAGAAGAGCAAAACAAGTGTCTAGGTGCTGCTCTGTTTCAGCCATTATAGGCAGCCTAGCTGTGTGGAGGAGAAGGTACTGCTCTGTTTCAGCTGTTATGGGCAGCCTGGCTGTGTGGAGGAGAAGGTACTGCTCTGTTTCAGCCATTATAGGCAGCTTGGCTGTGTGGAGGAGAAGGTACTGCTCTGTTTCAGCCATTATAGGCAGCCTGGCTGTGTGGAGGAGAAGGTACTGCTCTGTTTTATCCATTATAGGCAGCCTGGCTGTGTGGAGGAGAAGGTACTGCTCTGTTTCAGCCGTTATGGGCAGCCTGGCTGTGTGGAGGAGAAGGTACTGCTCTGTTTCAGCCGTTATGGGCAGCCTGGCTGTGTGGAGGAGAAGGTACTGCTCTGTTTCAGCCGTTATGGGCAGCCTAGATGTGTGGAGGAGAAGGTACTGCTCTGTTTCAGCCATTATAGGCAGCCTGGCTGTGTGGAGGAGAAGGTACTGCTCTGTTTCAGCCATCATGGGCAGCCTAGATGTGTGGAGGAGGTGTTTTTTGTTTCCTTAAGTGTCCTTGCATCAACGGCCTTTGAAATGTTTGAATCCTTAATGATGTAATATGATTTGTGGATTCAAATCAAGTATTTACAATGTGTGTGTGTGTGTGTATGTAGGCCTCCATGCCCAGTGTCTAAAGGTATCACAGTGTGGCTGGCTGCCCATTGAACTGTATGACACGGCTGGCTAAGGTACTGACGGGCGCTCAGATAGACTCCTGGCCCTGTGTGTGAACCCCAGCTCTACTCTGCTCCCCACACCTACCGTTGGTAGCTATGGTCTTTTAACATTACAATTAATTGTAATGCTGCAACTTAATGATTGCAACATGTTAGGCGATAGCCTAATGGCAACAAGGATGACAGGAGGTGGTGTCAAGCCTGTCTAACCATCTACGAAGACATGACCAAATAGCTGTAACAAAATGGTGCATCCAGTTTAACAGGAGGGTTGGCTTTAACAGGAACACGATGGAGAAGACTAAATGGAGGGAAGGGGCAGGATTAGGCTGGACTGTGGTTAGTAGTTAGGTTACCCTGGTCGGGTGAGAGGCTGTGCTGTGTGGTGCGTGCCCCTGTCTGCAGGGCTACAGTGTGCCCTGTCTGACTGTCTATCTGTCTGTCTGTCAGTGTAGAGAGGATTACTGCTCTCCTGCTGCAGTATGTAGGTATGCTCCTGCTCTATCCTCAGGCTGCGAGTGGAGAGGAGAGAGGCTCCATCGGGCCCTGCAGTCAGACAGAATCAAATCCAGGGTTAAGACGCCGTGTCCAGGGGTCTCCGCCTTTGAAGTGGGCTGTGGGATTCTGCACTGGAGGGAGGGGACAGATGGGGAGAGAGAGAGAGGGAGACAGAAAGAGAGTAGAGGTGTAGATCTCAGCTCAGTGGACAGGCCTGTGGGCTAGCTGGGATAGCTTCAATATGTGAGCCCTCCTCGCAGAGCCCCACTGATGCACAGTCACTGAGCTCTCCCTCTGCTCTCTCTCCACCTCTGTCTGTCTTTCTCTCTCTCTCTCCACCTCTTTCATTTCTCTCTCTCTCTCTCCACCTCTTTCCTTTCTCTTTATCTCTCTCCACCTCTATTTCTGCCTCCCTCTCCCTCTCTATGCCAGACTATAACCTTGTAGTTTGAAGCTCGCTGGTTTGGGGGATTTGGGAGTATACACTGGTGTCAGTTACACTGGTTACAAGGAAGGAGACCGTCAGGATTACTTTACAAAAAGACTGCAGAAGAGGAATTACATGGGGCTGATGGATTGAGAGACAATGTAGTGTAAGGGAGATGGAGGCACTGGAGAAGAGTGAGAAAAAGAGAGAGGAAACTAGTTCAGCAGATTCTGTTTTAGTGCGTGCCTGTTTTGTGTCTGTGTGTGTGTGCATGTCCCGTGTGTGCGTTGGCACAAATGCATGTGTGAATTATCCCGTGTAAAAGCACATAATGTTCTTAGCAACTTAACAACAACGCTTAAAACATTGGTTCTTGCCAGGTTGTTTGTGTGCTAACATTGCATGTTTTTACGACACTGAAGCTAGAAGACTCTTTGCACAAGAGTTCTCATGGCTCCCATTTTGTTCCTGTCTATAGTAACTGCAGCCGTGTTTTTGTGTCCCACAAGGAATGCCTTTTATCATGTGACATGGGAACAGCTGTTTCCCATCAGGCCCCAGTCAGCCAACAAGCCAGTCAGTCAGCTGCAGGCCTGTAGACTGCCTGTAGAGAGCCAGTGTTCTCCCTGCTCCCTGGATCAGATCAGAGGGGCCAGGGTGAGCAGACGGGAGACCAAAAGAGTTTGGCCAAAATGCCTCCAACTAGAGGGTCATCCCAATTTGTTCTCCCATGTCCACGCTGCTCGTCAGGCCTCTCGCCCTGCGGAACGTGCAAATCCAGTAGGTTAGCCTGCCTGAGAGGAGAGAGCTGGGGCCATCTGGGAGTGATTACCCATGTTGTATTTTCTCATTGTTTCCCTCTGCTAGGCTCTGTATGCTCTCTGCTGGGCTCTGTCTGCTCTCTGCTAGGCTCTGTCTGTTCTCTGCTAGGCTCTGTCTGCTCTCTGCTAGGCTCTGTCTGCTCTCTGCTAGGCTCTGTCTGCTCTCTGCTAGGCTCTGTCTGCTCTCTGCTAGGCTCTGTCTGCTCTCTGCTAGGCTCTGTCTGCTCTCTGCTAGGCTCTGTCTGCTCTCTGCTAGGCTCTGTCTGCTCTCTGCTAGGCTCTGTCTACTCTCTGCTAGGCTCTGTCTGCTCTCTGCTAGGCTCTGTCTGCTCTCTGCTAGGCTCTGTCTACTCTCTGCTAGGCTCTGTCTGCTCTCTGCTAGGCTCTGTCTGCTCTCTGCTAGGCTCTGTCTACTCTCTGCTAGGCTCTGTCTACTCTGCTAGGCTCTGTCTACTCTCTGCTAGGCTCTGTCTGCTCTCTGCTAGGCTCTGTCTACTCTCTGCTAGGCTCTGTCTACTCTCTGCTAGGCTCTGTCTACTCTCTGCTAGGCTCTGTCTACTCTCTGCTAGGCTCTGTCTGCTCTCTGCTAGGCTCTGTCTACTCTCTGCTAGGCTCTGTCTACTCTCTGCTAGGCTCTGTCTGCTCTCTGCTAGGCTCTGTCTGCTCTCTGCTAGGCTCTGTCTGCTCTCTGCTAGGCTCTGTCTACTCTCTGCTAGGCTCTGCTCTGCTCTCTGCTAGGCTCTGTCTACTCTCTGCTAGGCTCTGCTCTACTCTCTGCTAGGCTCTGTCTACTCTCTGCTAGGCTCTGCTCTGCTCTCTGCTAGGCTCTGTCTACTCTCTGCTAGGCTCTGTCTGCTCTCTGCTAGGCTCTGTCTGCTCTCTGCTAGGCTCTGTCTGCTCTCTGCTAGGCTCTGTCTACTCTCTGCTAGGCTCTGTCTACTCTCTGCTAGGCTCTGCTCTGCTTTGCTTTCTCTCTCCCTGTTCTGTTGGCTGGGCTCCCCTGGCCTGGACTGTTCAGGCTTTAATCCTGTGTTATTTATGATGGGTAATGTTTGGCAGAGCTTATGAGCAGCCCACCGCCAAATTAGCACAATTTAGCCGCTTCAACAGGAGAAGGAGTTTGCTCAGCGATACGTAGAGAGAGATCCAAATCTCTTCCTCTCTCTTGGTCTCTCTCTCTGGTTCTCTGTCTCATTCTCTCTCTCTGATTTGTTCACCCTCATTTTCTCTCCCTTTCTCTCGGTCTCTCTCTCTCCGTGACTCTCCTCTGGCAGCTACTTTCTCCACATCATCTTCTCCCATTTCCAATTTCAGTAGGGGCCCTGCTAGCATGTAAAGACATGAGATTACACTAGTGTACTTATTCACTGAGTGAAAATTACATTTTTGGAGCATGTTTGTGGGATCTGGAGTTCTGTCCTACTAATCACATATGTGCTCCTTGTGATGCTGCTGGGAGCTGGCAGCCAGGGGAGACAGGAAAGGATCGTCTGTGGTCAAGCCCCTGACCAGAAAACAGACTATTGCGCCTGCGATTTTGAGGAAGATGTGAGTTTTCTTTGTCTCCAGTTCAGCCTGTGGCTCTCAGTCAGCTAGCTCTGCTATCCTGCACAGTACATGTTGAGAGTTGAGGAATTGCGGTGGTAGTTTTCCATTTCCTCTCGGCAGAGCTCAGTGCTCTCTGTGCTCAGTCCCTCCTGTCTGGGCTGGTTTGTGCTGCTGTGTGGCATAGCAGCTCCCCGTCTTCATTACTGTCACATCCATTAGGACAGACCGAATGGGCCGACAGGACAGACAGCCCCTGCTTGCTAATTTGACGTCTCAGCAGCTGTTCCTAATATCCCTCATTCAAGTTAACGTACTGTATATATGTATGCACTGTATAGGGGAGGCATAGCAAATGGGCCTGACTTGCCCTGAGGCTGTCATTTGAAAAGCACTCACAGCAAACTCTGTAGCGGATGGAACGGAACTGGGAGTTGAAGGTTAGGGGTGCAGAGGGGAGGTTCGGTACGATGTTCCTCAATTCAGAAAGTTGCTGGTTACAAACCGCCGCTATGTCCCCCAGCGTTTTGGCTGTTAAGTGTGAGTCCATGGGAAGAGTATTCTGTATCTGGACTCTGGGCTGTACGTGTCAGAGTTCCACAGTCTCCTACTCCCTAACATGATTACCGCTCCCCTGGCCTCCCCTGACCTCCGCTGGTCTCCCCTGGTCTCCCCTGGCCTGGCCTAGACTTCACAGCACAATACAACACAGCACAGCACAGTGGAGCAGAAGGTTGAGATTTGCTACACACTCAGACCAACATACAGGGAAGGAGATCAGGGATGATGGGAGGGAGGGAGGGAGGGAGGGATGGATGGGAGGGAGGGAGGGAGGGATGGGAAAGTAATGTTCAAGGCTTATGGATAGAGAGAGGTTGATGGAGTTAAACTTGTGGTTTCTAGGTATTTATGAGGTATGTGTGGACAAGGTAGGGATAGAGGGGTGGTCTGTGTTGGTCTCAGATCTACAGAGTGACGCTAAACTGGGCATTAAAAGAGAAAAGAGACTACACACACAGGCTAAATACTGAAGAATTTGACCTACAAGAATTGAATAGCAAAACATTCCAGTAAAAATGGTAAACAGCATTCCATTCCGTATTCTCAGGTAAACACACTGCTGCTCAGTGGGACTCTAACTAGCATAATTATGGTGTCACACATGTATTTGTCTTCAGACTCCCGTGGCCACTACCAATATAGTACACACCGTTTTGACAGACCTACATCATTTTTCTGTCACGATAATAAGGTCGTAGCGTTGTAAGCAACAACAGCGAGTACGCAAATTAAATTCCTACCCAAATGTCAGGCACTTCTGTGATTACGCTCATTTGCATACAGGTGATACAACACTGGTGCTTCGCATAGATGGGCTTACGTTGTTTACAACATCAGCTTCCCTTGATAACCACCAACTGAAACAAAGTATTCAAAACATGTTGTTTCTCTGGAAAGAAGTACTGGGAAGTTATAGTTTAAATATGAACATACTCATTAAAACATTCTGGAAGTTTCCAGGAAGCTTTTTGGAATGAGTCCATGTAGGATTCATGGATACCACATAGCCTGGTTCCTCTCTAGGTTTCTTCCTAGGTTTTGGCCTTTCTCTGGAGTTTTTCCTAGCCACCGTGCTTCTACACCTGCATTGCTTGCTGTTTGGGGTTTTAGGCTGGGTTTCTGTACAGCACTTTGAGATATCAGCTGA
Organism: Oncorhynchus keta; assembly: GCF_023373465.1. Taxonomy (NCBI): domain Eukaryota; kingdom Metazoa; phylum Chordata; class Actinopteri; order Salmoniformes; family Salmonidae; genus Oncorhynchus; species Oncorhynchus keta. The sequence continues at coordinate 43,253,457 of NC_068431.1, forward strand.
TGTACGAAGGGCTATATAAATACATTTGATTTGATTTGATTGACTGAAAGGCCTTATTCACTTTTGAGTGCGTACACGAATTCAACCTAGACACAGAGGAATGTCTTACAATCTCGTACAATGTAACGTAATGTCTTGCAGTGTATATAGAATATAGTGCCTGGTATTGAAGTGTCGGACAATGTAATGTAATCTATGCAGTGAAATGTAATGTCATGTAATCTGGTTTGGGGGAGACAGAGGAGATTACATGCTGGCTGCAGGGGGCAAGGGAGGAGGGGAGAAAGGAGGGGGGCTTCAGTAACTGTGTTGGGAATATAATGAAAAGAGCTGCGGAGAAGGGATGAGGAATTTCTCCAATTTATGAGAGCATGATGTCCCTCAGGGTGTAGTCACTAACTCACTCATTCATCCGGAACGGGCTGGAGAGACAATCACTGGGCTGGCTGGGGGACTCTGGGACTGACTGTAATGGCCTAGACTGAAATGCTGTGGAGTCTCTCTTCTCCTGTCTTCTCTTGTCTTTTCTTCTCTGCTCTTGTCTTCTGTTCTCTTCTGTTCTCTTCTCTAGGCCTTTGTTAACTGGGCCAGTGTCTGTAGAACAATACATTCTCAGTTTCTAAATGTCATCAGGAGTAGACGGGCCGTCGTCGCTCCCTGACAAAACTCAGTGTCTTTATAGTCCGTATAGAGCCTCGCACAAGTGCATCATTCCGCCAGCACCCCCCTCCACAGGCTGCACTCACTAACCACCAATGCACTGCGATTGTGTCAGGTTGTTATTGAGTATGATGCATCGAGTCATTGCTAATGGCCGTTAAACCTTGAATAATGTTGAGCGTGTGTTTACCACCTAGCCAGCTTGTTAAATGGCTCTTGCGGAATATCCTCCTATCTCCTCTTGAAGTGTTTGATGGGGGCAAACAAGGTGGGGAAACATTAACTGGCAAGGCTTTATTTTGGTCAATGGATACCTCACACGTCAAACAACGTTCCGGGGAGTCGTAAATGGGATTGTGATGCAAATGCAAGTGGTTTGCCTGTGTGTTTGTACGTTCCCTCGGAGCTGGAGTGGAGAGTGACAGTTGAGACACAGCTGGTAGAGAGTTAGTCTAATCAGACGGAGCGGGTGGTAGGCCTCTATTACTATGGTCCTTCTGTAGCTCAGTTGGTAGAGCATGGCGCTTGTAACGCCAGGGTAGTGGGTTCGATTCCCGGGACCACCCATACGTAGAATGTATGCACACATGACTGTAAGTCGCTTTGGATAAAAGCGTCTGCTAAATGGCATATATTATTATTATTATATATATTACTATAGAACATTGGGGATTTGGCACACCACCCCGGGGGCCACTATTGCACGATACAATGTCCAGCTACCTCAAGACAAGTGATCTGTCATGGACTGCCTCTGCTCAGACTTTAGTCCTTCTAGATTCTGGCCATAAGAGTCTTGAATATTGCACAGGTATACCCTAAACGTTCCACTGGCCATAAGAGTCTTGAATATTGCACAGGTATACCCTAAACGTTCCACTGGCCATAAGAGTCTTGAATATTGCACAGGTATACCCTAAACGTTCCACTGGCCATAAGAGTCTTGAATATTGCACAGGTTAACTCCTAAACGTTCCACTGGTGCATCTTTTCCCTGTTCAATTTCCACCTGCAGTGCCAGCGGGCCGTTAAACCCTTCTCTCTCCTGTTCCACAGTTCTCCGTGATGACTTCAGACAGAACCCAGCGGATGTGATTGTGGCAGCGGGCGAGCCTGCCGTGCTGGAGTGCCAACCGCCCCGCGGGCATCCGGAGCCCACCATCTCATGGAGGAAAGATGGCACCAGCATCAACGACCGGGATGAGCGCATCACGGTAAGACAAGCTTCGTTAGCTTCCGAGAACTCTCTCTGTACAGAGCAGAGCTAGCACTGCAATGGGCCTGCGCATCACACCGGCACGTCAACACACACACACACCCCACTGCTTGCTGGCGCAGCTCCAGGAAGATCAAAGTGTCTCTGTTGGCAGACGTGTCATAATGTAGAGAAACAAATGCATAATCTATTTGACTAACATAATGTAATCATATTGTACTGTGATTTGGCTAATCAATGTCTATTTGGAACAAAGGCTATCTGTGGAAGCCTGCAAAGAAATCAGGTGTGGGTGTGGGGGTGTGTGCGCACACAAGCATGTTTGTTTGTTTGTGTGTCTGTATACGCTCTAGGGGACTCGTGAGTTGGGATCCAAGGCTCATCCTCCTCCGGAGTGACAGGTAGTTTCTCTCTGAGGGGCTGTGATGGACAGACTAGCTCTCCTCCTCGCGCTGACGAGAGGGAGGTGGAGGAGAGAGGAATGCGGAGGAGAGGAGGAGGGCCTTCTGAAGGAAATACAAAGGCTGCATTGGCTTTGTACTTCCCTGTTATCTCCTCATTTACACCCATCTGCCTGCATGGCTTCCTCATTGTCTTTAGCGCTGCATGTCATTTCCATAAGGAACCAACTTCACTATAGTGTAATAAAATACCAAGTCAAATAAGGTCTTGCAGTGAAGTCACGGTAGCTATGTTGGCCACAGTCCCTATGGCATGTCTGTGGTTGACCCCGGTGTACTGGCTCAGAGTGTAAACAGAGGGCCAGCTTGGTTTCTGCCTCAGAGCTATGGCTCAGCTCACTGGACTAATGGGCCTGCAGATAAGACTGTTTCCTAATGAGTCCACAGGCCCTGTAAACAACACAGTGCTGGTGTTTATGGTTTGTTTCTAACACAACATCCACGCCAAAAACTGTTGTTGTTTCTTTAACCACGCCGAGTCCCAGGGGTCTGCTGTAGGATTTGGTGCTGTGGGAATGAACGCATTGTGTGGCCCAGCGTTTGTTTTAAATTGATGGGGGGAAGGGCACTGGGCTTGCCAGTAGTGTAGAGCGATGCATCAACAGCAGGCAGGGAGGGTGTGTAGTTTCTGTTCAGTTCTACAGTACTGTATATTGTAACATAATATCACCCTATATTGATTGTAGTGGGGTCAGGTTGGGGGTGATGTGGGTGACAGCTCTCCATCCTCAGGACTGTGATTAACTCTGAAAGGGCAGTGTAGTTAGTGATGGGGAACATTTTATACAGTTACATATCGGGAAATTATTTTTAACAATATATATTGCAATATTAATTGTTCAATGTCTCAACATTATTTCTGCACTAGTCGGTGTTCCTTTATTTTGCTTGTTCCCTATCTTGTTTTTAATGGCTTGCCAATATGTTTTCAGCACTTTTATTTGTATGACTGATCAAACATATTTTTCTCATGGGTCTCTGCAGCACACAGAGTGAGCAATATGTTTGGAACATTGAATCGCAGTATCGAAGCGCAATACATATAGAATCATGAGCATCGTTAGAATCGCACTACATATCGTATCGGCACCTGAGTATAGTGATAGGCACCTGAGTATGGTGATAGGCACCTGAGTATAGTGATAGGCACCTGCGTATAGTGATAGGCACCTGAGTATAGTGATAGGCACCTGAGTATAGTGATAGGCACCTGAGTATGGTGATAGGCACCTGAGTATAGTGATAGGCACCTGAGTATAGTGATAGGCACCTGAGTATAGTGATAGGCACCTGAGTATGGTGATAGGCACCTGAGTATGGTGATAGGCACCTGAGTATCGTGATAGGCACCTGAGTATAGTGATAGGCACCTGAGTATAGTGATAGGCACCTGAGTATAGTGATAGGCACCTGAGTATAGTGATAGGCACCTGAGTATGGTGATAGGCACCTGCGTATGGTGATAGGCACCTGAGTATGGTGATAGGCACCTGAGTATGGTGATAGGCACCCGAGTATGGTGATAGGCACCCGAGTATGGTGATAGGCACCCGAGTATGGTGATAGGCACCCGAGTATGGTGATAGGCACCCGAGTATGGTGATAGGCACCCGAGTATGGTGATTAGGCACCTGGGTATAGTGATAGGCACCTGAGTATAGTGATTGGCACCAACGTATAGTGATAGGCACCAAAGTATAGTGATATGTACCTGAGTATAGTGATAGGCACCTGAGTATAGTGATAGGCACCCGAGTATGGTGATAGGCACCCGAGTATGGTGATAGGCACCCGAGTATGGTGATAGGCACCCGAGTATGGTGATTAGGCACCTGGGTATAGTGATAGGCACCTGAGTATAGTGATTGGCACCAACGTATAGTGATAGGCACCAAAGTATAGTGTAACACACATTTCAGAGAAACTCAATGGAACAAATGAACACAGTCACACACCACCACCACCACCGCCGCTATGTGATGGAGGGAACAGATGGAGAAGCAGATGCATGAAGGAAAAGGAAAACAGAAGGGAACACAGGAAAGAAAGTATGAGAGAGAGAGAGAGAAGAGAGGAGGACAGGAGGGATGCATTTGCTGGTGTTGTTGTGGGTCTGACATGTGAGAGAGAGAGAGTGTAAGACTGGAGGAATGTGTGTGCAGGCTGATGGTGCAGGGATGTGACAGGAGGACATCTGAGGAGAAGCTCTTCAAAGGACCTGTGTCTCTTTGTTCTCAGGCCTCTCCTCTGGACTAGTACTGCAGCTCCAGATGTGCCTCTCGCTGCCCCACCCTCACCCCGTCCCCCACTACTCTATACTGTACGAACCACTCCGGGTCTTGCTACACACAGACAGAATGCACACCGACAAAGACACACACACACACACACACACTCACTAAAGGTATCACACTCCTCGTCGCCTTTGCACCCATCAAATGCAGGGTAATGTGATGACACTTCAAAAGTGTCCAGCCCTACAGGGGTTGGAACATGGAACAGGTCCTGGCCCAGGGAGGTGGTGTATGGGGACAGAGATAGGGGCGAGGCTGCTTTACATCAGGCTGTGAGTGGATTAGTTGTGACTGCTTGGCTGGTCATCCCAGCTTGGTTTACACACATTAAGATTGGAACCTGCTGGCCCACAGGCCTGGCCCCTCTACGACTCCTCTACTCCCTTCCTCTGTGACACGCTCTGCTGCCCTGTGATTCCCCACCACTCACTAGCCAACGTCACTCTACACTGCACCTGACTGGAAAATGGGGTTTCTGCACCCCACCAAACCGCTCTCTCTCCTCTATTGTCATTAAACATTTTGCTGCACCTGCAGCTATGTGAACACAACCAATAGCTTTTGATTTTGTTAAATTTGATTAGCAATCCCTATTTCAATACATTTTAATAGTTGTCAGTTTCATATACATGATTTGGTTATGTTCTTTGAAAGCCTGATTCCACAATTATAAGTGCTGCTTTGAAAATAACATAATTCTCCAACCTAACAGTCCAGAGTTATTTCCCATTACAGCGATCCTGTTGCGTGGCCCAGTGGAGTATCTCTGGGCTGGTGCTGTAGCAGTGGTTCTCTGAGGCCTGAAGGGTTGTGGGCTCTCTGCTTCCAACTGTCAGCGGAATAAACTTGTCAGGCACTGCCCTCCCTGCCACGCAGCCAGCCAGCCGGGCCAGCTGAGAATGCACACACTGTTTACCCCTAAAAGCTGCTGCTTCTTAAACCTACCAGACAGACCTCTGTATGGGCTTGACAGATGGAAAGTCATCATTTCATCCTCTATATTGTAGGACGCTCTAGAATCGTGTAAGCTCTCAAATTGTTGCATCAAATAGTATTAGTAGGGAATTACAAATATTTGCAAGCGTAACATGCTATATTCAATTACAAATGACCTTACAACTTCTACTTTTCTTGCCTCCATCTGTCAGATCCGCGGTGGGAAGCTGATGATCACCAACGCCAGGAAGAGTGACGCAGGGAAATATATCTGTGTGGGGACCAACATGGTGGGAGAGAGGGAGAGCGAGACTGCAGAACTGACTGTACTAGGTAAGACTCTGTCTGTCTGTCTGTCTGTCTGTCTGCCAGTCTGTCTGCCAGTCTGCCAGTCTGCCAGTCATCTGTTGGTCCGTCCCTCTATTGGAGTCTGTTTCTCTGTTCCGCCTCTCAGTCCCATTCAGTCACCTAGTCAGTCTCAGTTTGTGACAGTGAAGGTCAAAGAGTCTGAGGCTGCCTGTCTCCATAGGTAAAGGCTTTTCTCCCTGGCACATAATCCATTAATGCATGAGGTTACGTAACAATGGTACCCAGTCCCACAGCTGTGCAGACCATTTCACTTGAGCCCAAACTCAGGATGACCCTGTCGCCCCAGCTTGACCCCTGCCACCTCTCTGCTATCCTGGAGAGGTTGTACCCCCACTACTATGCCCCACTCTCATCCGTTCCTCTTGCTGCCCAGTTAAGATATTGACTCAGAGACAGTCCAAGCACCGCTCAGGTAATACCTCACATCCTTTCTAAGCGTTATCATCGTGCTGTTGTCTATACTGCCAGGGGTGTTCTCATCGTACTGTTGTCTATACTGCAGGGGGTGTTATCACCGTACTATTGTCTATACTGCCAGGGGTGTTATCAGTTGTAATATTGCACCTATTCGTTTGAACTCCGCTCTTAGATCTGCTGTTGTCAATAGAGAAGCCCACTACGGTCTGCTCACCCAGTGCTATTAGTTTTAAATTGAATTCCCACTCGGTTTTCAAATCACGCAGAGGGCTTGTGCTAATACATGATAGCAACTAAAGCCCATGTAAGTCAGTTTATAACATTCCGTCATTGGTTACTCTGAGAGATCCTCATATTGACATTGGCAGCGGCCTTCGGGCCTATGGTGCCAACTTTGGAAAAGTCATTCCAATGTCTACTCTTTCCTCTATTACAAATAGAGATAGAGCAAATAGGCCAGGTCTATATCAATATCAACCATCAACATCAACATTCAGACAAGCCCTGTAACAGCCTATTCAATGTAGTTTGTTTGAGTTGGAGACTCCATGTGACTTTAAAAATCAAATAGGGCTACTTTTCTTTCAGTGTTTATATTTAACCTTTATTTAACTAGGCATGTCAGTTAATTAAGAACAAATTCTTATTTACAATGATGACCTACACCGTCCAAACCCGGACTTGGGTTGATGCATCTGAACATCAGGAGCTTACTTCCTAAAACGGGTTTACATCAAGATCTGGGCTATGCGGACGAATCCGGACATTCTATTGACTGAAACGTGGATCTCTGGGGACATTCTGGACTCTGATATTAATATGGAGGGTTATAATGTGTTCGGAGCTGATAGACAGGTTAGAGGTGGCCATTCTTATTCAAAATAATTGATCTGTCTCTTTACTGAAATCCATTTTCCTTGCCAAAGCTACTATTATTAAGCCTTTGTTTGGGGGAAAATCTACAGTTGATGTCGGAAGTTTATATACACCTTAGCCAAATACTTTAAACTCAGTTTTTCACAATTCCTGACATTTAATGCTAGTAAAAATTCCCTGTCTTAGGTCAGTTAGGATCACCACTTTATTTTAAGAATGTGAAAAGTCAGAATAATAGTAGTGAGAATGATTAATTTCAGCTTTTATTTCTCTTTCATCACATTCCCAGTGGGTCAGAAGTTTACATACACTCAATTAGTATTTGGTAGCCTTTAAACGGTCCTGACTTTGATCAAGCTTTTGGGTAGCCTTCCACAAGCTTCCCACAATAAGCTACATTTTGGCCCATTCCTCCTGACAAAGCTGGTGTAACTGAGTCAGGTTTGTAGGCCTCCTTGCTCCCACACGCTTTTTCAGTTCTGCCCACAAATTTTCTATGGGATTGAGGTCAGGGTTTTGTGATGGCCACTCCAATACCTTGACTTTGTTGTCCTTAAGCCATTTTGCCACAACTTTGGAAGCTTGCTTGGGGTCATTGTCCATTTGGAAGACCCATTTGCAACCAAGCTTTAACTTCATGACTACTGTCTTGAGATGTTGCGTCAATATTTCCACATAATTCTCCTACCTCATGATGGTATCTATTTTGTGAAGTGCACCAGTCTCTCCACCAGTCTCTCCGTGCTTCACGGTTGGGATGGTATTCTTCGGCTTGCAAGCATCCCCCTTTTTCCTCCAAACATAACGATGGTCATTACGGCCAAACAGTTCTAATTTTGTTTCATCAGACCAGAGGACATTTCTCCAAAAGTACAATCTTTGTCCCCATGTGCAGTTGCAAACCATAGTTTGTATTTTTTATGCAGGTTTTGGAGCTGTGGCTTCTTCCTTGCCGAGCAGCCTTTCAGGTTATGTCGATATAGTACTTGTTTTACTGTGGATATAGATACTTTTGTACCTGTTTCCTCCAGCATCTTCACAAGGTCCTTTGCTGTTGTTCTAGCATTGATTTGCACTTTTCGCACCAAAGTACTTTCATCTCTAGGAGACAGAACGCGTCTCCTTCCTGAGCGGTATGACGGCTGCTTGGTCCCATGGTGTTTATACTTGCGTACTATTGTTTGCACTGATAACCGTGGTACCTTCAGGCGTTTGGACATTTCTCCCAAGGATGAATCAGTCTTGTGGAGGTCTCCATTTTTTTTCTAAGGTCTTGGCTGATTTCATTTGATTTTCCCACGACGTCAAGCAGAGGCACTGAGTTTGAAGGTAGGCCTTGAAATACATCCACAGGTACACCTCCAATTGACTCAAATGATGTCAATTAGCCTATCAGAAGCGTCTAAAGCCATGGCACAATTTTCTGGAATGTTCCAAGCTGTTTAAAGGCACAGTAAACTTAGTGTATGTAAACCTCTGACCCACTGGAATTGTGATACAGTGAATTATAAATGAAATAATCTGTCTGTAAACTATTTTTGGAAAAATGACTTGCATCATGCACAAAGTAGATGTCCTAACCGACTTGCCAAAACTATAGTTTAATTCCCATCATTTCTAATCTACAGTGTTTGTTTGGTTACGGTAATTTCTGTATTCAATATATTATTATTACAGTCTTACTGTTGTCATTGTAGGAGTGACATTCTACCGTTGTTTGCAGAGTACACAACCTATGCTATACTTGTGAGAAACAAGGTTTGGTTTATTTTATTCCATTTAAGAGTTGTATATTTATGAATTGTCTTTTGTTTGGAGCGCTCCAGTAAATCTTGTCTAAGAACACACATCTGATTACACATAGAAGTAGGTCTAAGCTACCTGGTCTGCGCGCAAATGTAGACCTATAACTGTGTTGATTTGGGGATCTGATACTTTTTCTGATTGTCTTACATCCATTGAGAATGATAATCGTTCCTCAACGTAGCCTATTTGAAAAATATTTTGAGTTCTCTCCCTTTCGATAAACACTCAGCGTGAAAGGGTGGAAAAAATGGCATGCTGTGATCTGGTGGAAACATCATAAAACATGCCTACCTGATTACTTCTTATCCCTTGCTCACTGGAGCGGAAACTCTGAGGGCCCAGAATATTTTATACAATGTTGCAAGTTTGGTAGCAGGAGCTTTTGGCTGGGCCAAGTTAACAGTTGATACAATGTGTCCTTGCAGACAGGCCATGCGTAGCCAATGTGATTTATTATCAGGACATTTTCTGCCTGCGGGCTGCAATGTTTTTATTTGTTGGCTTTATTTAGGCTACTTTTACATATTGGCAATGGCATTAGAAGTTACTTGCCTGAATGCCAAGCGTCACGTCTGGAGGACACCTGGCACCATCCCTACAGTGATGCATGGTGGTTGCAGCATCATGCTGTGGGGATGTTTTTCAGGATCAAGGCAAAGATTAACGGAGCAAAGTACCGAGAGATCCTTAATGAAAACCTGCTTCAGTGTGCTCAGGATCTCAGACTGGGGCGAATGTTCACCATCCAACAGGACAACGACCTTAAGTACACAGCCAGGACAACGCAGGAGTGGCTTCGGGACAAGTCTATGAATATCCATGAGTGGCCCAGCCAGAGCCCAGACTTGAACCCGATCAAACATTTCTGGGGAAACCTGAAAATAGCAGTGCAGCAATCCTCCCCACATTTCAGCTATCCCTGAACCTGATTTAGCTTTGAGCCTTTTTGCAGATGCCTTCAGTATTATTGTTGATGATCAGGCTCCCTTAAACAAAACGAAGGGTTAAAGGTAGATGGAATGCCCGGTACACTCCGGAATTATCAGAAGTCATTCATGAAAGAGATGATGCTTGGGTCAAGGCCAGGAGCACAGGCTTAAGCCCGGACTTGCAAGCTGAGGAACTGAGGAATCAATGCGTAAGACAAACCAGAAAGGCTAAATCTGATTATTATGGAACCGCTTTTTTGGATTATAATGAGAGCTAAATTCTGGAAAACTGTCAAGTCCCTAAAGGGTTCTACTTCCTCCTCTCTGCCACAACAAATTAATTCAAACATGGACCTTATTACAACAACAAAAACGATATGCCATCGTTGGTGCATTTAATCACAATTTTATTTATCTCTTTGAAATTACTTCTAAACCTATTCACAATGATATTGGGTTGGATGCCAATAGGGGAAAATTACTGAATGATCAAAGATTATAGTCAAAGCTTTTCTTTTAGGCTATTTACCAACAAAGTCCTGGGTGCTTTGCTAGTAATAGACAACAAGAAATCCACAGGGGCTGACCAATTGGATCCCGGTCTGCATCATTGTTGGCTCAATAACCCAAAGTGTTTATTTAACATTGTTATCAGGACATATTCCAAAAGTATGGAAATCAGCTCTTGTGCTGCCACTCCATAAGGGCGTGGATAGTAGTGATCTTCATCATTATCCCCCCATTTCAAGCCTTCCTTGTCCAGCTAAGTTTCTTGAATCCTTGGTAAATGTCCAACTTTGCTTTTTTTATCTGAGAAATGTATTATGAATGCAAACCAATCAGGGTTTAGGCCTGGGTATAGCCTAATTGCAGCAATCACTTTAGTTGTTAATGATCTTGTCATACTTTTGACCCATCAAACTCGACTCTGGATCTCGAAGCCAGTTCCACTGTGTTTTTTTAAATTCTTCCCCTTTAATCAGGGACTGATGTAGACCTGGGACACCAGGTGTGCACAACTAATGATCAGGTAGAACAGAAAACCAGCAGGCTCCGGACCTCGTAGGGTAAGAGTTGAGTAACCCTGCTTTAGACACTAAAATTAAATGTGCTGATTGTTTGTGGACCTGTCCAAAGCGTTTGATACTGTTGATCATGCTATTTGATTGAATAAGTTGCCCTTGATGGGACTGAGCTCTGGCGCCTGTTCACGCTTTCATGATTATCTTAGTGACAGATGAGGTACATAAAGGTGTTCCGCAGGTGTCGATACTAGGACCGTTTTTTTTCCACTATTTATATACAGTGGCAAGAAAAAGTATGTGAACCCTTTGGAATTACCTGGAATTCTGCATAAATATGTCGTGAAATTTGATCTGATATTCCTCTAAGTCACAACAATAGACAAACAGTGTGCTTAAACTAATAACACACAAATTATTGCATGTTTCTTATCTATATTGAATATATCATTTAAACATTCACAGTGTAGGTTGGAAAAAGTATGTGAACCCCTAGGCTAATGACTTCTCCAAAAGCTATTTGGAGTCAGGAATCAGCTAACCCGGAGTCCAATCAATGAGACGAGATTAGAGATATTGGGTAGAGCGGCCCTGCCCTATAAAAACACTCCAAATGTATTTGAGTTTGCTATTCACAAGAAGCATTGTCTGATGTGAAACATGCCTCGAACAAAAGAGATCTCAGAAGATTAAGAATTGATGACTCGCATAATGCTGGAACGGGTTACAAAATGATCTCTAAAAGCTTTGATGTTTGTCAGTCCACAGTAAGACAAATTGTCTATAAATGGAGAAAGTTCAGCACTGTTGCTACTCTCCCTGAGTGGCCGTCCTGAAAAGATGACTGCAAGAGCACAATGCAGAATGTTCAATGAGGTTAAGAAGAATCCTCGAGTGTCAGCTAAAGACTTACAGAAATCTCTAGAACGTGCTAACATCTCTATTGACGAGTCTACGATACGTAAAACACTAAACAAGAATGGTGTTCATGGGAGGACACCACAGACGAAGCCATTGCTGTCCAAAAAAAACATTGCTGCACATCTGAAGTTTGCAAAAGAGCACCTGGATTTTCCACAGCTCTACTGGCAAGATATTCTGTGGACAGATTAAGCTAAAGTTCAGTTGTTTGGAAGGAAAGAACAGACAACACTATGTGTGGAGAAACAAAGGCACAGCACACCAACATCAAAACCTCATCCCAACTGTCAAATATGGTGGATGGTTCATGGTTTGGGTCTGCTTTGCTGCCTCATGGCCTGGACAGCTTGCCATCAGCGACAGAAAAATGAATTCCCATGTTTATCAAGACATTTTGCTGGAGAATGTAAGGCTATCTGTCCGCCAATTGAAGCTCAACAGAAGTTGGGTGATGCAACAGGACAACGACCCAAAACACAGAAGTGAATCAACAACACAAGACTTTAACAGAAGAAAATAGGCCTTCTGGAGTGGCCCAGTCAGAGTCCTGACGTCAACCCCATTGAGATGCTGTGGCATGACCTCAAGAGAGTGGTTCACAACAGACATCCCAAGAACTGAAACATTTTTGCTGCCAAAGGAGGGTCAACCAGTTATTAAATCCAAGGGTTCACATACTTTTTCAACCCTGTACTGTGAATGTTTACACAGTGTGTTCAATAAAGACATGAAAACGTATAATTGTTTGTGTGTTATTAGTTTAAACAGACTGTGTTTGTCTATGTTTGTGACTTAGCTTAAGATCCGATCAAATTTAATGACCATTTTATGCAGATATCCAGGTAATTCCAAAGGGTTCACATACTTTTTCTTGCCACTGCAGATGCTATTGGTCAATCTGTTTAAATATATATATATATATATATATATATTCACATTATATTATCATGACGCAATTGCCTCGACCTGGCTGTGACAAGGCTACAGTCTGTGACAAGAAGTCCTTACGGATTTTAAACTCATACTTAATATGGGCAAAACTAAATACATGTTGTTTTCAAGTTCCCGGAAGATTGTCTCAGAAGGATTGTGTCTTTTCTTATCGGCTGGTTCTATAATCAAACGAGTCCCTGCATCCAGATACCTTGGTGTTTGGATTGACAATGATTTATAATCTATCACTTTCCTGCAGGCAAATGCCCTAGTGGCCTCATGGGGAGAATGTTATTTCATAATTAATAAACAATATTTCAAATAAAAAAAACTCAAATCTGGTGTTTTTATGTGAAATGGTTTATTTCCAACTTCTATGATGTACATAAGGTGTAATATTGGGATTCAAAGTTGAATACATTTCCACTCTGTATCTGCCATGGTACTGTACAGGTGTCTTCTTTTTTAAGCCAATGTGGTGCAGTGGTCTAAGACACTGCATCTCAGTGCTTGAGGCATCACTGCAGTACCTGGTTCGAATTCCAGGCTCCGTCACAACCGGCCGTGATTTGGAGTCCCATAGGGCGGCGCACAATTGGACCAGCGCCGTTCGGGGTAGGCCGTCATAGTAAATAAGAATTTGTTCTTAATTGACTTGCCTGGTTAAATAAAGAGGTGTATACTTTTGTTTCAAAGTAGATTTGTATTAAGACTACCAAGAGACACGCTGTGTGATTTAACCCACTGCAGAAAAAGGTTCAAACACATACGACTGGGCTTGTTGAGAAACTAAGATTTAAAGTGGGATTTTTTTTATTTATTACAGAAACAGATCTTGTCTCTCTCTAGTCAGCAGGAAGCAGATTGTGCAGTGAACCTTTCTACCTGGTCTTGATTATGGTGATACTATTCATCAACGTGCAGCTGCCTCTACACTTAAACCCTTGAACGTTTTTCATAACGCCCTTCGTTTTATCACAGGAGACAGTTTTATTACTCATCACTATATTCTTTACCAAAAAGTTGGCTGGACCTCTTTGAAGTCACGTAGATCACATAATTACGCTGTTTTTGTTTACAAAGTTATTGCGCCACTAACTCCCGACTTCCCGAACATCACTGTTAAGATTTAAAATGACAAGATCTCAAACCCGTTCACATGGATGGTTAACTCTGGAGACTCCTTTGGTGTCTAGAGAGTTAGTTGAATCAGCCTTTAATTTCCTTGCACCCTTACGTGTGGAATGACCTAGAATACACTTTAAAATTGGAGGAATTGGTGCCTTTAGGGAATTTCAGACGGTTGCTAGGAGACCTTTTTACAGAAGAATGTGTTCGTATTTTATGATTGTGTTTTCCTTTTCATGTATTGTTGTGTATAATGATGTGTATTTTAATGTCTTCATGAATGTGTAGTTTAATTATTTTTATTATATTTGTATGTGTATTGTGGTGCTATACAGGGCTTATCTGGAAAAGAGACCTTGGTCTCAGCATTGACACCCTGTCAAAATAAAAATAAATGTAGTGTCCCAGACCACTGACCCATAGCCTGTTCCAATCTCCACCCCCACCCCACCTTACCCTGGTCCCGCTCTCCACCCCCACCTCGTTCCTATGCTGTCACCATATCCACCCCCACCCCACCTCCTCTCACTCCAACCCCACTCCAAGCACTTCCCATCAGAGCAGACTGAGACTTCTTATCACAGAATCAGCTGGACTGGGCGGCTGGCCAGGGCACACACATTTATAATGCCCAGTGAAAACATTTAAGGCTAATAGAATAATACTGCTGATTGAAGAAACAGATTTGTTTTAAAATGTGCTCTGGGACATATGTAAAATAAAATGGCCCTGGTTTTAACAAGCCCTACTAGTTTTAAGTGGATTTATTGGTTTTCATCCACATGTCACAAATAAGAAAGAGGCAAATAAAATGGGTTTTAATAGAAGTGGGGGAATGTGGGGGAGAGGGTTATGGAAGGTTAATGGTATTCAGAGGTCTCATTTTTTAGGTGCTTAACTCAAAGCTTTGTATTTTGTTATTTAACCTTTATTTAACTAGGCAAGTCAGTTAAGACCAAATTGTTATTTACAATGACGGCCTACCCCGGCCAAACCACGGGCGACGCTGGGCCAATTGTGCGCCACCCTATGGGACTCCCAATCAAGGCCGGATATGATACAGCCTGTATTCGAACCAGGGATTGTAGTGACGCCTCTTGCACTGAGATGCTGTGCCTTAGACTGCTGTGCCACTTGGGAGCCACAAATCCAATTTTATTTGTCACATGCGTGACAAGTGCAGACTGACAGTGAAATGCTTACTTATGGGCCCTTCCCAACAATGCAGAGAGGAATAAAATAGAGAAATAATAGAAACAGTAAAACACGTAATAATAAAAGTAGTAGTCAATACACAATGATTAACGATAACTTGGATATACATACGGGGTATCAAATGAAATGTTATTGGTCACATACACATATTTAGCAGATTATATTGTGGGTGCAGCGAAATGCTTGTGTTCCTAGCGCCCAACAGTACAGTAGCATCTAACAATTCACAACAATACACACAAATCTAAAAGTAAAATAATAGAATTAAGAAATATATAAATATTAGGATGAGCAATGTCGGAGAGGCATTGACTAGAATACAGTATATACATATGAAATTACTAAAGCAGTACGTAAACATTATTAAAGTGACCAGTGATTCCATGTCTATGTACACAGGGCAGCAGCCTCTAAGGTGCAGGGCTGAGTAGCCGGGTGGTAGCCGGCTAGTGATGGCTATTTAACAGTCTGATGGCCTTGAGAAAGAAGCAGTTTTTCAGTATCGATGTGCAGTGGTATGATGTAGTTGAGGTAGATATGTACATATAACTAGGAATAAAGTGACAGATAATAACAGTAGCAGCAGCGTAGGTGAGTGATCAAAACAGTGCAAAAAGGGTCAATGCAGATAGTCCGGGTAGCTATTTGGTTAACTGTTTAACTAACTATTTAGTAGTCTCATGACTTGGGGGTAGAAGCTGTTCAGGGTCCCGTTGGTTCCAGACTTGGTGCGTCAGTACCACTTGCTGTGCGATAGCTGAGAGAACAGCCTATGACTTAGGTGGCTGGAGTCTTTGACCATTTTTAGGGCCTTCCTCTGACACCGCCTGGTATAGACGTTTATTTTGAAGGGCTAGGGTTGGAGATCCAAGCTAAGATTTCAGTTCAACTTCAAATGTGTGTGATACTGTAGAATGCCAATATTAACATAAACCAGCATGCTACTACATTGGAACTGTAGGAACTGGAGGAAGAAGGCATGTGCTGCGGGGGCTCTCTACACACTGCCGTGCACATCTTCACACAGAGAATAGTGGTTATTTTGACGATTATGACAGTGATGATGACAATGCCCTCCCCCTCCCCCAGAGCGCCCAGGGTTTGTGAAGAGGCCCAGTAGTGTTATGGTGCTGGCAGATGAGAGTGTGGAGTTCCACTGTGAGGCGCGGGGAGATCCGGTCCCCACTGTCCGCTGGAGAAAAGAGGATGCAGACCTGCCCAAGGGGAGGTACGGATGGATGACCCAGCACTGCTATACAGCCTTTATATTACACTCTTACATCATAGATACATACTGTGATCGAAACCTTATGCATATGCAGGGTCACATCTGGTCATGGAATCAGATGCTTGGGATATTACAGTGTGCATGCCATCGTGCAAAGCTCCTTTGTCTCACGTCTATCTCGCTCTATCTCTTTCTCTCTCTCCCTGTGTGTGTGTCTGTCTACAGGTATGAGATCCTGGAGGACCACACTCTGAGTGTGCGTGGTGTGGCACCATCAGACGAGGGCTCCTACACGTGTGTTGTAGAGAACATGGTGGGAAAGGCAGAGGCGTCCGCTACGCTGACCGTACACGGTCAGTACAACCTCCCCCGACCGTAACCCTAACCCCAACCCTGGTCACACCTGCTGTTTGACATGAAAGGTGCACAGACTATGAAACGTGCAGACTGGGTTTATGCTGTGCAGCTGTTGCTCTCACATTCATGTAACATTAGAGAATGTGTGAAGAAGAAGACAGCTGTTCTCAGAGCAGTTAGATATCCTACCTAACCCTATCTAGCCACACCATGGAGTATTACCCCACTGATCTCTGGCCTGCCCTGTTTTCTTAAGCATGGATCAGTTTACATTCATGTGTCAAGTCATGCAGTTCCCAGGGTAACAGACTGAGCTAGGTTATCAGTTCAATCTGTGAGGTTATGTAATTTACTGTATCCCCTTGGCTTGGGTTCATATCAGTTCTGAAACAATCTGCACTCTGCTAGTCTTGTTCCTTACTTACACAGCCCATTGCCACAGTCTAACCATGACTGGATCAGTGTAACAGATGGGAGTGTTGATGAGGCACCAGGAAGTGGGTTCATTTATGAGCAGGGATTCCCTGCCACAATGACCCCCCACAGCACAGGGACTGACGGCAGGAAATGAACAGTAACACCTCACTACACTACAGAGAGGGTGGGTGGGAGAGAGAGAGACAGACAGACAGACAGACAGACAGACAGACAGACAGACAGACAGAAGGGTTTAATTAAAGACAATCCTGTGTCCCACGCTGGGAATGACACGGTTCCAATTACACAGTCTACTCTACACCAGCCCTGCCTGCCTGGGAAAAGAGGGGGACCAGCGTCTAATTGAGGGTCTGAACAGAAGAGAGGAAGAACAGATAGCAGATTCGTACAGATTGGCTTAATTGGAGGGAAGGGTGTAGCTGTCTAAGTACGGTGTACACAGGTTCAAGGTAAAACCCTTTTGGGTTCCTTTTGGGTTCCATGTAAAATTCTCTGTGGAAAGGTCTAGCTCCACGAGGGAGCTAAAGGGGGCTTAGCCCCTTCACTTTTAGTTGTATGTCCCTACATAAAAATAGCAAAAAAGTTCAAATGATTGAGTGACAGGTTGGTACAAAGGAAATCTGTATCTCTGCTGTGCTGTGTCAGCATAATGGACTGGAAGCACTGTGGTGTGTAGGGGGGCTATGGAAAGCTACTGGGCAGTTAGTTATGACTCCTTTGGATTTCCATAAAAAGCAGGAAAAAACACTTCTCATCTCTGTGGTAGGCTAAGTGGATAATGTGATACGCCTTTAATTTTATACAAAGGTTGGGTCAATTTTACCATTGAAGCTGCTTCACTCTTAGCTAGCTAGCTGTAAAAAGTGTTAATGTTATTAGCCTTAGCCTATTAGCTAACTTGAACTAGCTAATTTGCCATGATGGATATCAGAAATTGGCTTTGCCAAAATACCCAAACAAAGGAGAAGGAGCAATGAGCATCAGCCTCAAACCACAGATGCCACCGCCAAGCCCAGCAGCTCCAGCTAGCTCCGTGTGAGAATACTCACCCTTCTGTTAGCGCCGCCAGGATAATGGCTCCACAGCCGCCTCCACTTCCGACTGTCCCTGATGATCTTTGAGCAGCGCAGCCAGCCCAGGTTAGCCTATAATGCTACCCTAGCCACAGGTTTTCTGTCTAAAAGCGTTCATTTAATAGCAACTGGTTCATAGGAAGAGAGTGGCTGAAATACTCTTACTGCAGATGCTATTATGGTTTCCTTGGTAGCCTTTCGATTTTTGTTGCTGTGAATGGAACTGTATATTTTGGAAACGTATTTATGGTAGGCTGGCATTAAGATTGGATGCTTTTTCTCAAAATGACATTCCCAAATCTAACTGCCTGTAGCTCAGGACCTGAAGCAAGGATATGCATATTCTTGATACCATTTGAAAGGAAACACTTTGAAGTTTGTGGAAATGTGAAATTAATGTAGGAGAATATAACACACAAGATTTGGTAAGGATAATGCAAAGAAAAAAACATGCTAATTTAAAAAAAATATATATTTGAAATGCAAGAGAAAGGCCAAAATGTAATATTCCAGGATAGTCTCAATTTCGATTTTGGCCACTAGATGGCAGCAGTGTATGTGCAAAGGTTTAGACTGATTCAATGAACCATTGCATTTCTGTTGAAAATATTGTATCAATACTGCCCAAATGTGCCTAATTGGTTTATTAGTACATTTTCAAGTTCATAACTGTGCACTCTCCTCAAACAATAGCATGGTATTATTTCACTGTAATAGATACTGTAAATTGGACAGTACAGTTAGATTAACAAGAATTTTAGCTTCCTGCCCATATCAGATATGTCTATGTCTTGGGAAATTGTATTTTTCTTACGACCTAATTCTAATCACATTAGCCTACGTTAGCTCAACCATCACACAAGGGGGGGGGTGTAAAGGTTCATTGATTATATGGGTGCAATTTGATTCATAGAAGTGCATTGTGACATATCACAACGTATTGCATAACTCACGTGCAAGCGGCACGAATTGCTATGTTTGAAGCGGACCTGTATAGGCCTGTTTATTTGGCAACACAGTTGTGCATGTCTGCAGCTCACTGTAGTAGGCTGTAGGCTGTGTTTGGGTTATTTGGATCTCCCATTTGCCTTTTGTTTACTGTGTGTGTTTACTGTTCATGTAACTAGCCTAAATGTAGATTGCTTTTGTTCTGTTCGCATTCATTCATCGCAGTTGAGAACTTGCTCTGGCCTACCTGGTAAAATAAAGGTGAAATACAAAATGTAAAAAATTGCATTTGCAGTTGTCTAAGTCAAACTGCTATTCAGTATTTTTATTTGCATGCATGAATAACGAGGCTACTACTTTCAGCATTTATTTTGCATTCCTTTAGTAAGATGTGTGTACAGCTGCATTCACATAGGCTGTTTGTAATAGGTGAATTACCTTATCTATCTTGTAGCCTATACTCATTACCAAAATGGCCAAGCTGTAGGGTGCTGTCCGTTGTGCTGAAACACCGCAGCAGAGATAGGCTACAGATTTCAAAAGCACTCAATGATCTCGGAGTCTCACCATTTTAACTTTATGTTTATTATGGTATAGCGTGATCATATTAGCAGAATTCAATATAATTCCAGCGCAAGAACCCCAAAAAGTTTAGCCCCTTCGCCCATTTCAACTGTCCCCTTAGTCACTTTATCCTGGCACCGGGTCTGACCTGGAACCAAAATGGTTCTACCTAGAACCAAATAGGAGGAGAGGGGGGAGAGCAGATCTCCCCTGAAGGAATTAACAACAGCACTGTCTGACAAACACATTCTCATCTGGAGATACTTGAGGGTTCAGATCAACGAGAGAGTAGAGAGGGAGTGGGAGAGAGGGAGAGGGAGAGAAGCTTGGAAGGTAACATTTAGGGTCAACACATTTTAACTTTTTATAACACCTTTCAATCAATGTATTTTCAGTGTATCTAAAGTCATCGTTTCTGACTAGAGGGATACGCTAGTATTCATTCACAAGTACCAGAATAAGCCCATGGTAGTAATTTGTACTCCATAGTTTCTCTGTTTTCTGCCTCAAACACAAACATTATAATGTCCTTGCTTCGTTTGAACATATTCAACAGGGCAGGCAGGAGACCAAGGGCTCGTTTCCTCTAGACTCAGTCTGGCCATGTGATTGGTGCAGCCAGGCCACATTATCAGTAGTGCAAATCAAAACACATTGGAGGCCTCCTCACTCCAGTCAAGCTGGTTTCATTCCGAACACAAGGCTTGCACATAGGGTTTTCTCCAAATATGTTTTCAGGCATATTTTCCATCACCTAACACTTTTACTGAGGTCGTTTATCACACTTTAACTAGTGCCAACACTCCAGATCACCTTGTAACATTTTTAAGTAATTGGCAGTATTATCTGGATTCCTGTATTTTCTACTCAAAGTCAAGTCTTAATTAGCAGCTATCCCCCTCTTAAAGTAGTGAGGGCGTACATTTTCGTAATTGTCCCCCGTGGGAATCAAACATACAACCCCCATGCTCTACCAACTGAGCCACATCTCTCTCTCTCGCTCTCTCGCTCTCTCTCTCTCTCTCTCTCTCTCTCTCTCTCTCTCTCTCTCTCTCTCTCTCTCTCTCTCTCTCTCTCTCTCTCTCTCTCTCTCTCTCTCTCTCTCTCTCTCTCTCTCTCTCTCTCTCTCTCTCTCTCTCTCTCTCACCCACCACAGTGGCCCTTGGTCACTTGCCTATCCATGCATTTCACTGTTCAGCTACTTTATAGGCTTTAAGACTCACAGTGTGCCTCAGCCTTTATAGACATATGAAGGCCACAGTCTATAAGGCTCTCTAGCTCTACACCCAGAGGGAGAGAGAGGAAGTTCCGGTCTCCGAGTGTCTGAACTGTAATAGAGTTCATCCCCCTCTCTCTCCCCTCCAGGTTTATGTGTTCACTGGGGGGTTGTAACTCTGTCCAAACGGGCCACAGAGCTGCCTCATAACTCAACCCAACACTCCCATGCAAGGCTTTTCACACCTTTGAGTCAACAAGTCCAATAGGTCTCATAGGGATGGGAACAGGCCACGCCTTGTCCCAGCAATCCTACACACACAGTAATACACACACGTGTGCGACATACGCACATACACATCGGCACAAATGCAGTACACACACACATGTGCGACGCACACATTCACACACACGCTCCATGATACATAGTCTCACACTCCACCCTCACTTTACTGTCCCATTGAACTGACCAAACACACAAGCTTGTGTGTCCCCTCAACAACGCCTCCAATCACCCTATAAACCTGCCAAGGGAATTCATGCCTCTGGCCCCAGCTAACCCCATAAAACACATGCTGCAAGTCAGGGGTCAGCACTAGGCCTTCAGTGTGGATCTATCAGCACGACAACAAACTTTTCAAACACTCCCACCACTGTTGTGTGTGTGTGTGTGTGTGTGTGCGCAAGTGCGTGCACACATTTGCTAAGGAAATTATCTTTGTTCCCTGTGATTGATTAAGTTCCCATGTTACTCCACATAAATGAAATTAGACAGAAAAGTTAGCAAGGAATGTACAAATCCTGGTCCTAAATATTACATCGAAATACATACTGATAGAAACATAGTGTTCTCCAGGTGCATAGTATTCAGTAAATGGACATTGGTACATTTTTTCTTAGTATAAGAAATATGGTGGGAGCCTGTAGCTGGGTGGGCATGTGGCCCGTGATGGGGGTCTGGTCTGAGCTCAACACACTCAGGCAGGGGGCAGGAAGCGATGCTCCGCTTCCTCTTCCTCATCCAGCACGACATGCTGGGAGCTGGACCCTGGCTCTTTTTAAGTCCATGGTCACATATTCATCACATCCCGCTCCGGAAACATGGCTGTCAGGCTTGGTGGTTATGGGGTTCAGCCAAATCCAACAACAACAACATTGCTTTCTCTCTGTCTTCCCCCCGTCTGTGTCCTCCCTTACCTCTCCCTTTGTCTGGCCCTTTCTTTAAGGTCTTATATGTCCCTCTGTGTTTTTCTTTGTATCATTAAGAAAAAACATTTCCATTCTACTGTAGGGTAATAGTGATAAAATGCCTATACAGTCATTTGAGGCAACATGTGTGTATTTGTGTGTGTGTCCACAGTAACTGCATGTGTGAATGTGTGTGTGAGTGGGTGAACCACATGCGTGTGTGTTTTTGATCGTGTTGAGGAATGTAGATGGAGGGAGGGAGATGTATTTACAGTCAAACCCACACTGAAGCAGTCTCGCAGTGGAGTCCCGTTCATTAAATACACACCCCCTGAGACCAACCGTAGTCAACTCACAGTGACTGAGTAGTGGACTGTTACTCTACTACACAAACAGAGCTTCTGTGCAGCATATGCCCCTTGCGGTCTATCAGATTGTTGTGTATTCCGTTCCTTTACTCACACTCGTGTATTCATTCATCAAAGTGTTTGTTGAAAATGTTTCATGATTGACTGATAGTCTTTTGCCGTCGCATGTGCCTGTCATCATTATTCATCTCCTGCTCTTGTGTTTGCTTCTCTTCTCTTCTCTTGTAGTCTTCACTGGTAAGTTGTCATCCGTCGGTCATCCTCCTCCACACTGACAGCAACACGACATCATTAGTCATTACAGTCCTCCTCTCCTTCCTCCAATCCTCCAATAGGAGTTCACATTTCAGTTGTCACGAGCAACCGGTAGTAAGTGGGTTATAAAATAAAATGCATATATTTAAGTGAAAAAAAGGTAAACAGTCATTTTTTTCATCCTATTGTATGTGATTTTATGGTTTGTTTTAACATTCTATTGCAATGCTTGCAGTGTTTTTCAATGTTTGTCCTGTTAAACCAAGGTCCATCTCTCCACCCCTGCAGTGCCCCCAGCGTTCGCCATGCGCCCCAGAAATCAGGTGGTGGCAGTTGGGAGAATGGTCACCTTCCAGTGTGAGGCCACTGGCAACCCCCAGCCTGCCATCTTCTGGCAGAGGGAGGGCAGCAATGTGAGATACTATCCAGTCTATTTATGATGAAAATGTTGATACATAGGCCTATATGTTGAAGAAAAGGTCTTGAATGCACCATATCCTTAGAGTGTAGGTTATTGATAACTCCATTTCCAATGGATGTATCAAGGGTAAACATGTCATTCCAGTCTCAAGACTAGTCTCTTTCTCTCCGTCCTCCAGAGCCTGCTTTTCTCCTACCAGCCACCTCAGCCATTCAGCCGACTTTCCGTGTCCCAGACAGGCAGTCTGACAATCGCAGACGCCCAGCGTTCAGACGCCGGCTACTACAGCTGTCAGGCCCTCAACATCGCTGGCTCTGTCATCACCAAGGCCCTGCTGGAGGTCACTGACAGTGAGTGAGGGAGGGGAGGAGGGATGGTTTCTTCTAATCAACTGACCAAAGCCTCCATTGGCCTGGTTGACTGAGTTGTCTCTCCATGATTGGAAAATGCTGAATTTCTGGCCCCCAATGTCATTACTGAATGACTTGGTGATTGCTGGCTGGATGTATGGCAGATCAGCCTGTCCTGTTGACTGGCGAGATACCGTGGCCTTTATACGGTTCAGTGTTTTTTGCTGGTTACTGTTGGCCTTGGTGACTAATTGTTGTTGGAGTGATTTCAGGAACCCTCAGCTGCAGGCATTTGGGCTCCAAACCCCCTGTTCCCATGGTGACAGTGCAAGCAGACCGCCCATACCCTCCTTCCCAATTGAACCCTCCCCCAAAACACATACACACATAATCACATTTTCATACACACACACACACACACACACACACACACACACACACACACACACACACACACACACACACACACACACACACACACACACACACACACACACACACATAATCACATTTTCATACACACACACACATAATCACATTTTCATATACACACACACACATATATATTTAAACCTAGACACCTTTCGTTCTCCTCCCTAATGTCATGCTGGTGAACCGAATTATGATAATCCTGATAATTGCATCAGTTATTAAAAACAGAATTAAAATTTGAGTCTGGCTCCAAGACCTACAACAGTAATTACAGCAGCCAGCACCAGCAGCAAAGTCTACTTGGTTATAATAAACTGACCTGAGAGAGTGTGAGCGTGTGTGTGCGTGCGTGTGTGGATGCGTGTGCGTCTTCACTATGTACATATATTAAGTTAATTAACATAATTGCCTGAGGCTGGTATTGGCGGCAGGCGTTGCCTGTGCATGGCCGTGACTTGGTGGCAGCTATTGGTTCTGGGTAATCATATGGTAATGCTTTCTGCAGCCGCGCCAGGGAAATGAGAGTCACCTACTTAATGTACACTCAATTACACTTAATGGAAATGAAACAAGGATGTAGCATGTTTGATTTAATCCACCTAGCACTCCTCACTCTGCCATCCCTTATTTCTCCTTCTAGTGAATAGGCTTTACTCATCTCTCTCTTCCCCCTCCACCTCTCTCCCCCTTTTCCCTCCTCCTTCCCCGTTTGAATGCTGTATCTGTATAGAAATAACTTGCTGCCATTTCCTCTGGTGGTTTTCAAGGTATTTCCATTATTTTCCCCTGTGCCTCTGATTTTGGAGAGCCTTATCCTGTCTATTTCCACTGGGTTGTGAAGTGGGAGAGTGATGGCTGGCTGCTATCTAAATGGGATTGGTTATTTGTTGGTCTGTGGTGCTCCTAGTATTGCCCAATGATTAGCCAGTTGCTCTGGGCATTGGGATAATCTGATTTCTATTCCCCTTCAATGCCCAACCTGTCACTCCTATTGTGTTCTTCTCGTGCCAATTTTCCTCAATATCTCTCACATCTCATCTGTCCTTGATTTTCTCTGTCTCTTTTCTCGCCATTCTATTCTCTATTATACATTATACAATTTATTCTGACCCAGACCTGGGTCAGACCTGGTTCACACCAGGGTTAGACCATGTGTATTTCAGTCTTAGTTATTGAAATACGTTTTTTTGTTTTTTTAATGAGTATTTTCAAATAATTTCCTATAGGGAGCCTGCTATTTGAAAGTATTTGCAAGTACTTACACTGAGTATAACAAACCTTAGGAGCACCTTCCTAGTATTGAGTTGCACCCCCCTTTTGCCTCCAGAACAGCCTCATTTCTTTGGGGAATAGAGTCGACAATGTGTCGAAAGCGTTCCAAGAAAGACAAGGTAACTGAACTAAATGAAGTGCTTTGAGAGGCTAGTTAAGGATCACATCACCTCCACCTTACCTGATGAGACAGCCTACAGGGAGGAGGTGAGGGCCCTGGCGAAGTGGTGTCAGGAAAATAACCTCTCCCAAAAACGTCAACAAAACGGGTCCCTAAGACCCCTCACTAACTTTTACAGATGCACCCTTGAAAGCATCCTGTCAGGCTGTATCACCGCCTGGTATGGCAACGGCACCACCTAAAACCGCAGGGCTAACCAGAGGGTGGTGCGGTCTGCCCAACGCATCACCGGGGGCACACTGCCTGATCTCCAGGACACTTACAGCACCCAATGTTAATGATTATCTTTTTGGCCTTCCTGTGACATCAACCACAGCCTGTTCATCCCGCTATCATCCAAGAAGGTGAGGTCAGTACAGGTGCATCAAAGCTGGGACCGAGAGACTGAAAAATAGCTTCTATCTCAAGGTCATCAGACTGTTAAATAGCCTTCACTAGCCGGCCTCCACCCAGTACCCTCCACCTCAGTCACTGTCACTAGCTGGCTACAACCCGGCTACTCAACCCTCCACATTTGAGACTGCTGCCCTATGTACATAGACGTGGAATCACTGGTCACTTTAGTAATTTTTACATACTGTTTTAATCATTTCATATGTATATACTGTATTCTACTGTATTCTATTCAATGCCACTCCGATAGTACTCATCCTTATATTTATATATTTCTTAATTCCATTATTTTACTTTGAGATTTGTGTGTATTGTTGTGTATTGTTAGATATTACTGCACTGTTGGAGCTAGGAACACAAGCATTTTGCTATACCCGCAATAACATCTGTTAAATATGTGTATCTGACCAATAAAATTTGATTTGATACCCCCGTATGTATATCCAAGTTGCAGTTCTTGACACAAACCGGTGCACCCTAGCACCTCCTACCATACCCTTGTTCAAAAGCCCTTAAATATGTTGTCTTGCCCCTTCACCCACTGAATGGCACAAAAACACAATCCATGTTTCAATTGTTTCAAAGCTTAAAAATCCTTCTTTAACCCGTCTCCTCCCCTTCATCTACACTGATTGAAGTGGATTGAATAAGTGACATAAATAAGGGATCATAGCTTTCACCTCTGGATTCACCTGCTCATTCTATATCATGGAAAGAGCAGGTATTCTTAATGTTTTGTATACTCAGTGTATTTTTAAGACTAGTTTTGAAATATCTGGATTAAATGCATGGGAGTTTATTTGAGTCAGTTTATTTGAGATTTTAAAAAATATACTTTCCAAGTGTATTTCCAAATGCATTCCAATATTCAACTACTTGTCTTAAATAAAAAATGAAATACTTCCAAATGTCTTTGAAAGTAATTGAAATACCCTAAATAGTATTTTAACCCATGTCTGATTCCGACAGTATACCTGGTATTAAACAGTACGTTTTCCCTCTCCCTTTTGAATAGTGGTGTCAGACCGCCCCCCTCCCGTGATCCGACAGGGCCCAGCCAATCAGACGGCACCTGTTGACAGCACAGTGGTCCTGGGTTGCATAGCAACAGGAACCCCCACTCCAACAGTCCATTGGAAGAAAGACGGGGTGGTGGTGTCCTCCGATGACTCCCGCATCACTCAGATAGACACAGGAGCCCTGCAGATCCGCTACACTAAGGTAGGGGGCAGCATAACACCCCTCTCACACATAAAGACCACCACTCAGACACTCAGACACTCAATGAGCCCACTCTCACACTGTCTCTCTGTGTCTCCTCAGCTTGGAGATACAGGCGTATACACCTGTTTGGCGTCCAGCCCCAGTGGAGAGGCATCCTGGAGGGCCTACGTTGAGGTGCAAGAGTTTGGAGTGGTTGTCCAGCCGGGTCGACCCACAGACCCTAACCTGATCCCCAGTGCCCCGTCCAAGCCTGACGTGACTGACGTCAGCCGCACCTCTGTCACACTGTCTTGGAAACCCAACCCTAACGCTGGGGCCACGCCCACCTCCTATGTCATTGAGGCATTCAGGTAAGTGTAGGAGGGCCGAGATCTAATATGTTTGTCTAATATGTTTTCATGGCTGTATCTACGGTGCCTTCCGAAAGTATTCATACTCCTGGACTTATTCAACATTGTGTTGTGTTATAGCCTGAATTCAAAATGGATTAAATAGATTTTTTGGGGTCAACCATCTACGCACAATAGCCCATAATGAAAAAGTGAAAACGTTTTTAGAATTTTTAACAAATTTATTGAAAAATGTAATTACATAAATATTCACACCCATGAGTCAATAAATTGTAGAACAGCCTTTGGCAGTGATTACAGCTTTGAGTCGTCATGGGTATGTCTATTAGCTTTGCAGGTCTGGATTTGGGGATTTTCTCCCATTCTTCCTTTATTCTCAAGCTCTGTTAAGTCAGATGGGGAGAGACGGTGAATAGCAATCTTCAAGTCTTTCCACAGATTTGCAATGTGATTCAAGTCTGGTCTTTGGCTGGGCCACTCAAGGACTTTCACATTCTTGTTCTGAAACTATTCCAGCATTGTCCTGTTGGAACATAAATCTTTGCCCTAGTCTAAGGTTGTTTTAGCCAGCTTTAGGCAGAGTCGGGTAGTTCCATATTTTTTCAATTTCTCAATGATGGAGACCACTGTGCTCTTGGAAACACTCTAGAAATAGTTTTATTCTCTTCCCCGGATATATGCCTCATCACAATTCTATCTCGGAGATCTGCAGACAGTTTCTTGGACTTTGTGGTGTAGTTTCTGCTCTGACACGCACTGTCAACTGTGGGACCTATATATAGACAGGTGTTTCTTTCTAAATCATTTCCAAACAATTGAATTGTAGTGACATCTCAAGGATGATCAAAGGAAATTGGATGCACCCGAGCTCAATTTGACATGTCATAGCAAAAGGGTGTGAATACTTATGTAAATGGATTATTTCTGTAATTTATTTTCAATAAATATGCAAAAATATCTAAGAAACATTTTCACTTTTTCAGTGTGGGGTATTGTGTGTAGATGGGAGTGAGAAAACAAATCAATTTGGAATTCAGGCTGTAACAAAACAAAATGCAGAATAAGTATGAATCCTTTCTGAAGGCACTGTGTATGCACTGTTGTGAGTGATTGACCATTGTTCCTCCCGCTGTGCAGTCACGCGTCGGGGAGTAGCTGGGTGACTCTGGCTGATCATGTGAAGACGGAGACCTTTGTCCTGAAGAACCTCAAACCAGGTGCCGTCTACCTGTTCCTGGTTAGAGCAGCCAACGCCTACGGCCTCAGTGACCCCAGCCCCATCACTGATGCCGTCAGAACACAAGGTGAGACAACCCCCTCCTCTGCCACCTCTACCTGATGATACAGTCACATTCATCTGATGACTGAGACACTGAGACTTAGTGGTCCTCATATCCTAACCACATGGCTTGGCTGGGGCAGTGTGAGTGCCAGAGTGAACTAACCCTTCCCTGTCTCTGTGTCCCCATGCAGACACCCCTCCCACCAGCCAAGGAGTGGACCACCGTCAGATCCAGAGGGAACTGGGGGACGTGGTGGTCAATCTGCACAACCCCACCATCCTCTCCTCCTCCTCCGTCAGGGTGCAGTGGACGGTGAGTAGAGTCCTGGTCCTGGGCCCAGCTGTTTGCAGATACTGTCCTGCCAGAAGAGGTTACCCTAGTGTTTTTCTGTGTCAGCTGTTTTAGAAGTATTACACTCACTTTCTTACACTGCTTGGTCTGTTGGTCTCCCTACACCGTGATGTGCTGGCATGGCTATGTCTAATATTAACAAAAGGCAACACAAAGTATGATTTGATTTGTTGACAGATGATGTTCTTCAGAACACATAGTTGAGTCTGTAGGCTGTAGACTGTGCTGTATAGCCAGCCGTGGGTAGGACGTGGAACTGTTGGCCACCTGTTTTTATCCTGGCCTATGAAAGAGGACGTTTCTACGTTGTGAGATGTTTCTCCGTCTCTCCTCCATGAAGGTGTTGGTTCCATCAGTGATGTATGGTCTGACTTGGGCACATGTCAGGGGTGCGGTCCTAAATAGAGCCAGGGTGTAAATAGTTTAGTTGAGCAGGGCCAAAGCCAGGCAGCCAGGCAGCCAGGCAGGGAGAAGGCATCCCCATGCCCAGCATCAGTGGAAGTTGGCAGGAGAGTTTTTGACTTTCAGCAGACTTAGACAAACATTATTAATAGGGCCACTGTACAGTACAAATTAATATTATACTTTTTTTAAACAGGTGATAACACTTTGTTATGGGCCATTGCCAAATAACAGGACATGGGCCCAGTCCTTCATAAAGTGCTTATGTAGTGCTAGGTTCTCTGAGGCCCATGTTTCTGCGAGTGCTGGTTAGCAGTGTCCTCCTGGCAGTGTCCTAACCAGTCCCAGGCTCTCAGGAAGCTGGCGGCTAGTGATGACTTCATGCTGTGGTTTCTGGGAGCTCGGGGAGATCAGAGGAGGTGGAACCGAAGCTCTCCCTGTAGACAACATAGCACAGGGCTGAAGAGCTCTCCTGGAGGATGTCACTGGATATGGTTACCAGCCCAACACACACAGCAGGAGAGTTATGGTTCATAATGTGTATTACTTTTTGAACGTGGTGTTTTTCTACATCGGACACACTGGCCCAACACCTCAGACCTCTGTTCTACAGTATGTTCTGCTGGTGTAATGGCTATTTGACACTGGCTTCATAGATACCAGAGGCTTACAGTTAAATCGTTTTGGTTGGAAGTACAATATTAAATATCAATGACCATGGCAACCAGCATTTTATAGCTATTTAATAGACTCATTTACAGTAGGGTTTCTCTTTCCAGTGTGGTATTGGTGCTACACAAACTGAATGAACTGGGCCTTTATCACTCCTTTCATGAGTGGAGACAAAATATTCCTCAGGACCCTTGTCCCCTGTCCCCTGTCCCATGTCCCCTGTCCCCTGTCCCCTGTCCCCGTCCTAACCACTGTAAGAAATCCTAACATCTGTTTCCCTTCTCTGCCACTAGGTGGAGCAGGAGTCTCCGTACATACAGGGCTATAAGGTGATGTACAGGGCGTCTGCTGATCTGGGCCAGCCAGGTGGGCAGTGGGGCGTGTTCGAGGTGCGGACTCCTGGAGAGGACGGTGCTGTGGTGCCTCAGCTGAAGAAAGGGGTCACCTACGAGTTCAAAGTGCGTCCCTTCTTTGATGAATTTCAGGGAGCGGACAGCGAGGTTAAGGTGGCCAGGACGCTGGAGGAAGGTAAGAGGCTGGAGCCAGGGGTCAGGGGTCAAGGGCTGCTGTTAGAGAGGGCTGTGATTGGAAGTGTGGATGGAGATGATAGGTTTCATACAGCAGTTCTAGTGTTAGGTTGGAGTAGGTTGTTTTGTGAGAGTTTTATTCGCCTAGGCAAGTTAAAACAAAGACAACTTGACATTTTACATGTATAAATAAATGCATGAGATTTTTGAGAAACCATAATAATATAATAATAATAATAATATATGCCATTTAGTGGACGCTTTTATCCAAAGCGACTTACAGTCATGTGTGCATACATTCTACGTATGGGTGGTCCCGGGAATCGAACCCACTACCCTGGCGTTACAAGCGCCATACTCTACCAACTGAGCTACAGAAGGACCACTAACACATCCCTTACACAACACTGTGCTTGCTAATTGTTCCGGAGATGTGTGGATGTTACTGTGAGGTTGTAGTAATCATCATTGGTGAGGTTTGGGAGTTTCACATTGTTTAAAGCTTATATGCGTGTACTGTAGCTCTTCCAGTGTGTGTACTATGTATAGATGAGTGCGTAGCAACAGCTGCGGAGACAAATTGTGCTGTTAATTGTTATCTGAGTTCATAAGTAGAGCCCCAGTAGAGCCCCAGCCAGCCCGAGACAACAGACATGCCTGCTTTCATTATCTTTAACCAGAAGGTGCATAAGCTCCCGAGGCCAATGCACTACGGATTCAGTTGAATTGCTCTCATCAGGTGACTAGCACCATCGCTGCAGCACGGCACACAAAGCCCCCAAGTGTTACTAGAGCTCCAGCAACGTGTCATTCAACACAGCATCAGCTCTGACAATTCCTCTATTATATTGATGAGAAACTTGCCACGTCGACCTGTGGCTTCATGTGGGTTTCATACCCGTAGGCAGATCAATGAGGGATCGGGTGTGGTACATCCAGAGTCCCGGCTCGTCAGAAAACGTTGTGTTGCACATTTCCTCAAATCTGCTCACCTTACAAAGGCTAACAATTGTCACAACATGAATACAAATGATTCACTCTAGTTCCATAACCTTAAATGAGTACATATTTTTTAAAGATATTAACCTCGATTCATTCCACATAATGTTCATTAGCTGGTTACGATCATACTGTTCAGTTCATTCCTGTTGTTTAGAGCTTACTGTATGTTTTCACAATACTCTAAAACTACTGCATATGTGGCGGTCTGATGCCTGTCATCTGAATTGTCACTAAGTGTTCTTTCAAGTTCAGTAAGAGACATGGCAGACTCTGAGCATAGCTCAAATGAGAGTGAATGTCTTTGATGTCATCATGATGTCTGTGCGACTGTCTGACGGTGGGTCCCTGTCTCAGCCCCCAGCGGAGCCCCCCGGGGCGTTACCGTGACGAAGAGCGATGCCAACTGGACTGCCATCCTGGTCGCCTGGCAACCACCTTCCGAAGAGGAACAGAACGGAATGGTACAGGAGTACAAGGTAAGATGGAGGGAGGGTGAGATAGGGGAACAAACAGAGAGAGAGGTATAGAGCAGAACCTCAAGCCTCACACTTTTCCCCCTCAAACTTCCTTGGGTGCGTGTGTTTTTAGTTGCTCCAGCAGAGGTGGACTAAGTATTGAGGAGGCATTGCCATCTACTGGACTAATGTTGAAATGTCTTATAACAGGTATTTTGGCATTTACTGAAAGAACCAAGTCCCTGTCTTACTATTCCCCCTCCCCTTTCTTTTACACTGTCCTCTCCAGATCTGGTGCCTGGGCAACGAGAGCCGTTACCACGTCAACCGGACAGTAGATGGCTCCACCTTCTCCGTGCTGATCCCCAGCCTTGCGCCAGGGATACGCTACAGCGTGGAGGTCGCCGCTAGCAACGGCGCCGGCCCTGGGGTCAAGAGCGATGTCACCTTCTTTCAACTTGGTGAGCTGGTCAACTGTAGTTAACACCTGTCAGCCTCCCCTGAGTTTAGAGTTTCTCTAAAAATACATTTGATCTCAGAACCAGGAAGCGGAGAGGTGAGTTCAGTGTTAATCCACTGTCTACTTCAGGTCAACACCGGTTCAGCCTGTCTAAGCTCTTTTCATTCTTAGCCATCGGATAGATGGTCTGTGTGATTTGCATACTGTGTCAGTTCTCACCATGACCAATGTACACAGTACAGGGTGTCCATCTCAAGTCCCGACATGAACATGTCCCTGAGTCAGCTCACAAGGCCTTTACTCAGGTATCATCATCATCAAAATAATGACCATTTAGCCTTCTCCTGCCTTAGCCTCAGTTTCACCATTCGTGACAAAAATCACACACACCACAGGTATTTTCAACTCGATTTTCCACCTCCATCTTCTTAGCACATTCCAGCTTTTTCGCATTGGGCCATATCAAGCGTTTAGAGTAGCTTCATGGCCAATTCACGAGGATAATGTCACCTTGAGTCAAGTCTCAAACCTTGGCGTCCAGTTCACCTCTTGGCCTAGCACTCCTCCTCACTTTCTTTCCCTGCCAATGTACAGTGAGGGAAAAAAGCATGATCCCCTGCTGATTTTGTATGTTTGTCCACTGACAAAGAAATGATCAGTCTATAATTTTAATGGTAGGTTTATTTGAACAATGAGAGACAGAATAACAACAAAATAATCCAGATAAACACATGTCAAAAATGTAATAAATTGATTTGCATTTTAATGAGGGAAATTAGTATTTGACCCCCTCTCAATCAGAAAGATTTCTGGCTTCCAGGTGTCTTTTATACAGGTAACGAGCTGAGATATGGAGCACACTCTTAAAGGGAGTGCTCCTAATCTCAGTTTGTTACCTGTATAAAAGACACCTGTCCACAGAAGCAATCAATCAATCAGGTTCCAAACTCTCCACCATGGCCAAGACCAAAGAGCTCTCCAAGGATGTCAGGGACAAGATTGTAGACCTACACAAGGCTGGAATGGGCTACAAGACCATCACCAAGCAGCTTGGTGAGAAGGTGACAACTGTTGATGCGATTATTCGCAAATGGAAGAAACACAAAAGAACTGTCAATCTCCCTCGGCCTGGGGCTCCATGCAAGATCTCACCTCGTGGAGTTGCAATGATCATGAGAACGGTGAGGAATCAGCCCAGAACTACACGGGAGGATCTTGTTAATGATCTCAAGGCAGCTGGGACCATAGTCACCAAAAAAACAATTGGTAACACACTACGCCATGAAGGACTGAAATCCTTCAGCGCCCGCAAGGTCCCCCTGCTCAAGAAAGCATATACATGCCCATCTGACGTTTGCCAATGAAGATCTGAATGATTCAGAGGACAACTGGGTGAAAGTGTTGTGGTCAGATGAGATCAAAATGGAGCTCTTTGGCATCAACTCAACTCGCTGTGTTTGGAGGAGGAGGAATGCTGCCTATGACCCCAAGAACACCAAACATTATGCTTTGGGGGTGTTTTTCTGCTAAGGGGACAGGACAACTTCTCCGCATCAAAGGGACGATGGACGGGGCCATGTTCCTTCAAATCTTGGGTGAGAACCTCCTTCCCTCAGTCAGGGCATTGAAAATTTGTCATGGATGGGTATTCCAGCATGACAATGACCCAAAACACACGGCCAAGGCAACAAAGGAGTGGCTAAAGAAGAAGCACATTAAGGTCCTGGAGTAGCCTAGCCAGTCTCCAGACCTTAATCCCATAGAAAATCTGTGGAGGGAACTGAAGGTTTGAGTTGCCAAACGTCAGCCTCGAAACCTTAATGACTTGGAGAAGATCTGCAAAGAGGAGTGGGACATAATCCCTCCTGAGATGTGTGCAAACCTGGTGGCCAACTACAAGAAACGTCTGACCTCTGTGATTGCCAACAAGGGTTTTGCCACCAAGTACTAAGTCATGTTTTGCAGAGGGGTCAAATACTTATTTCCCTCATTAAAATGCAAATAAATTTATAACATTTTTTACATGTGTTTTTCTGGATTTTTGTTGTTGTTATTCTGTCTCTCACTGTTCAAATAAACTATAGACTGATCACTTCTTTGTCAGTGGGCAAATGTACAAAATCAGCAGGGGATCAAATACTTTCCCCCCTCACTGTACATGTTCTATGTCTCAATCTCCTCCTCGTCCTCCCCCTCTTCTACAGACTCTACGGGTCAGATGATGGACAGCCCTGAGGACCAGGACACGCTGTCTCAGATCTCAGACGTGGTCAAGCAGCCGGCGTTCATCGCGGGCATCGGTGCCACCTGCTGGGTGGTCCTCATGGTGTTCAGTGTGTGGCTGTATCGTCACCGTAAAAAGAGGAGCGGCCTCAGCAGCAGCTACGCCGGCATACGCAAAGGTCTGTAGTGGATGTGTGTTTAGGTGTATATATCGGGGTCTTTGTGTGTGTTTGGGTTACTGCGTGTGCGTGTATGGGTGACTGTGTGTGTTTGGGGGACTGTTGTGTGTAGGTATGGGTGACTGTGTGTATGGATGGGTGTGTATGGGTGACTGTGGTGTGTATGGGTGACTGTGTGTATGGGTGAGTGTGGTGTGTATGTGGTGTGTATGGGTGACTGTGGTGTGTATGGGTGACTGTGGTGTGTATGGGTGACTGTGGTGTGTATGGGTGACTGTGTGTGTGACGGAGAACTTTAATGTCTGTCTTTGAAGGTGTTTACAGTATTATACTGCAGTCAGTAGAGTATCAATGGTAGATCACACCCAGCTAATATGTTGTTGTGGAGAGATGTGACAGTGATTAGATCAGGAGTGGTAGACAGAGGGAGGACATTAGGTTGGTGTTGTGGTCGTTTAGCTGAACGCGGGTAACTTGCGCTCACTGACACACAGGTTGGACACCGTCCTCTGTGTTACCATTGCATTTATTCACTTCAGTCACATTAAGGTGTGTTTTTCTCCAGTAGCCCATAGTGTGACTTGCCTCGTGTCAGCTGCTTTTATCCTCAAAGTAGGGAGCCTGATAACCACATCTCACCCATAAAAGGGGGTTGGTCTAATCTTCTCCCCTGACTCAAAGACCTCAAAGGGTAGCGACGATCAGACGCCTAGCTGGCACATCCCAGATTACGCTGACATTCAAACGGTGACATTTAGGGCTCATTTCCAGGCCACCGCCTGCCGCCCCTCTCCCTAGTGAGACACAGTTAGAGTAGGGACAGGCCTGTCAGCCAGGTATTATGACATGTGTTCTATCACTGTTATCGCCCTCGCTCTGCCCCATTGTGACCTCCATTACCCACAAGGCCACTTGTTCCTGAGACCACCGCGGTGGTGATTGATGCGTGTGCATGTGCGCGCTAAAATGTCTGCCAGGTTTTTGTGTTTGTTTTTTTCCAGAGGCTTACGAAATGTACATTTTGCTATTAATAAATGACCCTTCTCACTTTCTCTCCCATCACTTTTTTTCTCCCCTTCCCTCCCTCCTCTGTTTTTCTCCCCTTCCCTCCCTCCTCTGTTTTTCTCCCCTTCCCTCCCTCCTCTGTTTTTCTCCCCTTCCCTCCCTCCTCTGTTTTTCTCCCCTTCCCTCCCTCCTCTGTTTTCTCCCCTTCCCTCCCTCCTCTGTTTTTCTCCCCTTCCCTCCCTCCTCTGTTTTTCTCCCCTTCCCTCCCTCCTCTGTTTTTCTCCCCTTCCCTCCCTCCTCTGTTTTTCTCCCCTTCCCTCCCTCCTCTGTTTGGCCTTGGGTTTGTTCCTGCAGTTCCATCTTTCACTTTCACTCCTACAGGTATGTATGAATGTATTCTGCTGTAAACATGTGTTTGAGTGCTGAATGCACAGTTATTTACCCATATGTGTACTGAACTTGAAGCCCCTACGATTCAGAGATGCCTGTACACAAACACAGTTCTCTCCCTATGTGACTCTGTTTCTCGCAGCACTCAGGGCCAAGCTATTCCCATATACAAACAGCTAATGGACTTAGTGTATAAGTTAGGTGGCCTCACATCCGTACACCAATCATTTGAAATGAAATCTTGCAGAGGGAGGTCAGTACAGAGCTGTGAAGTGATGTTCTGACATAATGTGAATCAGGTGACAGACGGCTCCTAAAGAGGTCATAAGCCCCTCCCTGTCCCACCCTCTTAGATCAGACATAGACAACCGACCCACAACAAGGGCAGATGGTGCTGCTGAGTCACTATACTTTGTGACGAGAAGAGAGGCATAAACACAGTCCCATGTTCCCACTTGTCCTTCACATACTGACTGTACTGTAGCCGTAGGATAATGTATCTAATCATGTGGTTGAGGTGACTCACCCTCCAGTGAAGAGGATGTGTCTGAACTGCAGGGGGATCGTTGACTGTGAAGTGTGCCTCAGGGCCGAGATATGGTTAAAGCTCTCAGACTGATTTTGTTTATCTGCATGTACACCTCTCAATGCCAAGTGCCCTGCGTGTGGGTTACCTGTGTGTGTGTGTCTATCAGTTGTGAGTCAGACTGAAGAAAGGACCGCTGCATGAGTACAGAGTGACAGACAGGTCACACCAACCTGGATTTCGTCTTTTATTTGTCATTCAAGATTTTTGTCTTGTGTTTCTCACATTTGTTCTCTTTCTTTGATTCAGTGGCCTATCAGAGAGGAGGAGAGTCTGTCTGCAGTGCTGGGAGGTAAGGGGCATCATCCCAATGTGTGGTTATATGTGTACACTTTACCAGATAGGCTTTCCCCACTGTCTATATAGCACTTATTATGGCGTTTGAGAAATGCAGGAGGGAAAGTGGTAAAAGCCACAACAGACTATTCCCTACTCTAACCACCAGAGGGAGATCTCTCCCAGTCTAATAACTGACGAAGGACATAAACTAACCATACCTAACCATACCATAAACTAACCATAAACTAACCACCTGACTGAAACCCTGTTTACTTGACTTGGAGTAAAGCATGTTCTGTATGATAATGGTTGTGTGGTTCTGGTTCAGACCTGGGCTGCTGAACATGGGGGAGAGTGTAAACCAGCCGTGGCTGGCAGACTCCTGGCCCAACGCATGTGCCAACCACAAAGACTGCAACATCAACTGCTGCAACAGTGGCAACGGCACCAGCGACAGCAACATGACCACCTACAGCCGCCCAGGTCAGTAACATTACAGCTACAAACCTCTTCTTGTGATTGTGGTCAAGTCCCAGTAGTGGAACATATGGTACAATATGGAGTTTACACACACCTTAGCCAAATACATTTAAACTCAGTTTTTCACAATTCCTGTTTTTAAACTCAGTTGTTCATAATTTAAATCCTTGTAAATATTCCCTGTCTTAGGTCAGTTAGGATCACCACTTTATTTTAAGAATGTGAAATGTCAGAATAATAGTAGAGAGTGATTTATTTCAGCTTTATTTCTTTCATCACATTCCCAGTGGGTCAGAAGTTTACATGCACTCAATTAGTATT
The DNA here is from genome assembly GCF_023373465.1 of Oncorhynchus keta. Classification (NCBI taxonomy): domain Eukaryota; kingdom Metazoa; phylum Chordata; class Actinopteri; order Salmoniformes; family Salmonidae; genus Oncorhynchus; species Oncorhynchus keta. Next base: position 43,291,512 of record NC_068431.1, read on the forward strand.
TGGTAGCCTTTAAACGGTTTAACTTTGGTCAAGCTTTTGGGTAGCCTTCCACAAGCTTCCCACAATAAGCTACATTTTGGCCCATTCCTCCTGACAGAGCTGGTGTAACTGAGTCAGGTTTGTAGGCCTTCTTGCTCGCACACGCTTTTCCAGTTCTGCCCACACATTTTCTATGGGATTGAGTTCAGGGCTTTGTGATGGCCACTCCAATACCTTGAATTTGTTGTCCTTCAGCCATTTTGCCACAACTTTGGAAGTATGCTTGGGGTCATTGTCCATTTGGAAGACCCATTTGCAACCAAGCTTTAACTTCATGACTACTGTCTTGAGATGTTGAGTCAATATTTCCACATAATTTGGCTTTTTTATGGCGGTTTTGGAGCCGTGGCTTCTTCCTTGCTGAGAGGCCTTTCAGGTTATGTCGATATAGTACTCGTTTTACTATGGATATAGATACATTTGTACCTGTTTCCTCCAACATCTTCACAAGGTCCTTTGCTGTTGTTCTGGCATTGATTTGCACTTTTGCACCAAAGTACATTCATCTCTAGGAGACATAACGCGTCTCCTTCCTGAGTGGTATGACGGCTGCATGGTCCCATGGTGTTTATACTTGCGTACTATTGTTTGTACGGAGGAACGTGGTACCTTCAGGCGTTTGGAAATTGCTCCCAAGGATGAACCAGACTTGTGGAGGTCTACAATGTTTTTCTGAGGTCTTGTCTGATTTCTTTTGATTTTCCTATGATGTCAAGCAAAGAGGCACTGAGTTTGAAGGTAGGCCTTGAAATACATCCACAGGTACACCTCCAATAGGTTAACTGACATCATTTGAGTCAATCAGCATTTTCTAAAGCCATGACATAATTTCAAAGGTTAAAGGCACAGTCAACTTAGTGTATGTAAACTTCTGACCCAATAAAATTGTGATACAGTGAATTATAAGTGAAATCATTTGTCTGTAAACAATTGTTGGAACAATTACTTGTGTCATGCACGAAGTAGATCTCCTAACCGACTTGCCAAAACTATAGTTTGTTAATTAACAAGAAATTTGTGGACTGAATGAAAAACTATTTTTAATGACTCCAACCTAAGTATATGTAAACCTCCGACTTCAACTGTATATAGTGATATAATGCAAATCAAATGAGCAATGGGGGGGGAACCCTGGCTTCACCATAAAACATGATAGGTGATGGTGTTATGTACATGACTTAACTTCCTGAAGGGTTAATGAAGGTTTAGTGAAGGGGTGAAGTTTTACCAGACTTAACCCCATGTGGTCTCCTCTCCATAGCCGACTGCATCGCCAACTATGGCAGCCAGCTGGAGAAGCAGCAGGGGGTTCTGCTGGGGCCTGAGCAGGCTGTGTACAGCGACGTGGACCTCTCCAACAAACTTAACGAGCTCAAGACTTTCAACAACCCCAGCCTGTGCTACGTGGGCCCCGGGGGAGGGCCGCCCACCCCCTACGAGCCCACCCCCTATGCCACCACCCAGCTCATCCAGTCCAGCATCCTGAACAAGGCTGCAGCAGCTGGGGCCGGGGCCCCTGACATCCGCTGTTGGAACCAGCCCCCCTCCCACCTGCAGAAAACACAGATGCAGTACAACATCATGGAGCAGAACAACAGACTCAATAAAGGTGAGAGGATTGGAGACTTACAGTAGCAGTGGTGGGAGGGAGGGCATTTCGGGAAGTTAATCATTTTTTTGTTTATTTGTTTTACTCTGTGTAGTCAACATCAGGGGCTTATCAAGGAACTTTTTCATGGGGGGGATCAAGAACCATTCATGGGAAATCAACAAATTGTATCACAAATAGCGTTGAAAATTGGCTTAAACTACAATGCATTGTGTTGAATAACTGTTTCAACTGTTAACTTGCATCTGCCCTAATCTATTCAAATAAATACAGTGGAAAATTAACATAGGGAAAATATTCAGGTTAGATACATGTTCAGTGGGAACTGGATTACTGTATTTTTTTATTTAAAAGCTCAAATGCTATTTGGAGAACAGCAAAAACAAACAGAATATCTCCAGCCGTTCTCACCTCAGCTGCTGTAGCTTCATTCACCTCAGTCGATATAGGACATACCCACCATTCTACAACAACATGACATTCAGCAAATAGCTGCTGCACACTGGCTGTGCCCAGGTTCCTGTCAAGTCAAACAGTAGTTACGTAGCCATCTTCCACCTCTGCACTTCATCAACTGAGAGAGATGTTGTGCTGTTCACTGCATCTGGTCAATCTGCTCTCCATAGTCCTAATGCCAGCCAGCCAAGCACAGTCTTCGCACATGCATGGTCCTAAAGCCAACCTCTAATGCCGCTAAACAGCCTGCCCGCAGCCTATGAGCAGTCTGGTCTTAATGGTCCTAAAGCCAACCTCTAATAGCGCTAAACAGCCTGCCCGCAGCCTATGAGCAGTCTGGTCTTAATGGTCCTAAAGCCAACCTCTAATACCGCTAAACAGCCTGTCCACTGCCAATGAGCAGTCTGGCCTAAAAGGTCCTAAAGCCAACCTTTCCTTTCCAATCTGAGCCAGACTGACAGTGTTCTGACCCAACGAGAACGCCCCTGGTCAATATATCTGTTTATCTCTGTCTGTCTCTCTGTCGCTGTTGTCTTCAGACCACTATAGAGGAGATGGGCCTCTGCAAGGCACCGTCCCCTATAACCAGGCCCACGAACACAGCACAGGAGGCTCCCACCACAGTTCTGACAGGGGCAGCAGCAGTACCTCTGGTGAGACACTGAGCACACTGATTATAGCAATAAGAAAAATAAGTATTTTGTTCTGCAGTATGTTCGAAAACTTTTTCTATTGTCTCTGCAGGGAGCCAAAGTCATAAGAAGGGAACTCGCACTCCCAAACTTCCCAAAACTAACACAGTGAACTGGGGTGAACCTCTGCCCCCTCCCCCTGCCAACCCCCCACCAAGCCGGAGCTGTGATGAGTATACCCTGCCCATGGAAAAAAGCTTTAACCCAGAAGCCCCGTGCCCAATGCTTACCTCACGGATGTACCTGCATCCGGATGAGATGGAGGAGGAAGAGCAGGAGGCGGCGGAGGGGATGGATAGGTGTCCCACCCCCCCTGTTAGGGGGGCAGCCTCTTCCCCTGCGGGTATGTCCTACAGTCACCAGTCTACAGCCACTCTCACCCCCTCCCCCCAGGGAGAGCAGCACAACGGCCTACACAACGGAACAGACCACCACAGGTAACTATGAGCCCAACTTACACTGCACATCACTCATCCCAGCTACAACCGTTAACCATATCTATTGGTCCATGTTTTGATCCTTTCCCTGTCTTCCTCCTTAGACAACACGCAGCCAGCCCACCTCCTCCCCCGCACCCCCTCTCCCCCCCACACACCTACGGCTACATCTCCAGCCCCCTGGCACTGGATACTGACGGCCAGGAGGAAGAGGAGGAGGAGGATGAAGAGGAAGGGGATGAGACGGATGCGGAGATGGCCCAGGGTCACTACCACCAGCACCAAAATAACCCCCAGCCCCACCAGAAACAGCCCCACCACCAGCACCATCCTCCCCCACGCAGGCTGCACCTCCGAGGGTTGGAGCAGACGCCGGCCTCCAGCACTGGGGACCTGGAGAGCTCTGTGACGGGCTCCATGATCAACGGCTGGGGCTCGGCCTCCGAGGAGGACAATGGCTCGTCAGGACGCTCCAGTGCTGTCAGCTCCTCAGACGGATCCTTCTTCACAGACGCAGACTTCGCCCAGGCTGTGGCCAACACTGGAGACTACACAGCAGGCCTACGCATGGCCAGGTTCCCAGAGGACACAGGGCCAGCAGGTGAGGAGGAGAGTGGCAAAAGAAACTGGGTCAGGGGAAAATAGCAGCAGAAAAACACTAGATATACCTTCTTATATAAACGCCCATGTACTGAATGTTTGTCTGTTCCCTCAGGGCGAAGGAGCCAGCGTCCCAGCAGCCCCCTGTCCACAGACAGCAACATGAGCTCTGCAGTGATGCAGAAGAGACCGCCCAAGAGGCACAAGCAGCACCAGGCCCAGGCTGGCCACCAAGGCCACCAGCAGAGGAACGACTTCACTGACGGTAAGGGACTGGATCTGAGACACGGGTCACTTCACGGAACGACTTTCCCCATTGACTTCTCTCAGCTGTACAGTACATATTCCTTGGTGAATAAAGTCTGAAGTTCCATTTGTGTTCTCTCCTCAGACTCGTGTATGCCCTTGAAGTCTCCTAGTCACATGTCGCGGTGTGGCTATGAGGTGAGGGGGGCCACACTCCCTAGGATTGGCTCTGGGGAGGGACGGGGCCGGAGAGGGAGTGCAGGGGGCCAGAGGACCAGAGAGGGCTCTGTGGAGAGACGGGAGGCGCAGGACAAGAACAGGACTCCACAGGGAGGCAAAGGGAGCAACAAAGGTCGTCAACACCCAGGTACTTACTGCAATGTAGTATACTTCCCATATGGTTTGTGTATTGGAACAAAGACGTACAAATATGAGCATTATAACCTTTTGCTTTTATGTGGTTTCTACATGTCAAACTAAATCCCCTTGAATCTGTCTCTCTGTTCCAGGTTCTGAAGACATCCTCCCATACAGCAGGCCCTCGTTCCCCTCGGTGCAGGGCCAGAGCCAGGGTCAGAGCTCCTCCAGCTCCATGTCCTCCCGGGGCTCAGGGGGACGGAGGAGAGATGGGGCCCGCAGGAACCCCACAGACACACTGCCCAGCATCGCAGGCTTCCAGACCCAGGAAGAGGAACTAGAGGTGAGAATAAGATGCTCATAAAAGTGTCAGTTGGCTCGTTTCCTAGCTGAAATTCTGCGTCCAAAATCTAGTATGTCTATGAGCTTCTTTTGATGGCCATTAATCGAGGGGTTGCATTATAAACTTGTGTCCACAGCTGCTGGAGAGCTGAGGATCATAGGAGGAGGACAGGAAACTCTCACAGTGCCCTCACAGGAAGGCTTGAATCTGACATCAGTGACTATTATGTAAATGACTTTTCTTATCATACAGAATAAGGGGGGAAAAAAACGTAACAATACTTATTATTAGTTTTTCTTTTGACCATTTCTCATTTGATGCCATTTTGGAGGGAAAAAGAAAGTGTGGGGGAAAAAAGTGCGATCACGTTTCAGTCTGTGCGCCCACTGGTACGAAGCACTATTAGATCATTGTTTACATGAGTTGTTGGTTGAGAACTGGCCTCTATGGTGAGCTAGTGACTAATATGAAAGTACATGCACATTAGATGACTGTTGTATACAGATACCTTGTCTTGGACCACCATCTGTGGTGCCCCAGACTGGTCTTGACATGTCTGTTGCGCCTGTTATATTACTGTAATTAATATTTGGACTTCACCATCCATCTTGTCAATTGTTCCGTCATTTTGCTGCCACAAAATTGCCTACAATGGGATTTTTAAATTTTGTTTTTAATGTATTTTTGTAATGCACTGTTATTGTTTTGTTATTGATGTTGGTCTTGTCAATGTGCGTTATTTGTTCTACTTTGGTTTCAAAAGCACAATCACTTAACTTTATTTTAAACCATTTGGTATCTATGACGTTCCGTCTTAAAAGAGGAACAATGATTAAAAAAATGATGTTGTCGATCAGTTTTCCTTATACGATTGGACGAGTGTTATGTGTCTTAATATTCTGTTTCTGTTGGGATTGGGATGGAAACGAGACTCCCCTGTCTAGCTTAGGTTTAATTGAAACCAGAGTGATCATTTGGACTGAAGGGGACACTGCCCAAAGCAGTGGCCACATTTATCCATTTATTATGACACAAACTACTGTGTTGGTCGGATTATACCCTCATGTCTACAAATGCACTTATGAGGAAGTGAGAGAGACCGTTAGACAACCTGAGGCACACATTGTACCAATAGAGAAGGGTGAGGGAGCCTCATTTCTCCTAGTAGTAGTCTCCTTTCCAGATAAGTTAAGGGTGGAAATGTTGACGGATCCATCCTGGAAAATGGACTTCTCCTGGTGCCTGGTGATGGGTGGCATTTTGTCCATGAGCAAGCAACACACAGTGACACATCCACCATTGTTTCCCAGCAAGACAGGTTTGAAGGAAGTGAAATGAATACTGATCCTAAAGAAGGACTTAAGAAGAAGACTTGAAAATCCTGCAGCTTGGAGATGGAACAGCGTGTTGTTGTTGGGTTTAGGTTCTTTATGGCTACATCAAGGCCAAGCTTCACAAGAGTCCATTTCTTTACTTCCTACACATGTACAAAATGTGTGAAACGATGTTCACTTGAGGGCACCTGACATTTGTTTGGAGTTTGTTTTAAAGAATTACACTACTATGTTCATGATGTCAGCCATGGCATTTCATTTCATTACTGGGTATGTTTAAAACGGGATAGAAAGAAAAAAAAACATTGTCATTTTACCACATTATTTATTATTAAAATGTCTTCAAATGCCAAATGCAACGTTTGAGATCTCTTCTTATTTTGGGTTGTTCTGTTTTTGTTCACTTGTTAAAGTTAAACCCTTATTCCTCTAGCATTTCACCAGTCAATAGAGCCTAGCACAAGGTTGAAGTAAAGAAGGAAGTTGGGAGATGGAAAGGAAGAGGGAGAGCCACCCAAAAGCCTGTTCTTTATGGGAATGTGATGAGACACGCTGTTTAATTAACCTCACTCATGAACCCTCGTGGTTAATTAACAGAGCAGCTGTGTGCTGTCAAAAGGAAAGAGACGCTCTGGAGCCTAGCACAGGTGTGGCTCTCGGTGAGTGTGTCACGTGTGTGTGTGTATGTGTGTGTGTGTGTAGTGGGGGATGGATGGCATTCAAAACTACAGCTACAAGCGGCAGCCAAAATCCTTTCTTTGTCCTCCTCTGAAAACAAGATTGTGATGGAGAGAAATAAGCTGTCAATCAGCTACCCACATACAGACTCCTCCAGAAAGAGTATAACATCTTCCTATTGTTTAACTGTAAGTACATCTCTGCATAATCAGCGCGAGCAGAGCAGGAGACACATGCTGAGCTGCTGGAAGTCCTATCACTGATGAAACTACACAATTGCATTCAATGATAGATGGGACAGATTGCTGTTATAGCTGAAGCTTCCATCTGAGTGGAATGAACAGTGTTCCGGCAGCTGTACAGGGCTGTCTGTAAAGGTTAGCTACCTATACATTGATCGCAGTGCTAATTCCGTACGGTAAGGGGTCAACACGATGTAGCCTGCGCTGCTGTGTCTTGCCCAGAACAACAGATTTGTACCTTGTCAGCTCAGGGATTCGATCCAGCAACCTTTCGGTTACGGGCCCAATGCTCTAACCTGCCTCCCCAACATGCACACCCACACACACGCATGTCAGCATTCTTGCGCATGAACACACACACATGCACACACACACTCCCCTGGCTATCAGAGTAGTGTGCAGGCTTTGATGATGGATCACAGTCGAGGCGAGACACGCTTTTCGTGTCAGCATCAGCAAATAAACAGAGTCTATCCATCTTCATTATGCCCCAGTGTGGACAGCCTCTGAGGCCGCTACCCAGGAAGAGGGGCATTACTGGTAATGGAGTCTTTAGAGCAGTCCTGGGAGACTGGAACTGCTGGCTGGTTTCCATAGGCCTCAAACTACACAGAAACCGCATGGTTGCCTTTATATAGAGGAGAGACCAATTTACGAACTTACAGTCAATTTCAATGGGCGAACCCACAAACGCAGAGCGCTGCTTAAATGTGTAACGTTGAGGTCTTGAATGTGATGAATACAGCTTTATTTTCTGTCCCTCTGGATTTCAGTTCTCGCTGAACACAGCTAGTCTAATGCCAGGGTTGTAAATGCCATTTTGTCAAATATTAAAATCAATAGCTTCTCCATTTGCCACAGTAAGCTGAATAAGGATTACTTTCACTCTGCCATTTCTCAAGTATTAAAGTCACTGTCCTGGGCCATGATTGAAGTGGTCAGTCGCCCATCAGTATGTTTCTCCACATCGATCTCCCTGGTACTCCAGCAAGCATGTCTACCCCAGTGCAGCAACACTCAGAGCAGCACTTCTCCGTGGGGGGCAGAGAGAGAGAGAGAGAGAGAGAGAGAGAGAGAGAGAGTGTGTGTAATCCCCTGTCACCTCCTCCCCTGTTCTGCCCATGCAATTAAACCCACGCACCAGGATTAGACTACCCCCCTGCCTGCCTCCCCCATCTTTTCCCCTTCCATCCTTTTCCCTCATCCCCCTCCTACCCCCTTCCTTCCACGCTGAGTCAATTAAACAACGACAAGAGGGATTTAATGCCCCTCTCTGTAGGCTCCTTCTCTCTCTAAATCCTACCTCAATCAAACACCAGAAGAAGAGGAAATGGCTCTTAATTGTTGCCTGAATTTCTGTTCTAAATGGTTTCCATGATATTAAGCCACACCCGCTCATCAAGCCTGTGGCATTTACAAGCAAACATCAGTTTATATTCATTTATTTCTTGAACTTGTAAAATTATTTCATTTTGGTTTGCCCCTTTGATAATTTACGCACAGCCATTATATTCCCAAAATGTGTTAATAAAATGTAAATTAGTATTCCTGTTAACCCCAGTATCCAATGTACCCACCAGTGTGTTAATCTAAGTAAGATAATAAAACAATCCCCGTGAAAATCCATCAGGTCTTGCTAGAGATATCTGAGATAAAAAAAAAAATGTTGCATTGGATGCATCTCAATCCACCACAGTATGTTGCAATTTCACATCTGCGGTGAAAGGTGGCAGAGCTAGAGCGGTGTCTGTCAGACCATGAGACGTCCTGAATATCATTCTTCTCACGAAAATGTCTGTAGCCTCCGAACAATTTCACCTACAAACTATGACCACTCTATGGAAAGGGAAGACACTCACTAACACGATGGCCGTTTCAGTTTTGCTCTATGACCCCCACAAACGTCAGGGGACTCGTCTGTACAGCTATTTTTTGTATTCTAGAAGTATGAAGGTAGTTTTTTGCCTACCCAAAAAAGTGGTTAAATATGTGTAAACAGTATAATATACTGGTATATTCAGAACTCTTCATTCAATATCCTACCATTTAGTTTTGACCAAATAATATTTTCCTGTAGATAAGTTTAGCCCACCGTCCGTCCCCCTGCCTGCCTGCCTGCCTGCCTGCCTGCCTGCCTGCCTGCCTGCCTGCCTGCCTGTCTGTCTGTCTGTCTGTCTGTCTGTCTGTCTGCCTGCCTCCATGTCTCTCTGTCTCGCCCCTCCTCTCGTCATGCCGGTGTCTACTCTACGAGTGTTAATTTCCTGCTTCAGTGGAACGAGTCACTCCAGGAGTGGTTTGTGACAATCCTCTGACGCCAAGCTGGAGAGAGAACCCTTGAGTCGTCGCTTACTGTTTAAATTATTAACAGGAATGGTGCCAGTGGTGTGCAGCCTCTCATAGTCCTCTGTACCTTCATTGAATCATTTAGGGGAAGGGGATGGAGAGGAGTGGGGGGACAGCCATTTCTTCTCCCTGTTATTTCCCTCTATTTAAATATCATTAAATGAGCACGTCAGCATTCCCAGAAATGTTGCCATCCAATTATAATGCTATTTTCGTGTGTTGTTTGTTGTTGTTTATAGATTGTATGCAAATGAAAACCTTATTATATTATTCATGTGCGCCAGGACAACGCACAAAATGCAATCCACTGTGTTACACAAGCATTATGCAGTCTATTTAGCAAATCTAAATGCACATGACTCTTCAAGCTCTGCCATTATGAAAGACATGCAGACAGACATGAAGACAGACAGACAAACAGGCAGGCATGCAGACAAGCAGGCAGATAGCTAGGGAGACAGGTCGGCAGACAAGCAGGCAGACAGCGAGGGAGACAGGTCGGCAGACAAGCAGGCAGACAGCTAGGGAGACAGGTCGGCAGACAAGCAGGCAGACAGAGAAGTCATACAGGACACAAATCTATATAGGACATTGAAATGTCATTGTATTACGCTCCAGTCCCACATTGAAAGCATTGTCAACATAAATTCACACATAGCCCATATAGCCCCAGGGAATCACACCTCTTATTTTATCTTCATACTGCCCTAGGAGCAGGCCATATGGTTAGAGAGACACACCATCGTCCTAAAGCACTGGTGCCAAAGCAAACCATGCATCCACAGAGGGAGCGGTGAAAACTCTGGTCTAGCTTTAGAAGCCATGTGTTTCTGGTGTGTGTGTGTGTGTGTGTGTGTGTGTGTGTGTGTGTGTGTGTGTGTGTGTGTGTGTGTGTGTGTGTGTGTGTGTGTGTGTGTGTGTGTGTGTGTGTGTGTGTGTGTGTGTGTGTGTGTGTGTGTGTGTGTGTGTCTCTACACCACACATTTGTGTATGCGTGTGGATTTATTTATCTCAGTCTGTTTATCCTTGGGCTCATAAGTGATTAATGTAGGTGGCCTTCATGTCACTTTTATTTGATTAAGAGAGAGGAATAGCAGCTGCTTGAAATAAAAGCAGTTAGATAAGCAATCTGGTGTGTTGCTCACCCAAAGTACCAAAACTAAACATATACGAAGGTTTGTTTGGATCCTTTTTCAATAAATACTTTTTTTGTAAGCTTTGAAATGACATCACACTCAAGCGTTAATGTTTTCCAGTGATGAAGACATGGATGTCTCATGGTATGGGGGTAACTCTGAGCACCTTTATCTCCTAAAGGATTTGGCATTCAGGTCTAAAGAGTCACTTTCTGACCACTTCATCCATGGGCAAACATGTATGTTTTGTTTAAACCAAAAGGGATGCTGTCAAATAGTGATTGAATTCAAATGGTTTAATATCCGAAGAAATTGAAATAGAAACAAATGTACAACAAACAAAAGTAGTTTGCTGTCATTTTATCTGCTTGATGTGATTGTGAATTAGCTTTAGTTGGCTAGCTGGCAAAGAAGAAGTAGCTAGCCTGCATAGCTACGTGGGAATTTAGCATAGTAACCATTGAAAATAGAGCTCGCCAGCTTGTAGTCCTGAAAAACATAAATAAGTTAGCATTTTCTACCTCTGGTTGGTTCGCCATAGAAAGCAATAGTAATGGCGTCTTTTTGTAGGCACTAACGGAGGTTAACGCCGCCATGGCTGGTTGTCCAAAGACTATGGGGAAATGAATTGGGGTTTTGGAAGGTTTTTCGATAAACTCAGAAAATAAGGTCTGTGGTAAACACAAGCTTCAGAGATCGTATATGTTTTGTTCTGTGAGATAATGTTAATCAGCAACGCTACTTTTTTGTGAAGTTTTAAGCATTTATGAATCACATAAAGCACATAAAGGATTCATAATTCATAAAAATACTGATAACTGACTGATATTATCTTACAGAACATAATGTATAATATATTCTAAGCCTGTGTTAACCTCAGACCTTATTTTCAGCATTTATCCTAAAACCCCATTATTTTCCCATGAATTTCCCCATGCTGTGGGATTATTTAAGATACTGTTTGAAGAGGTAGGGTTTCAGATGGTTTCGGAAGATGGGCAGGGACTCTGTAGTCCTAGTTTTAGGGGGAAGCTGGTTCCACCATTGGAGTGCCAGGACAGAGAAGAGCTTGGACTGGGCAGAGCGGGAGCTGACCTCCCGTAGTGGTGGGAGGGCCAAAAGACTAGAGACCAGTACTCGGGTTGGGGTGTACGGTTTGAGCATAGCCTGAAGGTAAGGGATGGGCAGTTCCTCTTGCTGCTCCGAAGGCAAGTACCATTGTCTTGTAGTGGATGAGAGCTTCGACTGGAAGCCAGTGGAGTGTGTGGAGGAGCGGGGTGACATGGGGCAACTTGGGAAGGTTGAACACCAGATGTTTCATGTCCATTTTTAGGGCAACAAAGTGGCGAGCTCTATTCCTATGTAAGAAATGAATGGGGAAAAGAATGGGGTTTTGGGATATACAGTGGCAAGAAAGAGTATGTGAACCCCTTAGAATTACCTGGATTTCTGCATTAATTGGTCATAAAATTTGATCTGATCTCGATTTAAGTCACGACAATAGACAAACACTGTCTGCTTAAACTAATAACACAAATCATTATACGTTTTCATGTCTTTATTGAACACGCCATGTAAACATTCACAGTGCAGGGTGGTCCGTCTGATAAGGTAAGCTTTCCCACAATGTTACGGCTAGTGAAGTAGCTAGCTAGGACACCGGTACATACTGTTCTTCGCCCCTGTCTGTCCTTTGCCCACTGCTTTCTCACAGTTCTGGTAACGTTAAGGCTAGTGGTGGAAAAAGTATTCAGTTATCAGTAAAGATACCTTAATAGAAAATGACTTAAGTCAAATTAAAAGTCCCCCAGTAAAATACAATTTGAGTAAAAGTCTAAAAGTATCTGGTTTTAAATGTACTCAAGTACAGTAGTGGAAAAAGTACTCAATTGTCATACTTGAGTAAAAGTACAACGCAAAATTATTAAGCAAACCAGATGACACGATTATCTTTTTTATTTTGTATTTATTCAGACGGGCACATTCCAACACTCAGACATAATTCACAAATGCACCATTTGTGTTTAGTAAGTCTGCCAGATCAGAGACAGTAGGGATGACAATGCGTTATATTGATATTTAATTGGATTCTTCCCTGCCAGAGCATTTGAAATGCAACGAGTACTTTTTTGTGATGTATGGGAGTAAAAATGACATGTTTTTTTAGGAATGCAGTGAAGTAAAAGTCAAAGTTGTAAAAAATATAAATAATAAAGTAAAGTACAGATACAAAATATTACTTAAGTAGTACTTTAAAGTATTTTTACTTAAGTACCTTACACCATAGGTTACGGCGAGGGAAGTAGCTAGATTGCTAACTAGGTAGGACACGGTACACAGTGTCTTTCGCCCTCCGCCTGGTGAGCACTGCTTTCCCGCAGTTCTGTTAACATTACGGCGAGGGAGGTAGCTAGTGTAGCCAACCCAACTTGCGTGGTACTACCCTCACCGTATTAGCCTCGTTATTGCTATTTTATTGTGTTACTATTTTTTTTAAACTCTGCATTTCACAGTTAGGCCTACACCTGTTGTATTCTGGGCATGTAACAAATAAAATTGGTAACTGCGGGAAAGCAGTGACACTGTGTACCGGTTTCCTAGCAAGCCAGCAGCTTCAATGGCAGTGGTCACGACATGCAGTGACCAGGGCCGGTGTTACGGGCTGACCTTAGGGGACATGGCCCCTAGAGCTTGACATGGGAGTGAAAATAGATTCTTGTCCCCTATTGTCCTGTCAAATATTTTCCCATTCTGTCCTGATCCGCAACAGTTCTATAACCCCGGAACTTTCATGTTCCGTCCTGATTAAAATCACTCCCGTCCCATGCTAATTTTTACACGCAGAAATCAGAAATAACTTCCTCTGTTAGCTGCTCGTCTGTCTGTCCACCGCTCTGTAATGGGAGTAGCCATACGTTCACGAGACAGTTGCCTGCCCTGTACACACAGCTGATAACAACCACATTACGAGATTTTGGCAATGAAGGCAGCCCTTCTAAATACCCAGAGTCAGATGAACTCTATTCCTCTCTTGAAAGCATCATCATTTAGTGACATACAGTATGTTGGCATCTGAGGTAAAGTAGTGGTCATGGCATCTGAGGTAAAGTAGTGGTCATGGCATCTGAGGTAAAGTAGTGGTCATGGCATCTGAGGTAAAGTAGTGGTCATGGCATCTGAGGTAAAGTAGTGGTCATGGCATCTGAGTTAAAGTGGTGGTCTGGCATCTGAGGTAAAGTAGTGGTCATGGCATCTGAGGTAAAGTAGTGGTCATGGCATCTGAGGTAAAGTAGTGGTCATGGCATCTGAGGTAAAGTAGTGGTCTGGCATCTGAGGTAAAGTAGTGGTCATGGCATCTGAGGTAAAGTAGTGGTCATGGCATCTGAGGTAAAGTAGTGGTCATGGCATCTGAGATAAAGTGGTGGTCTGGCATCTGAGGTAAAGTAGTGGTCTGGCATCTGAGGTGAAGTAGTGGTCATGGCATCTGAGGTAAAGTAGTGGTCTGGCATCTGAGGTAAAGTAGTGGTCATGGCATCTGAGGTAAAGTAGTGGTCTGGCATCTGAGGTAAAGTAGTGGTCATGGCATCTGAGGTAAAGTAGTGGTCATGGCTACAACTGGAGCGAGGCGCGAGCCGACAGAATAGTAATTTCATTTTTTAAATATTTTTTTATTAAGTAAACTATATTAGGCCTTCACACAGTTTTCTTTTTTTCTGAAATGCTCCACACATTACATATTTCTACCCCCCCACCCCCAAAAAACTATGTTTATAACTATTCCTTTACTGCCATTCCTGTGGACTGTTGATCCTGCCGCGTCCCATCGCGCATTTGACTCCAGAACAAGCCTGGGCAAATCCAGTCCTCGGGGGCTGGTGTTACACTTTTCCCCCCATCCCTAGCAAACACACCTGCTTTTATACTAATTGCATTTTTTTTTGAAGATCATGATTAGTTGATTATTGGAGTCAGGAGTATTAGCTGGGGCTAGGGCAAAAAGTGTGACACCAATCAGGCCCCCGAGGACTGGAGTTGCTCAGGCCTGCTCTAGAACTTGACTCCCATTCCTACCGGAATCCCGTGTCAACCTCTAGCCCACCCTACCATACCTCTTTGCTCATCTGAATAACATATTTAAATATTGATCATTTCTTTGACCAAGTCACACACTGACAGAAAGATGCATCAATCTCAGATAAAGCATCTGAGCGAGCGAAACAGCGCCCCTCTGTCTCAGTACGTGTCGCCCATGTATCTGATGCTGTCTGGACAAAAAGAGTAGGGCATGTCACAATAGTTTTGACCAGACAGCATCAGATACATTGGTTACATAAAGTAAGACAGAGAGGCACTGTTTCGCTCGCTTGGATGCTTTATCAAATCAAATTTTATTCGTCACGTGCTCCAAATACAACAGGTGTAGTAGACCTTACCGTGAAATGCTTACTTACAAGCACTTAACCAACAATGCAAATCAAGAAAATATTTACTTAATAAACTAAGGTATAAGTAGTCAAATAAAAATAAAAAGTAACACAATAAAAAAAACATATATATATACAGGGTTACCGGTACCGAGTCAATGTACGGGGGTACAGGTTAGTCAAGTTATTTTATACATGTAGGTAGGAGTAAAGTGACTGTGCATAGATAATAAACAGGTTAGTCAAGTTATTTTATACATGTAGGTAGGAGTAAAGTGACTGTGCATAGATAATAAACAGGTTAGTCGAGTTATTTTATACATGTAGGTAGGAGTAAAGTGACTGTGCATAGATAATAAACAGGTTGGTCGAGTTATTTTATACATGTAGGTAGGAGTAAAGTGACTGTGCATAGATAATAAACAGGTTAGTCAAGTTATTTTATACATGTAGGTAGGAGTAAAGTGACTGTGCATAGATAATAAACAGGTTAGTCAAGTTATTTTATACATGTAGGTAGGAGTAAAGTGACTGTGCATAGATAATAAACAGGTTAGTCAAGTTATTTTATACATGTAGGTAGGAGTAAAGTGACTGTGCATAGATAATAAACAGGTTAGTCGAGTTATTTTATACATGTAGGTAGGAGTAAAGTGACTGTGCATAGATAATAAACAGGTTGGTCGAGTTATTTTATACATGTAGGTAGGAGTAAAGTGACTGTGCATAGATAATAAACAGGTTAGTCGAGTTATTTTATACATGTAGGTAGGAGTAAAGTGACTGTGCATAGATAATAAACAGGTTAGTCGAGTTATTTTATACATGTAGGTAGGAGTAAAGTGACTGTGCATAGATAATAAACAGGTTGGTCGAGTTATTTTATACATGTAGGTAGGAGTAAAGTGACTGTGCATAGATAATAAACAGGTTAGTCAAGTTATTTTATACATGTAGGTAGGAGTAAAGTGACTGTGCATAGATAATAAACAGGTTATTTTATCATGTAGGTAGGAGTAAAGTGATTTTATACATGTAGGTAGGTAGGAGTAAAGTGACTGTGCATAGATAATAAACAGGTTAGTCGAGTTATTTTATACATGTAGGTAGGAGTAAAGTGACTGTGCATAGATAATAAACAGGTTGGTCTGTGCATAGTTATTTTTTTATACATGTAGGTAGGAGTAAAGTGACTGTGCATAGATAATAAACAGGTTAGTCGAGTTATTTTATACATGTAGGTAGGAGTAAAGTGACTGTGCATAGATAATAAACAGGTTGGTCGAGTTATTTTATACATGTAGGTAGGAGTAAAGTGACTGTGCATAGATAATAAACAGGTTAGTCGAGTTATTTTATACATGTAGGTAGGAGTAAAGTGACTGTGCATAGATAATAAACAGGTTGGTCGAGTTATTTTATACATGTAGGTAGGAGTAAAGTGACTGTGCATAGATAATAAACAGGTTAGTCGAGTTATTTTATACATGTAGGTAGGAGTAAAGTGACTGTGCATAGATAATAAACAGGTTAGTCAAGTTATTTTATACATGTAGGTAGGAGTAAAGTGACTGTGCATAGATAATAAACAGCAGCAGTGTAAAAATAAAGTGGTGAGAGGGGGGTGTCAATGTAAATAATCCGGTGGCCATTTGATTAGTTGTTCAGCAGTCTTATGGCTTGGGGGTAGAAGCTGTTAAGGAGCCTTTTGGTCCTAGATTTGTCGCTCTGGTACTGCTTTCCATGCGGTAGCAGAGAGAACAATCTATGACTTGAGTGACTGGAGTCTTTGAAAATTGTTTGGGCCTTCCTCTGACATCGACCTAGTATATAGTACCTGGGATGTCAGGAAGCTTGGCCCCAGTGATGTACTAGGCGGTATGCACTACCCTCTGTAGCGCCTTACGGTTAGATGCCGAGCAGTTACCATACCAGGCGGTGATGCAACCAGTCTTCTGAGATTGATGTGTCTTTCTGTCTGCGCTTTCTGTCAAATAAATGATCAATATTGAAATATTTTATTCAGACGGGCTAAGAGGTATGGTAGGACGGGCTTGACTCAGGAACAGGACTTTCTCCGGTGATATAGTTTCAGTCACTTGCGAATTGAAGGGAAGTTGGCGGGTGCACAATGCAACACTGTTAGGATGCTAGGATGTTAGGATGTAAGGATGTTAGGATGTTAGGATGTAAGGATGTTAGGATGTTAGGATGTTAGGATGTTAGGATGTTAGGATGTTAGGATGTTAGGATGTTAGGATGTTAGGATGTTAGGATGTTAGGATGTTAGGATGTTAGGATGTTAGGATGTAAGGATGTTAGGATGTTAGGATGTTAGGATGTTAGGATGTTAGGATGTTAGGATGTTAGGATGTTAGGATGTTAGGATGTAAGGATGTTAGGATGTTAGGATGTAAGGATGTTAGGATGCTGGAATTATTTTGGATGAAAGTGTGAAGGTAACCCTCTTTTTGAAGTGATATGTTTGACAATCAGGTGAAATCATCTTGACTGGTTGTATTCATGCCCCAGTAGCCCTTTCCTACAGTCAAATGACCTCGTGGGTGAGATGGGTGGGATGTTAATGGGTGGGATGTTAATATTAATTCATATTCATTCATATTTTTCATAATTAATCAACTTGTCTTTTTTTTACGTCACAAATCCAATGTTTCTATTTCCAACAGTTTTGTTATATTTCAGTCTTCATAAACAATTATGTTTATTAAGTGTAATATTGCAATACATTTCAACTCTATATCTGACATGGTACAGGTGTCATCTTTCATTTAAGCGCATAACCATGTGTGTGAGGTGTATACTTTTGTTTCAAAGTAGATTTGTTGAAGACTACCAAGAAACACTCTATGTGACCCTGATTTAGCCCACTGCAATAAAAGGTTAAAAGACAATACATGTTTACAGTTAAATTATACATCTTTACAATAAAACAAATCAAATAAAAACACAATCAAATGCCAGTCCAACTGATTCATTTTGGCACCAGTCCTGGAAGTGGCGCTTAGTCGGCGCGGCATGTAGCAGCCGCGGTCCGCAGACTGACCCTACACATTTTGGCTTCAGAATCACAGAACTAATCGCAGGCTTTGCCCGTGCTATGTTGTATAGTGGAGGGGTGAAATAATTGTTTTTACTCAATACGTTTTTTATGTATGGTGGCAACTATTTTATAAAAGCAATAATGTCCTCGAACCCAGGAATGATTGAGAATAACACCCTCCTAAGGGCCGTTTCCCTGGTCCTTGGCTTCACCTCGGGAGCTATTCACACAATAATTCCTGGGTTCTTATGCCTTATTGCCTAATTAAGCAGAAGTCCGAGAGTTTGGCTGGAGTAGTGACATTACATGAGATGTCTCAGAAATTAGTTTATTTATGAGCTGAAATGCCATGGGGAAAAAAATCAGCAAAAATGTGAGAGAGGTTTAAGTGATACTGTATATCGGTCTGGGATGTCTTTCTGCTCCATCTTATTCTTTGTGTGTATGTTTCCTTGTTTTCATTTCCAATTTCAGAATGTTTTCCTAGCGCTCTCGCCCCCCTCTGTTAACAAAGGGCAGTCCTTGACAACCAAGGCTATTTAAACGTTGGAGAATGGCAGTGTGGCTGAAAGAGTGAAATTGAAGGCTGTCACCCCAGTAGGGCGACAACACTTTATCATCGCACACATCTACAGTATGTTTCCTACACACGGAAATACTGTGGAGAAGCCTCTGTCTGATACCGTATGTTTTCATAGTACAGTACTTCAACTACAACGTACACTGAGTACACCAAAAATTAGGAACGCCTTCCTAATATTGAGTTGCACCCCCCGTTCTAGCTCCAAGGCCACGACTCCACACGTTATTGGCGCACGGGTCAGCTGTTTGTTCACTCGCACCCGCCCACAATTGCTAATAACCCATACGCAACTGCCCGACCATACACTGAGTGTGCAAAACATTGTACACATTGTACACCCGCCCCTTCCTTTGACCTCAGAACAGCCCCAATTCATCAGGGCATGGACCCTACAAGGTCTTCGAAAGCGTTCCACAGGGATGCTCGCTCATGTGGACTCCAATGCTACCCACAGTCGTGTCAAGATGGCTGGACGCCCTTTGGGTGGTGGACCATTCGTGATTTAACACTGGAAAATGTTGAGCGTGAAAAACCCAGCAGCGTTGCCGTTCTTGACACAAACCGGTGCGCCTGGCACCTACTACCATACCCTGTTCAAAGGCACTTACATATTTGTTCTTGCCCATTCACCCTCTGAATCGCACACATATCTCAATTGTCTCATCTACACTGATTGAAGTGGATTTAACAAGTGACATTAATAGGGGATCATAACTTTCACCTGGTCAGTCTACTCTATGCCATGGAAACAGCAGGTGTTCTTAATGTGTTGTGTACTCAGGGTACTTGTATGGGCCATTATACAAGGACATCTGTATTGTATAATGGCACACAATGATGGTGACAGTGCACAGGTAATGAGTCTTTGGGTCACACAACACAACATTGACATGCTAAAATATTGCCTATATTTCATAAACTGAAATGCCCTGCGTCACAGAGACATAGAAAAGGTCTTGTTGGTACATGTCAGAGACACCAAGGAAAGTGCCTACTCCAGTACAGGGGGAGATGAATAATGAGGATGGGAGACGGCGACAGAAACAAATTGGCCACTGAGGGAGCTGAAGGTCAGAGGACCCCGAGTCTTTACTCAGCCCCTCCGCCTGGGGGTAGTAGTGTTGTAGACTGGGACCTCCATGCTCTCCATCAGTGGTCTCCTGTGTCTCCCATGTAATTACATCACACAAGCATACTGTTGAAACTTTCCAATTAGCCAAATGTCATGAGTCATGAATGAGCTGTTCTAGCTCCAAGGCTATGGCTCCATGGAATCATATTTCAAAGGTTTTGTCCGCACGTAAGTGGTGCGCTGCTCAGCTGTTTGTTCACCAGCACCCGCCCACAATTGCTAATAACCCATCCGCAATTGCCCGACTATACGCTGACTGTACAAAACATTAAGAACACCGTCCTAATATTGAGTTGCACACCCGATCTCAGAACAGCCTCAATTCGTCGGGGCATGGACTCTAATAGGTGTTGAAAGCGTTCCACAGGGATGCTGGCCCATGTGGACTTCAATGCTTCCCACAGTTGTGTCAAGTTGGCTGAATGTCCCCTTGGGTGGTGGACCATTCTTGAAATACATGGGAAACTGTTGAGCGTGAAAAACCCAGCAGTGTTGCCGTTCTTGACACAAACCGGTGTGCCTTGCACCTACTACCATACCCTGTTCAAAGGCACTTACATATTTGTTCTTGCTCATTCACCATCTGAATGGCACACATGCACAATCCATGTCTCAATTGTCTCAAGGCTTAAAAATCCTTCTTTAACCCGTCTTCTCCCCTTCATCTACACTGATTTTAGTGGATGTAACAAGTCCCATCAATAAGGGATCGTAGCTTTCACCTGGATTCACCTGGTCATTCTATGTCATGGAAAAAGAAGGTGTTCGTCATGTTTCGTACACTCATTGTATGTGATAAAGTGATAAATATTTCCTTTGCCAAATTTCCAAATTACATCAGTTTGACCGGATGCAAATAAATAAAATCTGTGAAAATGACCCAACATGTTTCTGATATGATTTCAGTTTGGCTGATGTGGTTGAAATACTAGCAGCTTTCATGATGCCGATAAAGATAGCACCTCAACAGATGATATCTAACTGCACATTCACATTCTCTCAAGATGCTGAAAGTCATAAGTCCTATTTCTCCACTCCTGTACCCGAGTAAAAATGTAGCATATCATTTGGTGTATCATTTTACTGCAAGAAAATTAATTAATTCTGCAAGAGTTAATATTAAGGGATAATATTAAGAAGTTCTAGACCGACCTGTAGTGTCCAGATTTCTGTTTTCGTTGAACCCATCTGAACAGTAGGCTACAGTTCCCTTGACATGCCATAGGCCTATTTGAAGTCCCCGTCTTGTGACTGTGGAATTTGTATAGCGCCTCACAATCATCACACATAACATAGCCTGCTATCATCCTCTTTTACAACTTCACCAAATCTTTCTCAAACATTACTTTTCTCGCCCTCCCTTCTCTTTCTTTCCAACTCTCCAATTCACAGCTTTTCTTTTATTGAATTAAATTCCAATATTGTCATTTTTGCCTCCGTGGATCGACTTTTTTTGAACCTTTTCTGCCCGATCGACAAAGACAATAACGATAAAACCCCAAGTAGGTGTTCTAAAACGCTCGACTGGTAGTGTATAACACAATTAAATAAAACTCCTCCCTCTTTCCTGCAATCTTCCTTATCTTTGGTTATGATACCCTGGCCGTTGCTTCCTCTGCCTCTTTTCCAGGTGAAAGTTTTGGTACATTCAATCCAGCAACATAGCACTCTGCATCCCAGTGCTGGTTTACCTCTGAAGCTAAGCATGGTTGGTAATGGTGGGTCCCTGGATGCGAGACAAGATTGTAGCTGGATGTAGTGAAAATAAGCATGTGAAAAATAAACATGTGGGCAAGAAATGTCACATGGGGAAGGAAAACCACTTGAAAAATGTACATTTGAAACTTCACACATATCTAAAAACCACGTCTGACTCGTGAAACTTGCAACGACAAAACCAATTTGAAAACCACGTTTTTTAATGTTTTTTTTTTCACGTTTTCTTTTATAAGTGATACATTATTCCTTCCGTATCTGTCATCAGAGTTGTGTTGCTCTCTGATTGGCCAGTAAGAACAGCCAAGCTTAGCCCAGGGAGATGTATGTGACAGAGGCTGGAGCCAACAGTGGTTTGAACATTTGCAGTACTAATGTGATCTCATACAGCAGTTGTTTCATTAGGTGTAGTGAGTACAGTATATGAAGAATGGAGATGAAAGGCATGGATTCCCCAGGAAAAGCCACCATAACTCTTTAAATCAATACAATTGCATTTCTGTATGGTCTGAATGGACGAAATGTCTGAAATGTAATCATCACTGAATTTACAAAAGTCCATAAAGACGACGGAAAATAACTAGAAAAAAGGAGAGAATCATCATCGTCATCCTCACCATCTGTCGTTGTATCCTGATATCCCCAAATTGCCAATGCTAGAGTTGCGTTATGGATGATCAGCCTCTTGAGTGTTCACCCTGTATTGTCTTGGTAAATGGATGACTGACATTTCCTCCAGTAAGTAAATGTGTTCTGGTGCAGGAACAGGGAGGGGAGACTGAAGGGATAGATGCATCAAAAAGTTGCCATCATTCTTTTATTTTCCCATTAGCTCTGACTAAGACTGATTTAACACGGAGACGCTTGAGAGAGGGAGACCGAGTATCGTTCTTCATGTGCACCTCGTCTCTGATTCTGTTAAGTGTGTATTCTGCTAACGTGCTACTTATGAGTGCATGCACATAATGCCCTAATGGGGGAAATCAGTTAACATTTCTCACATGAGGAGAATGCTTTGCACCATCAACTCACATGCACAGCACAGAGACTCATGGTTGATTCCACATACACGTTTTATTTGCATCGTAGGGTTGAAAAATGAACGGCCACACTGTACGTGCCTGAGTATTTCTGAGGGCAGACCGGATCTGGCAGGTACAGAGTCTTTACACTTGAAGCCAATACAAAGAACAACCAGAAAAGAACAAAGAAGTGAATCAAAACACTGCATTGTGAAGCTAGCAACCAGCTGCCCTCCGTGACTGGTTACAGCGTTGAGGATATGCTGATTAAGCGAGGGGCTCACTATTCCTCACTAACCCTGATGAGTGTCACCAGTGTGTTGCCAGGGTCGTAGATAGGGGCCACATTGTACTGCACCGGTAGGATTAAAACAGACGGCCATCATATCTATGATGGGTGTATTATTCGAATCTAATTGCATATAGTTGTTAATCATGTTTACCAGTCACTGACAGCTATGAAAACCCGGTCTGGGATTAGCTAGTCGTCTCAAGGCCAACATCTCTTTATCTTTGTTCCCATGGGCAACACTGACAGAGTCCATCTGTGCACACAGCTGTCCCCACCTGACCACACACCTGAGTGGCGCTCTGTTGGCCCAACGCCTCCCTATCAACAACTAGCTGCCGCCCTTCGCCTCTGCCCTTTGCATCTACGCTTTAAATGTTACACGTAGATGGTTTCACCTTTTATCGATTATTCTGAACAGTCATTCATTTTTGGAATCCAAGTAGCGCTGCCTCACTGTCATGGGAATATACTGTATGGGAAACAGACTGCCAAGCAGTACAATGCACACTGGCCAGATCATCCTCACAAACCACCGCAGATTTCAACAAGAAGAAGAAAAAAAACATCATATCTTAACGTTTTCTATGTGGCCGTTTTTTTTTAACATTATATCTCTCAATACATCTGTGTCTCTGAAAAGCATGTTCTGTCATATATTATCTATTAGGTTCTATTATAGACACTCCTCCGCTTCATTCTTCTTTCAGCTCAGCTGATGACTTTGTGCTTATTATCACCCAACGCTCTGTGCAAAGTAAACAATACAGTAGTTTCATCAAAATAAAATAATTATTTCAAGCATTTATGAAAAACGAATGTGGCACCACAAGTCCATCAACTCACAATGTAAAATTACAAGTAAAAGAGACAACTTCAATGTCAGATTTTGGCTTGCATAGCGAAGCAAAACAAGAGAAAAACTGAAAATACAAAACCTATTTACAAAGAAATGCAAGTCCTTTCACTTTCATGAGTCAATAGCTTAACTGTAGTGATTTTACTTCATTAATGTAGAGTGACTTACTGTACATCTTGTGACATGAAACAGGAGGGGCAAGTGACATACAGAATATTATATTGGAAGGAAGGATGAAAGTAACACTGTAAAAAGAACACTGTGAGACGTGTCTGTGTGTCTGTACATCACATTTACAGCTCTGCGTTTCCCTCACACTCTTTCCACTTCCTGACATTTCTCCATCCTCCGTCCTGTAGCATTTGGAGAGAGGAAATCTCATTGCACTTATAGACAGGCAGCACTGGAGGGTCCGACTCATCACAAAGACTCTGCAAGAGGAAGACACAGAGATCCGAAATCAAAGTGTCAATCTTAGGTGATCATTTATCACAAATTCCTCACTTAAATGTGGCACCACAAGTCCATCAACTCATAATGTAAAATTACAAGTAAAAGAGACAACTTCAATGTCAGATTTTGGCTTGCATAGCGAAGCAAAACAAGAGAAAAACTGAAAATAAGTCCTTTCACTTTCATGAGTCAATAGCTTTAACGCACAGAACACTGTGAGACGTGTCTGTGTGTCTGTACATCACATTTACAGCTCTGTGTTTCCCTCGCTCTCTTAAACAAATTGCATATTAGTCAGGACATATTAGTGGACATATTAGTCAGGAGAAGCTAGATACGTACATCGTTCTCCGTAGTTCTGCTCGGTGCTGTTGGGAGGCGGGTGGCCATTGTAGCTGTTGTGTGGGTGGTCAATGCCAGCCCCAGCCCTGTGGCGGGCCCTGCCCAGGGTGCCCATGTTGGCGGGTGTGCCGCTCCAGGAGGCCATGTGCTGCCGCTCCAGCGTGGAGACCATACACTCCTCAGGGGGGTCCGAGCCTCCGGCCGCCCATGAACCATGCAGCCTGGCCCCCACACTGTTGACCTGCTCTGGGGCAGGAGAGGCTGCTGAGGAGAGAGGATGACAAGAGGCTCAGATTAACACTGCCATTAACCTTCGGGGAAATACACAGACTTTGTAATCAAGGATGGACCAGTATGGCTAATAAGCTCGTTAACAACCACAGTCAACAAAGAAGCTCCTATCCACCTTCCTCATTGCTCCCCCCACACACACCCCACGTCCTACCATCTGTGGGGGTCTCTCTCCGTCTGGGCAGCGTCCCAACAGTTTCTGCCCGGGGTTTGCGTCCAGTGTGCGTGGCCTTCTGGTGACCGAGGCTCTGTGTGCCCAGAGCACTGCTCTCTGTGGAGCCTGAGCTACCTGGCCGACCCCGCTGGGAGTACCCTTTACCTACATGGGGTGAAGGAGAGAGCATAGTGACACGGGCACAGTGATTTAGAGAGATGCACAACATCGCTAATCAGTTTAGATTTGCAATCAATGACTTATCACAGCTTTTGCACTGATAAGCTCTATATTAGAAATTATGCAGTGAAAGTACTAAAATGAACACGAGTATGAAAAAATACTACTTTGTAAATCAAATTAACTGAGGACAGGAAAGAGAGGAGATGCTTCTATACCTACATTGCTTGCTGTTTGGCATTTTAGGCTGAGTTTCTGTATATCACTTTGTGACATCAGCTGATGTAAGAGGGGGGACATCGCTGCAATAAACTTTCCTAGATAAGATTGTTGGTGTGGGCAGTACGGATAAACTACTCTCACATCTTGACAATTCAAGCTAAAGGATAAGACGTGGTTGTAATTACTGGCTCCCATCCTAAATGCATTGGCCTTTTCAATCTGTGTGTGTTGGCCCGGTCTCTGGGGGAGAGGAGACAGAGGAGAGACCTTTGTAGAGATAAGCTGATCTAGCATAGCCTTCTCCCCACAGAGGTAACACAGCAGATTACTGCACACCACCAACTTGATCACAGAAACAGCACATACTGTATATCAGCAGAGAGTCCCCTGTGTCTAAGCTAGCATGCCTTAATGTTCCATCATCTCCCAGAAAACTGACTAGGACTGAACCGTGGTCTCACTCTCCTTCACCACACAGACTAGGGGTCGACAAAATAACATCAATCTTGCCCTGTGGATCTGAAGTCGCCTCACCTTGTCCCTTCTCCCCAACTCATTCACTTTGTTTTTATAACATTAGAGAGACTGAAAGAAGAAGTGTTTAGACAATATGGTCATACCCTTGAAATGGCAGTGAGAGTTTGAAACAAAAAGCCCAAATGAGATGTCACAGAGAAAAGACAGCTTCCATCTGAAATCAAATAACTAACTAGTTGTAATGTTTCTGTCCTTCCATGGGGATAGATTTCTCTCATGTGTGAGCACCAGATTGCACAAAATTGTTCCTTTCTTTCCCTTTTATAGAATGTTATTTTTTTTCAAATTAATGAGTCTGAATATCACATTATGAAACCATCAGTCTTGAGTATGACACGGTATGGTTGAGAAAATTGGTTATCAAAAAGCTGTCAGTCAAAACTGCATAATGTGCAGTCAAAACGGCAAAGCATTTACTCTCCATAAGTGGGTTACTGAATAAAACCATTGCTATTGCCAATTTACTCACTGCTCCCAAATCTTTGACTTCCTGCTCAATGTAAAGATGAACTGACTGCACATGAACAAATCCCATGTATATATTTTTGTTGTTGAAATGTTTGGACGCGTGTTAAGTTTCACATATACATTTTTCATAGGTTTTTCCCTCGTGAAGAAAATAAATTCCCAACATGTAACAAGTTTTTTTTCCCCCACACTTCCAGCCACATCTGGTCTACCATCTAGGGACTGACCAATACCAACGCTGCTTAGCTTCAGAAGCAAACCAGCAGTGGGATGCAGAGTGCTATGCTGCTGGAAAGAATGTACCAAAACTTTCACCTGGAAAAAAGGCAGAGAAAGCAAAGGCCAGGGTAACATAACCAAAGATAGGGAAAATTGCACAAAAGAGGGAAGCGTTTTATTTAATTGCGTTATCATAACACATGTTTCAGTGTTTTTTTGTTTTCTGCATCAATTTACAATTCATTTGTTTTTGCATTTAAAAATGATTTGCTTGCAATATTTTGTTTTGCTATTAATAATTTGTGGTTCATGTTTTGATTTAAATATCATTATTTTTGTTTGCAATACTTCAGATGTTTTGCTTGATATTAATGCCACAAAAGTAATTCACTCCCTAGAGGATTGCACCATATAATAACATATTACTCCAAGGAGTTTACGTTTAAGGAGTATAAGCATATATACCTAAATCTAACTGCCTGTAGCTCAGGCCCTGAAGCAAGGATATGCATATTCTTGATACCATTTGAAAGGAAACACTTTGAAGTTTGTGGAAATGTGAAAGGAATGTAGGAGAATATAAAACATTAGATCTGGTAAAAGATAATACAAATAAAAAACAAACATTTTTTGTACCATCATCTTTGAAATGCAAGAGAAAGGCCATAATGTATTATTTACAATTTAGATTGTGGCCACTAGATGGCAGAAGTGGATATGCACAGTTTTAGACTGATCCAATGAACCATTGCATTTCTGTTTAACCTTTTGCGTGTGGGGGGGCAGTATTTTCGTTTTTGGCTAAAAAACATACCCATTTGAAACTGCCTATGTCTCAGCCCCAGAAACTAGAATATGCATATACTTCTCAGATTAGGATAGAAAACACTCTGAAGTTTCCAAAACTCAAAAAATATTGTCTGTGAGTATAACAGAACTGATATTGCAGGCGAAAACCCGAGGAAAATCCAATCAGGAAGTGCCTCTTATTTTGAAACCTCTCTGTTCCTATGCGTGCCTATCCTCCATTTAAAGGGATATCAACCATATTCCTTTTTCTATGGCTTCCCTAAGTTGTCAACAGTCTTTAGACATAGTTTCAGGCTTTTATTTTGAAAAATGAGCGTGAAAGATCACATTGCGTAAGTGGATAGGTGGGGGCTCTCATAGTGAGTTTTGCGCTACAGAGTAAAGCGGCCATTGTTTCTCCCGGTGTTATTGACAAACCTATACACCTGGTACATATATTATCGAATATATATTTTAAAAACAACCTGAGGATTGATTATAAAAAACTTTGGCATGTTTCTGTGGACATTATGGATATTATTTGGAATATACGTCTGCGTTGTTGTGACCGCTCTTTCCTGTGTATTTCTGAACATAACGCGACAAACAAACGGAGGTATTTTGGGTATAAAAATAATCTTTATGGAACAAAAGGAACATTTGTTGTGTAACTGGGAGTCTCGTGAGTGAAAACATCCGAAGATCATCAAAGGTAAACAATTAATTTGATTGCTATTCCGATTTTCGTGACCTAGCTACTTAATGCTTAGTGTACATAATGTTTTGTTATGCTATCGATAAACTTACACAAACGCTTGGATTGCGTTCGCTGTAAAGCATAATTTCAAAATATGAGATGACAGGCTAAGCTGTGTTTTGCAATATTGCATTTTTTTGTAATATTATTTGACTGTGGCGCTATGCTATTCAGCGGTTGCTGACGAAAATGATTGAGTAGCGTCAAGAAGTTAAAATGTTGTATCAGGACTGCCCAAATGTGCCTAATTTGTTTATTAATAACGTTCATGTTCAAAACTGTGCACTCTCCTCAAACAATAGCATGTATTCTTTCACTGTAATAGCTACTGTAAATTGGACAGTGCAGTTAGATGAACAAGAATTTAAGCTTTCTGCCAATATCAGATATGTGGGACAAGCGCAGAATAGTGGACAGGCTATATATATATAACAATTGGGGGGGGGGCAGGTTAATTGATCAAGTTCAAATGGTGACATAGCAATCCTTAGTTGCTACATCCATATACTTATAAATTAATGATATGCTCCAATTGATTCTTGAAGAATATAATGTATAAATGCCTCATGAGCTTAGTTCATCTGTCATACCCCATCAGAACCCAAAATATAAGCTTGATTTGCTCTGTTTGGAAACTCCTTAAGGATCGGTGGGTCCCCTGCGGGACGGTTGAGCTAACGTAGACAAATGCGATTGTTCTGCGAATGTCCCACAAAATCGTTCTCTGGTCCCACATTTGTGCTTTTTAGATCTGGTCACCCTAATTCCACGTGTGGAAACAATGCTGCCGTAACATTTTAACACCATCTTTTCACATGAGGAGGATAACATTCTTTCAACCACACATGTGAATCTGCAATTCCACATGTGAAAGCAAGATTCTCACAGTTGGGAGTTATCTTTTACATGTGAAACAGCTAATAAAATGTTCACATGTGAACTTCCGCATATGAAATTGAGATTTTCATGTGGAGTTTTCTTACAAATTTGAATTTCACTTTCAAATGTGGAATTGCAAGTTGAAAAAAAAGGTATAAAAAACAATTACATTTAAAAATCTAATTTGCAGTTTCAGATGGAAAAATCTCATTTTCACATGTGGAATTGCAAATTCACATGTGAAAAACAATAAAATGTGGAAGTTTTTCACATATGAACCTGCAAATTAGATTTCACATGTGATTGATTTTCATACAGTATATGAACTTGAAATTCCATATGTGAAAGTATTCTCCTCACATGTGAAAAGGTGGTATTAATATGGTTTCACGTGTGAAATTTAAGCTCAACATGTGAAAAGTGCAATTTCAAATGTGAAACTGCAAATTTAACATGATCCGTGTGTGTTTGAAGGGCATAATCCGTGTGTGTTTGTGTGTGCGTGTGCGTGCATGTGTGTCTCACCTGAGCCCTCCAGGTTGTCCATGCTGATTCCAGCAGCGTAGTCAAAGCCACAGAGCTGACGTGACACTCCATAGCCTTCATCCTCCTCTTCT
The DNA here is from genome assembly GCF_023373465.1 of Oncorhynchus keta. Lineage (NCBI taxonomy): Eukaryota > Metazoa > Chordata > Actinopteri > Salmoniformes > Salmonidae > Oncorhynchus > Oncorhynchus keta. The sequence continues at coordinate 43,321,018 of NC_068431.1, forward strand.
TCCTCACACTGGAGGTTGGTCCCCAGGTCAGACCCCAGCGTGCTAGACACATAGCCCATCGGAGGGACAGGGGCCTTGGGCGGGTGTGGGCTGCCCTTCATTTGCCTGTATAGTACATGAGGGAACATGTTATGTCACTGAGACAGGAAACTGAGCAGTAGATAAAGACACTAACAGACAGGACGTAAAGGCTAAAACACAAATCCCTGAACAACCAAATGCCAGAGTGCAGTACTAGGGCCCCGTTCAGCATTGGTGAGTGTTTGTGTGGGAGATTGAATTCATTATTTTCGCTTCACAACCATGTGCACATCCCTTCCGCGACACTCGTGCTAGCACTAACACAATGGACTGGTAATTGTCTGGGTGAAGGGAGAAGAATAGCAGGGTTGGGCAGGGCTGTCAGTAACGTGTCTGTTTTCTCCCCCCACCGCAGTCCCCTCTGATGCCTTGCCCCATGCCTCGTCCCACTATGGAGGAGACGCATATGTAATTAGCAGCTCTTCTTCCTGTTGTCAGAGCAGCACGCTAGGCCAAAACCCATCATTACCCCTCAACACGCGTTCCTACCGACATGACCCGTTTCCCAATGCCTGTTACACGTTAGAGGTGTAATCAATGAAGGGATGTTTTTATCGCTCACATGAAACATGAAACCATGGGTTAGGATGACATGCCTAAATACCACACCGATATAAAACACTCAACAAGACTATTGGCTATTGATATGCAAAATACCTAGCTCAGTTCTAGAGAACGACAGCTCATTCATTCACAGTGCAAAGCAGAAATTGCCAGGTGAATGTCTCATGATTGAAATATCATAGGCAATTTAGACAAATTTAACAAGTACCGGTGGCAATTCAAAAGCACACAAAGTACAGTACTTATCTGTTCATTTCACAGTGGAAAGTGGATACATAATGCATCCAAAACATGCAGCAAGGGCAATTGTTGTATCATATCATGTGCCTGACTCCACAGAGGCTTTGAGAAGAGACGACATAGAAAGTAAAGAGTTATTGTCCAAAGGAAGGAAGAAATCCATTGACAGATCCACAGTCATTTCTCTCCTCCTCACCATGTCTGTTTGGCCACTTCATACTGGTAGGCTCTGGTCAGCTCATCCAGGTGGGCCTGCAGCATGGACTGCATCTCCTCGTGGTGGGTGGAGCTTAGGGAGGAGGATGACGGTTGGCTGTAGGTAGCTGCTGCCGGGGAAGAGGCCACTCCCCTGAGGGGCGGGGTGGGCACTCGCTCCTCCTCTAGATCGTCGTCCAATCCCTGGTGAAGGTAAGTCTGGACAGGAAGGGGCGGGGCCCAGCTGTCACTGTCATACCTACAATATGTAGGGAACGAGAATGTCAGTAATTCAGGCTAAAATCTAAAACCTTATACTGTGGATGTGTGTGTTTATGGCTATATTTACACAGGCAGCCCAAAGTCTTTTTTTTTACCACCAATTGGTCTTCGGACCAATCAGATCAGCTCTGAAAAAGATCTGATGTGATTTGTCAAAAGACCAATTAGTGGACATTGGGCTGCCTGTATAAACACAGCCTATGGTGCTTAGAAATCTATGTAAGTGTGTTACTGCTACTGCACAGTGACTTGCTCTCAGTGTTATACACTGGTGACGAGACAAAGCCTAGCCAACAGACAAATACTATTCTTTTTCTACTGGTTTGTATTTTGCCAGACCGTTAAACACACTGTTATCTGATGTTCTATCTCTCAGCAGAGGGAGAGAGGGAATTACACAGATTGGCTGCGGTTTGTAATTACAAAGTGACTGGCAGGAATGGGGTGCTGAGATCAAATGAAAAGATCTAACCACATGCTGTTTTGTTATAAGTGGTGGTGAACCAGCCAAAGCTTCTTGAAACTGGCTGCAAGATATGTATGCAAATGTGCACACCCCAAGGTTTTAGGCAGAAATGCACTGAGTGTACAAAACATTAGGAACATGACCCGATGAATTCAGGTGAAAGCCATGATCCCTTATTGATGTCACCAGTTGAATCCACTTTAGTCAGTGTAGATGAAGGAGACGGTATCAACGTCCTCAGATTCCCAAGGAAAGTATTATAATATAATAATTCTGAAATCTTACATTTGTCCTTGCACGGTAACTGCATTATATTACCCCCAATATCTAGGGCAAGGTTCTTCCACTGCCCTCTTTCCAAAACATGCCTGTGACAAAAACAGTGTCTTTTTCTTACAATAACAAGCCGAGTAATGAAGATGGCTGTTTCCTCAGTATGACAAGTGCAGACACCAGGAGCTCAATCAGCACTGGAGTACCCTGTAACAGCCTGCTGCTCGTTTGTGCTTAGCCCTCTCGTTTAGCACGCACGCACGCACGCACGCGCACACACACACACACACACACACACACACACACACACACACACACACACACACACACACACACACACACACACACACACCTAGAGATAGAGGAGAGCTCCAGGAGAGACAGAGGGCCATGCTGGTTACAGCCAATTAGGAGAGGGTTTTCTTTCCTCTCAATGGCTCACTGACAGACCTTAGATCCCCAAAGACAAGAAAGGCTACATGTGCTCCTTGCTATTCTTTCACTTCCTGTGATAGTATCATAGAATGTTTATAGGTACATGTATCAAAATACTATTTAGGGTATTCTAATGACTTTCAAAGACATTTGTTTTTAAAACACAATAGTTATATATAGTAATAGAAATATACTGTAGTAATATTGGAATGGATTTGGAAATACACTTGGAATGTATTGGCACGTAGTATTACACAGTGTATTTCCAATACACATATATATATATACTCCCATGCATTTGAACCCAGGCCTGTTTAGTATTTGAAATAACGTATTTAGAAATACTGTAAGTATTTTCAAATAGTTAGCATTTTATCAGAAATTATTTGAAATAAAAGTAGATGATTTGGGACACATTATTTGACCATACCAAAATACATAGAAAACAAGTACTTCAATAACAAAGAATCAAAACATGTATTTGTACCCAGGTACTGGTATGTCTACATGTGTGTGGAGAGAGAAAACATATTATCTTACCCTCCTCCATGGTTCTCTAGGGGGTAGTGGTCCACCTCGGTGCCTGGCAGAGGGTGCATGGGTGGGGGAGGCAGGGGCATGTTGACCCAACAGGACCCATTGGATTTGGAGGTTTTCGACCCACCCTTCGACTTCTTTTTCTTGCCGCCCTTTCCCCCTGAGTGGAGAGAGAGAAAGAGACTTGGCCCTAAACAGAGAGTACACAGTGGCAAAATACCTGACCACTGTGACTGACCCAAACTTAAAGGAAAGCTTTGACTATGTACAGACTCAGTGAGCATAGCCTTGCTATTGAGAAAGGCCACCGTAAGTAGACCTGGCTCTCAAGACAAGACAGACTATGTGCACCCTGCCCACAAAAAGAGGTAGAACTGCACTGAGCTGCACTTCCTAACCTCCTGCCAAATGTATGACAATATTAGAGACACATATTTCCCTCAGATAACACAGATCCACAAAGAATTTGAAAACAAACCCAATTTTGATAAACTCCCATATTTATTGGGTGAAATACCACAGTCTGCCATCACAGCAGCAAGACTTGTCACTTGTTAACACAAGAAAAGGGCAACTAGTGAAAACAAATACTGTTGTTAATACAACCCATATTTATGTTTATTTATTTTCCCTTTTGTACTTTCACTATTTGCACATCGTTACAACACTGTATATATACATAACATGAAATGTCTTTATTCTTTTGGAACTTCTGCAAGTGTAATGTGACTGTTCATTTTTATTGTTTATTTCAAACAATGTTAACATATGTTTCCCATGCCAAAAAAAGCCCTTGAATTGAACTGAATTGAGAGAGGGAAGGGAAGTCAGAGATAGAGAGTTGATCTTATCAGCCCGGTCTTTGCCTCACAATGTAGAGATATCCCTACAGCCCCCAAGCTGTGGGTTTTAATGAGCTGATACTATTTCCCACCCCATGTGGTTCAAACACACACACACACACACACACACACACACACACACACACACACACACACACACACACACACACACACACACACACACACACACACACACACACACACACACACACACACACACACACACACACACACACACACACACACACACTGCTGCTTGGAGAGCTATTTTATCATCACCTGGGCTTTCTCCCTCCCCCACCTGGCTCTCATTATTTCTCTCTTCGTGTGCTGACAGAGCACTAACACTTTTCCTCTATGTTGACATATTGTGACCTTGGGACTATAAGGTTCTATCTGCACAAAGCATAGTTCTGAGATATTGAGCATAAGACTTTTCACATCGCAGATCTCAGAACTGTTTTGAATTGTTCTTTCATATCCCATTAAGGTTCTCACCTTAAAGATACCTGAAGTGCAGAGTATCAAAATGCTGAGACATTTGTAAATCAATTTTTTTAGGGGCGTGCAATCACAGATAGAATCTTATGGCTCTGAAATGTCAATCTGGGTTCAACCATAAGGTTCTGTCTGACACTTCTGAACTAGACGTGTTCAGTTAAGAAAACTGTAGCTATTTGAACGCATCAATGATAGACTGAAACTATTTTATCATGATAAGAGTCAGATCACATCTTCAACTATATTAAGAAATGCATTATGATCAGACAAATTCAATGATGTAACAACATCATTTACTGTTTTTTTTTGCTTGAGTGCCATTATTGATGGCTAGACTAGCCTAAACCATATTTAGTGAGATATAAAAAAAATCCATTTGAACTTGGCATTATAAGGTTCTAACTTCACAGTCCCAAGGTCTCGATTTCTTAAAGAAGCATTGAGACCTGCGGCCCGGAGCTGCAGGCTGGCTCCCTCACTATTTCCATTCCCTCTCTTCCTCTTCATCTCTGTTCCTTATCTCTCTCAGTGAACCAGCCCTCAGGTGAGCATACAGCCCAAAGCATGCAGGAGAATGGCCGGCCACCTGAACAACAGACAGACTGACTGAGACTCTCCCTACAATACGGCTCTGCTCGGTAAAGCCAAGCTAATTGAATATCCATGGGTCAAAACACAAAGGAATCCCTGCCTCTGCTAATCAAATTAATCCAAAGAAATTTGCCTTCATTTTCTGACATTTCTGGGGTAGAAAAACTCCCGAGGCTGAGGAGTAAAAATCGACATGAAGCGAGGAGCGATTAACCACTGTATCCTCAGGGTCCATTTACAATGAAAATGTAAATATAACATCCCCCTCTCTCTGCTGCCCCCTTTCTCCCTCCATCTCTAACTTGTTGTTTGTGCTCTCCCTGTCTGCTCTCTCTACTCAACTCAACATTCAACTCTCGGCTCTCTTTTCTAATCAATCCTCAGAAAATACATATCGTCTTCTTCTATTGTTTCCAGGACTGGCGTAACACCGTTTCTCTGGACCACCCCTGCAAGGTAGGAGTCGCCCCACCCCAAATAAAAAATTGCATGCATCAGCCAGACAGCTCCTCACAAAGTATAGGCTGCCAATCACTGTCCATGGTGCTGAAATTGTGATACGTCTATGCGGGTGCCTATCGAATCGATGATAGGCTTTCTGGGGTGCCAGGGCATGTAGCCTATAGCTTTGCTTTAGCTAATGGACAAATGTTTATTGGTGGAACAATTTGGATGTCATTTTCTCAAGCTAAACCTAACATTTCACAAAGCTACAGTATACACATTCTAAGTGTCATTAGGCTGCCATTTAGACTCCTGGCTGGTGGCAATAATGTAATTACTTGTTCAGTAATTAAAGTTGGAAATTCAAACATTGCAGATTGTAAAATTTATTGAGGAAAATAAGAACAATCCGAAATGTCTTTTTGATACTGTCGCAAAGCTAACTAAAAAGCAGCATTCCCCAAGTGAGGATGGATTTCACTTCAGCAGTAATAAATTAATGAACTTCTTTGAGGAAAAGATCATGATTATTAGAAAGCAAAGTACGGACTCCTCTTTAATTCTGCGTATTCCTTCAAAGCTCAGTTGTCCTGAGTCTGCACAACTCTGCCAGGACCTAGGATCAAGAGAGACACTCAAGTGTTTTAGTACTATATCTCTTGACACAATGATGAAAATAATCATGGCCTCTAAACCTTCAAGCTGCATACTGGACCCTATTCCAACTAAACTTCTGAAAGAGCTGTTTCCTGTGCTTGGCCCTCCTATGTTGAACTTAATAAACGGCTCTCGATCCACCAGATGTGTACCAAACTCACTAAAAGTGGCAGTAATAAAGCCTCTCTTGAAAAAGCCAAACCTTGACCCAGAAAATATAAAAAACTATCAGCCTATATAGAATCTTCCATTCCTCTCAATTTGTTTTGAAAAAACTGCCTTCCTGAAGACAAACAATGTATATGAAATGCTTCAGTCTGGTTTTAGACCCCATCATAGCACTGAGACTGCACTTGTGAAGGTGGTAAATTACCTTTCAATGGCATCAGACCGAGGCTCTGCATCTGTCCTCGTGCTCCTAGACCTTAGTGCTGCTTTTGATACCATCGATCACCACATTCTTTTGGAGAGATTGGAAACCCAAATTGGTCTACACGGACAAGTTCAGGCCTGGTTTAGATCTTATCTGTCGGAAAGATATCAGTTTGTCTCTGTGAATGGTTTGTCCTCTGACAAATCAACTGTAAATTTCAGTGTTCCTCAAGGTTCCGTTTTAGGATCACTATTGTTTTCACTATATATTTTACCTCTTGGGGATGTCATTCGAAAACATAATGTGAACTTTCACTGCTATGCGGATGACACACAGCTGAACATTTCAATGAAACATGGTGAAGCTGTCTCTGTTTTAGTGTGGTCAGGGCGTGAGTTGGGGTGGGCATTCTATGTTTTGTAGTCTAGGTTTTGTATTTCTATGTGTTTGGCCTGGTATGGTTCCCAATCAGAGGCAGCTGGCAATCGTTGTCTCTGATTGAGAACCATACTTAGGCAGTCTGTTTTCCCACTATGGGTGTGGGTAGTTGTTTTCTGTCTCTGTGTTGGTCTATTTTTGTTATTTTGGTCTTAGTGTTCTGAGTTATAATAAATATGAACATGGACACTAACGACGCTGCATATTGGTCCGATCCTTCCTACTCCTCCTCAGATGAAGAGGCCCCAAAATTGCCCTCGGTAGAAACATGTGTTTCAGACATAAGGAAGTCTACTTTTAAACTCGGACAAAACAGAGATACTTGTTCTAGGTCCCAAAGAAAAAAAGAGATCTTCTGTTGAATCTGACAATTCATCTTAATGGTTGTACAGTCGTCTCAAATAAAACTGTGAAGGACCTCGGCGTTACTCTGGACCCTGATCTCTCTTTTGACAAACATATCAAGACTGTTTCAAGGACAGCTTTTTTCCCATCTACGTAACATTGCAAAAATCAGAAACTTTCTGTCCAAAATTAAGTAGAAAAATTAATCCACGCTTTTGTTACTTCTAGGTTAGACTACTGCAATGCTCTACTTTCCGGCTACCCGGATAAAGCACTAAATAAACTTCAGTTAGTGCTGAATACGGCTGCTAGAATCCTGAATAGAACCAACCAAATTTGATCATATTACTCCAGTGCTAGCCTCTCTACACTGGCTTCCTGTTAAGGCAAGGGCTGATTTCAAGGTTTTACTGCTAACCTACAAAGCATTACATGGGCTTGCTCCTACCTAATTCTCTGATTTGGTCCTGCCTTACATACCTACACGTACGCTACGGTCACAAGACACAGGTCTCCTAATTGTCCCTAGAATTTCTAAGCAAACAGCTGGAGGCAGGGCTTTCTCCTATAGAGCTCAATTTTTATGGAATGGTCTGCCTACCCATGTGAGAGACGCAGACTCGGTCTCAACCTTTAAGTCTTTACTGAAGACTCATCTCTTCAGTGGGTCATATGATTGAGTGTAGTCTGGCCCAGGATTGTGAAGGTGAACGGAAAGGCTCTGGAGCAACGAACCGCCATTGCTGTCTCTGCCTGGCCGGTTCCCCTCTTTCCACTGCGATTCTCTGCGTCTAACCCTATTACAGGGGCTGAGTCACTGGCTTACTGGTGCTCTTTCATGCCGTCCCTAAGAGGGGTGCGTCACTTGAGTGGGTTGAGTCACTGATGTGATCTTCCTGTCTGGGTTGGCGTCCCCCCTTGGGTTGTGCCGTGGCGGAGATCTTTGTGGGCTATACTCGGCCTGGTCTCAGGATGGTAAATTGGTGGTTGAAGTTATCCCTCTAGTGGTTTGGGGGCTGTGCTTTGGCAAAGTGGGTGGGGTTATATCCTTCCTGTTTGGCCCTGTCCGGGGATATCATCGGATGGGGCCACAGTGTCTCCTGACCCCTCCTGTTTCAGCCTCCAGTATTTATGCTGCAGTCGTTCATGTCGGGCGGCTAGGGTCAGTCTGTTATATCTGGAGTACTTCTCCTGTCTTATCCGGTGTCCTGTGTGAATTTAAGTATGCTCTCTCTAATTCTCTCTTTTTCTCTTTCTTTCTCTCTCTCAGAAGGACCTGAGCCCTAGGACCATGCCTCAGGACTACCTGGCATGATGACTCCTTGCTGTCCCCAATCTACCTGGCCGTGGGAATCCTGACCTATTCACCGGAAGTGCTACCTGTCCCAGACCTGCTGTTTTCAGATCTCTAGAGACAGCAGGAGTGGTAGAGATACTCTTAATGATCGGCTATGAAAAGCCAACTGACATTTACTCCTGAGGTTCTGATTGCTGCACCCTCGACAACTACTGTGATTATTATTATTTGACCATGCTGGTCATTTATGAACATTTGAACATCTTGGCCATGTTCTGTTATAAACTCCACCTGGCACAGCCAGAAGAGGACTGGCCACCCCTCATAACCTGGTTCCTCTCGAGGTTTCTTCCTAGGTTTTGGCCACTGTCTTTCTACACCTGCATTGCTTGGTGTTTGGGGTTTTAGGCTGGGTTGTTTCTGTACAGCACTTTGAGATATCAGCTGATGTACGAAAGGCTATATAAATACATTTGATTTGATATTTTCAATACAACAGCATACTAATCAGAAACCATTGGATTTTTTTGTTGTTGTTGGATTCTTTGTATATACAACTGTCCTGTATAGTCAACATGAACCTGCATGACATGAGCCTTCCTAGCACTCTGTCTCAGCTTGGATAAAAAGTCAAAACAGTCTAATAATGCCAAATGATACAGTCAGTCCACCCTCAAAACACTAGCTTACTAGGGATGATTTAATTATGCAGTGTGGCCTACTATATATAGCTGTCACATCCTGATCTGTTTCACCTGTCTTTGTGATTGTCTCCACCCCCCTGCAGGTGTCACCCATCTTCCCCGTTAATTCCCTGTATATTTATACCTGTGTTCTGTATTTGTCTGTTGCCAGTTCATTTTGTTTCGTCAAGCCTACCGATGTTTTTCCCTCTGTTCCTGTCTCTCGATTGTACTTGTTTTCTAGTTTTCCCGGTTTTGACCATTTCTGCTTGCCCTGACCCTGAGCCTGCCTGTCGTTCTGTGGCTTAGCCCCACCTATCTGGATTACTGACCTCTGCCTGCCCTTGACCTGTCTTTTGCCTGCCCCTGTTGGATTAATAAACTGTTGTTACTTCGACGTTGTCTGCATCTGGGTCTACGTGATAATAGCTATATATAGTATTTAACCGCTATTTAGCTGCTATTATAAACCGTTTATAAAAAATAACACATAAAAAAAAAGAGTTGTCTAGAGGCTAAATTCAGCCACTATTTATTGTTGAAATAAGCAGGTTTTGTCTGGCAAATAACTTACACAAATGAGCTGCAATAAAGGTAAATTGAAAGTAAAGAAATTGAATGAACTCCAACTTGAGAGACTGACCACGGCCTGTAGGTCCGATTGCTTTCTATAGGCATACTAAGTATTGCCAACCGAGACATTCTTTCCTGAGACATTGTGCATTATATATTACATTTAACCTTTTATATTATATACAGTTGAAGTTGGTAGTTTACAGACACTTTAGCCAAATACATTTAAAGTTTTTTGTCAGACAGTTTTTCACAATGTCTGACATTTAATCCGAGTAAAATGTTCCTGTCTTAGGTCAGTTAGGATCACCACTTTATTTTAAGAATGTGAAATGTCAGAATAATAGTAGAGAGAATGATTTATTTCAGCTTTTAATTATTTCATCACATTCCCAGTGGGTCAGAGGTTTACATACACTCAATTAGTATTTGGTAGCATTGCCTTTAAACTGTTTTCCTTGGGTCAAATGTTTTGGGTAGCCTTCCACTAGCCTCCTGATAGAACTGGTGTAACTGAGTCAGGTTTGTAGGCCTCCTTGCTCACACAGGCTTTTTCAGTTCTGCACACATATTTTCTATAGGATTGAGGTCAGGGCTTTGTGATGGCCACTCCAATACCTTGACTTTGTTGTCCTTCAGCTATTTTGCCACAACTTTGGAAGTATGCTTGGGGTCATTGTCCATTTCGAAGACCAATTTGCGACCAAGCTTTAACTTTCTGATTGATGTCTTGAGATATTGCTTCAATATAACCACATAATTGTTCTGCCTCATGATGCCATCTATTTTGTGAAGTGCACCAGTCCCTCCTGCAGCAAAGCACCCCCACAACATGATGCTGCCACTCCCGTGCTTCATGGTTGGCATGGTGTTCTTCGGCTTGCAAGCCTCCCCCTTTTTCATATGGTCATTATGGCCAAACAGTTCTATTTTTGTTTCATCAGACCAGAGGACATTTCTCCAAAAAGTATGATCCTTGTCCCCATGTGCAGTTGCAAACTGTAGTCTGGCTTTTTTGGAGCAGTGGCTTCTTCCTTGCTGAGCGACCTCTCAGGTTATGTCGATATAGGACTTGTTTGACGGTGGATATAGATACTTTTGTACCTGTTTCCTCCAGCATCTTCACAAGGTCCTTTGCTGTTGCTCTGGGATTGATTTGCACTTTTCGCACCAAAGTACATTAATCTCTAGGAGACAGAACACTTACGCACTATTGTTTGTACAGATGAACGGGGTACCTTCAGGCGTTTGGAAATTGCTCCCAAGGATGAACCAGACTTGTGGAGGTCTACAATTCCTTTTCTGAGGTCTTGATTTCTTTTGATTTTCCCATGATGTCAAGCAAAGAGGCACTGAGTTTGAAGGTAGGCCTTGAAATATTTCCACAGGTACACCCCCAATTGACTCAAATTATGTCAATTAGCCTATCAGAAGCTTCTAAAGCCATGACATAATTTTCTGTAATTTTCCAAGCTGTTTAAAGGCACAGTCAACTTAGTGTATGTAAACTTCTGACCCACTGGAATTGTGATACAGTGAATTATAAGCAAATTAATCTTTCTGTCAACAGTCGCTGGAAAAATGACTTGTGTCATGCACAAAGTAGATGTCCTAAGTGAATTGCCAAAACTATAGTTTGTTGACATGAAATGTGTGGAGTGGTTGAAAAACGAGATATAATTACTCCAACCTAAGTGTATGTAAACTTCCGACTTCAACTGTATATATTATTATACACTGCTCAAAAAGGGAACACTTAAACAACACAATGTAACTCCAAGTCAATCACACTTCTGTGAAATCAAACTTTCCACGTAGGAAGCAACACTGATTGACAATAAATTTCACATGCTGTTGTGCAAATAGAATAGACAACATTTAGCAAGACACCCCCAATAAAGGAGTGGTTCTGCAGGTGGGGACCACAGGCCACTTCTCAGTTCCTATACTTCCTGGCTGAGGTTTTGGTCACTTTTGAATGCTGGCGGTGCTTTCACTCTAGTGGTAGCATAAGACGGAGTCTACAACCCACACAAGTGTTTCAGGTAGTGCAGCTCATCCAGGATGGCACATCAATGCGAGATGTGGCAAGAAGGGTTGCTGTGTCTGTCAGCGTAGTGTCCAGAGCATGGAGGCGCTACCAGGAGACAGGACAGTACATCAGGAGACGTGGAGGAGGTCGTAGGAGGGCAACAACCCAGCAGCAGGACCGCTACCTCCGCCTTTGTGCAAGGAGGAGCAGGAGGAGCACTGCCAGAGCCCTGAAAAATGACCTCCAGCAGGCCACAAATGTTCATGTGTCTGCTCAAACGGTCAGAAACAGACTCCATGAGGGTGGTATGAGGGCCCGACGTCCACAGGTGGGGGTTGTGCTTACAGCCCAACTCCGTGCAGGACGTTTGCCATTTGCCAGAGAACACCAAGATTGGCAAATTTGCCACTGGCACCCTGTGCTCTTCACAGATGAAAGCAGGTTCACACTGAGCACATGTGGCAGATGTGACAGTCTGGAGACGCCGTGGAGAACGTTCTGCTGCCTGCAACATCCTCCAGCATGACCGATTTGGCAGTGGGTCAGTCATGGTGTGGGGTGGCATTTCTTTGGGGGGCCGCACAGCCCTCCATGTGCTCGCCAGAGGTAGCCTGACTGCCATTAGGTACCGAGATGAGATCCTCAGACCCCTTGAGAGACTATATGCTGGTGTGGTTGGCCCTGGGTTCCTCCTAATGCAAGACAATGCTAGACCTCATGTGGCTGGAGTGTGTCAGCAGTTCCTGCAAGAGGAAGGCATTGATGCTATGGACTGGCCCGCCCATTCCCCAGGCCTGAATCCAATTGAGCACATCTGGGACATCATGTCTCGCTCCATCCACCAACGCCACGTTGCACCACAGACTGTCCAGGAGTTGGCGGATGCTTTAGTCCAGGTCTGGGAGGAGATCCCTCAGGAGACCATCCGCCACCTCATCAGGAGCATGCCCAGGCATTGTCGGGAGGTCATACATGCACGTGGAGGCCACACATACTACTGAGCCTCATTTTGACTTGTTTTAAGGACATTACATCAAAGTTGGATCAGCCTGTAGTGTGGTTTTCCACTTTAATTTTGAGTGTGACTCCAAATCCAGACCTCCATGGGTTGATACATTTGAGTTCCGTTGATAATTTTGTGTGATTTTGTTGTCAGCACATTCAACTATGTAAAGAAAAAAGTATTTAATAAGAATATTTTCATCCAGATCTCGGATGTGTTATTTTAGTGTTCCCTTTTTTTTGAGCAGTGTATATTAAAAATATACAATTTGGCCTCCTGGGTGGCGCAGTGGTCTAAGGCACTGTATCGCAGTGCCAGCTGTGCCACCCAGAGACTCTGGGTTCGAGCCCAGGCTCTGTCGCAGCTGGCCGTTGTCCGGGTTAGGGAGGGTTTGGCTATACCGTTACAGGGGCTGGTAGGGATATCTTTGTCTCATAAGGCACCAGCGTGCACCAGCGTGCACCAGCGTGCACCAGCGTGCACCAGCGTGCACCAGCGTGCACCAGCGACTGTGGCGGGCCGTGCACAGTGCGCGCTGACCCGTTCAGCGGTGTTTCTTCCGACACATTGGTGCGGCTGGCTTCCGGGTTGGATGCGCGCTGTGTTAAGAAGCAGTGTGGCTTGGTTGGGTTGTGTTTTGGAGGACGCATGGCTCTCGACCTTTGTCTCCCCCGAGCCCGTACGGGAGTTGTTGCGATGAGATAAGATAGTAACTACTAACAATTGGAAACCACGAAGTTGGCGAGAAAAAGGGGGAATAATTCAACAACAAAAAATATATGTATATATACAATTTAAACTTAGTTTTGAATGATGAATGCCAAGATATACCAGAGATAAGAGACTGTTGATATTGCAACCAGAGCTTCCTATAGCCTACAGTTAATCTCTTTCCGTAAAGTGTTGAGGCCAGCAATTAAAGAGAATTAGAGGCTCAATTAAATATTTTGCAGAACTGCTGTATTTGAAGCACCACTCCCTTCTGCCCAGTTTCTCTGATGTTGCTATGGCAATCAAGCTGTTTTTAACCATTCCGGTAACTATTGCTTCTGCGGAGAGATTGGTTTTTAAATTAAAACTAATAAAAGAACTACCTAAGAAGCACTATGCGCTTTGATCACCTGAGTAAGCTCCATTCATTGCCCTGGCACCGTCTTAGCCTTGACCACAGCATTTGTTCACTGATATGCCCTTACATTCAATTAGTTCAATAGTACATTTTTCAAGGCCTGAGGCACATTCTTGAAGCCCAAGAAACAAAAATGTAGCTTCCTAGTGTATATGGAAAAGGTCTATGCATACATTTTTGGAGGGTTACTGTCAAAATGATTGATTAAATGTAAAAAAAAAACGATTTGTCGATGACGGGTGCATGGGCCCCCAGAGCTCGTGCCCCCCCGCCTTGCGAGGCTGTCCGGTACGCCAGTGGTTTCCAGATCTATCTTTCCCTCCTCCTCTATTAGTCTTGAAGCCTATTGTTATTCCAAAAAGCCATCTAACGAATGCTGCGCTTCACTCCGTGACTGACCATCCAGGCAATGTTATACAATCTAGGGAGATCTGATGCTATGCTTTAGGGCTTCCTTTGGAGCATACACAAATCAAGGGACACATGCACACATATTCAAAATCACACAGCCCTACCCCGCCCGTCCCCTCCCTGTGCTTCCTCAGTGTTGCAGTGGCGTACCATTACAGGGGCGTCCATCGGTCAGTGAGTAGCCCAGGTTTGCCATCTCCTGCTGGGCTCGAAGGGAAGCCTTCCAGCGAGGGTCTGGTCTGTCCACAGCCAGCTCATGGAAGCTGTTGGACTGCAGGATCTGGGTGGTGGCGTAGGGTGTGGTCTGTAAGCCCCGTGCTGGGCTGCCGTAACCAGCTTTGCCTGTGAAGTCTATGCTGCTGTAGATGGCGCCGTCAGACAGCATGGTACCCGTCTTCTCACCCACTCCGGAGGGTAGCACATCTGAGATGAGAGATTAGGAAACAGACAGATGCATGAAGAGATAAAGTGGCCATCTTTAAGGTCAGCGTGTAACACATTAGCACTCCCTGCTCCAGCGGTAGGCTCCCTGTGTTAGTTCAACTGACCAACAATCGAGCTGAGATGAATCAAAGTGATTAGCTAGCAGGATAATTATCACGTCGCCATGCAATGCCCTGTAGGGGCCCGGCACTGTGTCCGAGGGAAAGGGCCCATCACACAGGGCTGACCTTCAGCTCTACCCACAGGGGCTCGGGGCCGCTCATCAGCCTGGTGGGAGCTAAATGAGCTACAGGAAAATGGCACCAATACACACATACTATCTCTCCATCTCAAACGCCCACACAAAAAGAAACACACACTGCCACAAGCAAATAATCTAGTTTACAAGCGTGTTTAATCCAATCATGCATAGACAGAAGAAACACACACACACACGCTCTCATTAAAGTTTGTGTCAGTTTTTTGAAGCCAATAGTGATGAGATAGGTAGCGTGATCCAGAGAGACTGCGAGTCCGAAGTGTGTGTGACGGCCTGTCAGTGTGCCTGCTGAGGGATACCCTCCACACTGAATAATGCATGGAGCTCATACATGTATTCACTGCCTCTCACTCTGGGCACATGACCTCTGACCTCTGGTCTCACTGTGGGACTGTGGTGTTGCCGTGGCATAGCGTGACACCATGGTCAGCTGGGACGGTCTGGGTCAGCCCTCTATCAACCTCCATTCTCTAATTCCCTGGGTTTGGTTCTGTTTGACCAGGGGTGATACCTATGTTTTCTTACCTCCACGACCAAAGTTACCCCGGTCCTTGGGACCTCCCAGGCCCCCGTTGGCCGGCAGGCTGGTGGAGGGCCAGGAGTCAGCCAACCAGGGGAATCCTGGGTCACCGGCTTTCAGTAGACCAGGACGACTATTTTTGGAGATAAAGACAGAAGAGGGACGGAGAAGAATGAGAGAGAGGTGAGGGAGAGAGAGGTGAGGGAGAGAGAGGTGAGAGAGAGAGAGTGGTGAGGGAGAGAGAGGTGAGGGAGAGAGAGGTGAGGGCGAGAGAGGTGAGGGAGAGAGAGGAGAGGGCGAGAGAGGTGAGGGAGAGAGAGAGAGGTGAGAGAGAGAGAGGTGAGGGAGGGAGAGGTGAGGGAGAGAGAGGAGAAGGCGAGAGAGGTGAGGGAAAGAGAGGTGAGGGAGAGAGAGGTGAGAGAGAGAGAGGTGAGGGAGAGAGAGGTGAGGGAGAGAGAGAGAGATTGTTATTAGGAAAACATCTGGTTCCGTCTGAAACCCAGCAATACTATTCATTTTCTCACATGATGTTATACCGACTGATTCAACAACAAATTGCTGTGAAACCTCACTCAGCATATCTGCTCCTCTGGAGCAGCCTGGAGCAGAGGCAACAATGAACAAACAGAGAGACATAAAAAACTGACAAGTCTATAAATCAGTGCTGGGCTTTAGCGCCCCTAACACCCCCTAGAGAAACGGACCAGGACTAAACGCACAGACATTAAATCCCTTTTAGAGCCCAGCACTACAGACATTTACATTTTAAATTTTGAATCATAGAGGGCCTTCTGGCGGATAGCCTGCCAGCACTGGGTGGTGGGGTAGCGTCTCCATAGCAACACACACGGCAAAGCTCATAGGCTGTTTTGGTGAAACCACCCCTCTCATATTGCACAGGAAATTGGCAATTTCACTCCAATGCCTGAAATAAATACAGAATCGTTTTTTTATTTTGTTACTAGGAGAAAAAAAAAAGATTTTTCTAAACGGTATATCTGTGCTATTAACTATTACCGTACATAGCTGTTGGTGTGTACAGCGGCTTCAGTCACAAGGCTCACGTGCCTTTGTTTGCATTTGGTTAATTAATGCAGAAGTCCACAAATGCATTTCCCTTTAAGCCAGGTGTGCCACGCGCCCAGGGAATTGCATACATCTGACTTGTGATGGCTTAAAATGTGATTAAAACATTATAAGAGCAATTTCCATATAACATCACACAGGCATGTTCCCACAAATGTACAGACACACATATCCAATAACATACACACACACACACACGTGCGCATGCACGCACACACACACGTGGGCTCAGGCAACAAAACACAGTTTATTTTTAGCTTATTTTTTGGCTGCATTTGTATCAGCTCTGGGCTGGATCTGCCTGTTCAGGTGTGACAAAGGAGAGAAAGAGGGGAGAGAAAAAAAGGACAAGAAAGCAGAGAGAAGGAAAGAGAGAGGGAGAAGAAGAGCCTGATCCCCTCGCCCCTGGGGGAGCTCTCTTCATATTCTCACAGAGTCAGTGCCCAGTGATTTTCACCCAGTGATATTCAGAGCTAGGCTACGCGTCTCTGTGCTCTGTCAGGCAGATCAGACTAGAGTTGCAGTAGACGACAGGGATACTCTACATTCCTATACAGCAGTGTCTGTCTGCCTGCTTGGGGTTCAGTGGAACTGGGGAGTATCCTCTCCAGCCCCACTCCCTTGGGCCATTATCTCTTTACATCGTTACATATGCTTGCATTCTGGAGGCGTGCCGTCAGCAGTGCCTCTCCCCGCGTGTCGACAGGCAAATTCATCACCCCCCCTGGCAACGCCGCCACCAGACCCGCTGCACAGATGAACGAGCCAATAAAAAAACCTGCTCTGCCCGCATTAATTGTTTCTGATAATTCCCCGGGAGTGATTGATGACTCAATCAATCGATACATCAACGCACGTGTTGCGCCAGGATGAATAAGCGGGGGAGTTGTGGAACATGTAAGGAGTTCATTCATCATAACGGATCTATTCTTCTTCCTATGAATCTGTACCCTCCGCGAAGGTTGATCATTCCACATTGATATGTTCTATCATCACACCATCATCCCATGTTGTTCCACAAGGGATGGATCTACACTTCTAATGTTTTTTTTTTGTCACTGTAATCAAAGCCCATGTCATTACGATGTGTTGAGTGACTTAATAAGGACTTTGTTTGTCCTCACCTTCCATTTTCAATCAGTCCTCTGTCTCGTTGAAACGTCACTGTGGTCCAACCAGAGAGAGAGATGGCAGGGAGCAGAGTGAGAGAGGAGGAAGAATTTTAATCAGAAGAGTGCTCTGAAAAACATTGAATGTGTTTCAAGCTGGTATATGTTTGGGGGGGAAATATTTTCTAGTGCTACAGTCCAACATCCAAATTAAGGTGAGAAGACAAGGACAAATGGCCAATACCTGCACGGGTAAAGGTGAAGGACTGAACTGCAACAAAACAAGACAGAGATAGTGTGTGTTAAAAGCCTGTCGACACTGTAGACAAAGTCGATGCAACGTCAGCATAAACAAACATGAACACAACCACAGAGATACAGAAAAAAGGTGCAACACCATCCGTTTGACAATGGTAGACACATCTGGTTGAGGAGAAATGTGACAGGGAGTATGGAGATTGGCTGGGTGAGAGATACAAAGCAGGCGGAAAAAAGAAGACAAACATTGAACTGCTTATTGAAAATGATTTTGCTCTGAGGAGAGGAGGGATCATAGGAGAGCTTTTGAATAAAGCAAAGCCCTATAATTCGGTAATCACTATGGTTTCCTCCCCAGCCCCTGGAGCACGGTGATCGCAAACCAAATAATGACAATAGTCCACAGCTAAAATCACCCCCGGAAGGCCAAACGAAAAATTGCATACCTAAATCTGGAGAATGCATTTATGGCTAATGTGAGAATGACATGGGTCACGGTCCCATAATGTAAGGAAATGTGAATTACTTATTTCAAATGAGTGTATTTGAGTTTTATGGTGCAGGCTTGATGGGATTGTGTTCACAGCTGATGCACATAGGTGCACAATGGATGAAAGCAAAGAAGAATTATTTCTGTCTGAGCTGAATATCTCCTTTATTCTGCATTAAATGATACACCATCTGGACAAAACAGCTCTGTCTCTCACCTGGGATTCCACTAACTCACCCTAGACACATCGTCTGAGGCAGTTGGGAAAGCTAGTCTACACTGCAATGTTTCTGTGTAGTGGTTTTGATCGGTGTTGATATTACTCAGGCCCGTATCCATAATAGTATAGTGGTTCTGACCTGCGTAGTTGCTGAGGCCCTTCCTCTTCTTCCTTCTCCAGTAGAGCCAGGCGCTGAAGCCCATGAGGACGATCCAGCAGGCCCCTCCCAGCCCAGCGATGAAGGCCGGCTGTTTCACCACGTCTGAGATGCTGTTGTTGCCCTCCGCCCCCGTGATCACATCACGCAGCTCTGCACCTGGGGACAGACAGCAGGGGACAGGAGACACCAATCAGATGGACACCATGGCATCTGGCGGATAGGATAGCTTTTGGCTGTCCAGTAGACCCAAACCAGTCAACGGCTAACATATCTCGAAAACGAGTACAAATCTATATTTAATGATAGTTAATATCAAAATCTACTATATGATCTGAAAACAAGAAATTCTATAAGAAAGATACAATCCCGTTACAGCTGTTTACTAGGGTAAAAACAACACTATAGATAAACAATATCAAATTAAAAACCCACACCATTGAGAGCATAAAACTGCAATATGTCGGCAGAGAGTTAATCAATTCAGCAGTGCTCTCATCAATTTGAACTCCGAGACGGGAGATTGACAGAGCAGCTCAGACAGAGTTTGATTTTGTGCTGCAGCTACTGTGCTGTGAAATTAGATTCACAGTCTCCAGCGGGAGCAGGAGCCCCAGCCCCAGTCATTAAGCCTCAGTCCACAGGCCTCTGTTTGCCTTTCTGTGGCCGTTGAGGATATTTTCCCCACACATCAGTCAAAAGTCACGGATGAAGAGCATTTGGCCTGGCTCTGCTATTGATTTTAGGCCTATCCTTCAGCTGTTTGATAAGATGTGATAGGCTGATAAGCCCATCCCAATAACACTGTCTACTTTGTTAGCGCTGGCCGCGCAGATATCGAGAAGGATTATTGATATGGCTAACAGCACTCGCCACACTGTTACTGGACACTACACTAAATGAAATGCTATTGATTTCCTGATAGATCACTATGAATGGAGCCTGCCTTACAGAACTCAGTGAACCTTCAGCTTCCAGCAGTACACATGTGATCTCCGACAATGCACAATTTTATTTTTTCTCCAAGCGTGATAAATTGATCAATCATTTTTCCAGACCCACTGTCTGTGAGTCAGATTAGGGTTCCCTGTTATTATGTGAGTTGCCTCAGACCCTGTGTGTGTTACCTATGACGATGGGCTGGGGCTCGCTCTTCACCCCCACTCCGGTGCTGGTGCCTGCCGCCACCTCCACACGGTACTGCACCCCCGCCTGCAGACCCGCCACCACCACGGAACGGATGGCCGCATCCACCGTCTTATTCACGTGGAAACGTGTCTCGTTCGCCAGGCACCAGATCTAACACACACACACGGGGACAGGCGTTTGTGGGGAGAGGCAGTTGATACCGAATGTCTTGTAATATCAATGTGTGTATACAATACACACACAGTGAAGCTTTATTTTCTCAACATATAGAATACAGATTGCTGCCTACCTTGTACTCCTGGATGATGCCGTTCTGGTGCTCTGTGGGAGGGGGGTCCCAGGACACACTGATGGAGGTGCTGTTATGGTTCCCCACTGTCAGCACTGTCACCTGCTGAGGAGGAGCGCTGGGCGCTGCATGGGGAGGCACAACAAAACACATCACCACATCACCACATCTTCACATTCCAATAGAGAACTGCTGCTGCCTGCTGTCCGCCAGAGCATAACAGAGAGCACTGCCTTGATTTATATTTAAAGAGTACTTCAATGTGGAAGGCTTTCTCTGTAGCAGAAGCAAGAAAGAATTGGGAGAGCCACCACAACATACAGAAATAATGACTGCACTCTCCACACTACCTCTTTTTTTTAATCTTTCTCTCTCCAACCTTCCTCCCTTACTTAAGTCTGTCTTTGAATCATTCCTTTTCCTTGCTGAGTAGCAGTACCAGAGGTCTCTTGGTGCCTTCGTAGGTTGCTTTAAAAAAAAAAACTTTATTCAACTAGACAAGTCAGTAACAAATTCTTCTTTAAAATGACGGCCTAGGAACAGTGGGCTAACTACCTTGTTCAGGGGCAGAATGACCTTGTCAGCTCGGGGAGTCGATCTAGCAACCTTTCGGTTACTGGCCCAGCGCTCTAAACACTAGGTTACCTGCCGCCCCAAAAGTTTTAGGGGAATCTACTATAACAATTCATCCTGTTGAACAGGAAGTTACAACCTCTAATGCCAAACAATATTATGGTCTGTTGAACTTCCAAGGCCCAATCACTCTTCATTGCCTGGTGAAATGCCATGCAGTCTTTACTAAACATACCAATAAGTGAGTCATTGTGCCCTTCCAAAACAGAGCAGAGCAGACTGGCACGTGTACCCCAGAGTAAAGTATGGGTCTGTGATGAAGGGCTCGAGCCCAGCGACTGATACTGCCTCCATATTAATGGATCACCCCCATCACACGCAGTCACGCGTTAGCGCTCGAGATGCTAAAGCACCACATTATGCATATCTGAGCTAAATGAAAGCTCTCCATCGTGGTGTACAGTAACGAATGAGATGCTAATAAGCCCATTAGTTGTGTGATGTATCGCTGGCAGAAATGTGACCTGCTGCGTGCCACGTGGCGTGCCAAGTGACACTTCGGTGACCCTGTGTCCAATCGTTTTAGATCGACAAAACACTGCTGATCCCCAGTGTGGGCTGACAGACCTCTCATACCAGTCACCTTCAAAGGCCGTATAGAGGATTCAAACAGCTTGGAGACACCTGCAGGCTAACAGCATGGCTATGGGACAACTTAACACATAGACCCATTGTTTCTGTAGTGCTGGATGTTTAGTAGTCATTCATTCAGAACATTACAGCAGCTTAATCCTCTGAACTACCATCTCTGTATTCCCAATGCACAACTCATTTAAATCTGATTGATTGGTTGGGTTAGCTCAGAACTAAACTCAGTTGAGAAGCCATACATTTTGAAATGATACATTATACAGTCAGTGGAAGATTCATGTGAATCAGCTATTGTGTCTCAGTGAAATGTGGTTAGCCAGGTGGGACGTTGCACAACAGTCTCACTTACCAGCTGGCCTCTGAGCCACCTGGCTACCGTGGATACAGTAGATTTCTCCAGAAGGACCCTAAGGTCTGGAGAGAACTGGATACACGGACTGAACATGCCCAGAGCGTTACACTTGGATAACAACTCCTGTGTGAGCCTAATTGGGTTAATGGACACAAGGAATAAAATGCAGCCTGAACGCTGCTGGCCCCAATTAATCAACCACTCACAGAGGGCTGAATCTTAACTTGAGATGCCAATGTAAGTTGAGCTTCTGTTCAAATCGCTGACTGACATCAATGTTTGATTTACTGTAAGTGAACATTTGATTTATGCATGTGTATGAAGTAGAGGTGGAGAGGGGGCAAGTGAGAGAGAGAAAGAAAGAACGACAGAAAACACGACAGAAAGAAAGGAAGAGAGAAAGAAAGGGAGGTAACATCTTAAAGTCACAATATAAATGTTGTATGCGACAGGGGCATGGCAGGCGATGTGACAGCAGGGGTCCAGAGAGAGCAGAGACAGGAACAGGGAGAGGCACAGAAAGATGTTTGAGCTGGTGTCACAGGAGACAGGCCCCCCCACAGACTCACAGGCCTGTCATACCCCCCTACAGAGCTGAGATGTCTGGGAGATCTGCCACAGGGAAGATGTCACCCTAATACTCAGTGTTTGTGTGTCTTCTCTTTAGTTTTCTTATGTTTGTTTGCAGAGAGTGTGTTTGTGGGTGTGTACAATTATATTCTGTATCAGCTTCAAGGTATTTGGGCATTACCAGATGTAGCATTGATGTAAAATAATTTCAAACGTTTTTGACAAAGTGAAAATAATACCTCCTACAGAGATAGCAATGTCTTTTTGTTGCATCACTACACATATTGAGTTGGTAATGGTCCTTTACCTTCCTCCAAGGTGCGTGCTGTCATTGATTCACTGTCTGCTCCCTGGAACTCGTTGAAGTACGGACGGACTTTTATCTCATAGACAACACCCTTCTTCAGGGCGGACAGCGCCACGTCTCTCTCAGACGGAACCTTGAGGTCCTGCACCTGCCAGGCCCCAGGGGAGGGCAGACCTGACGTCTGCCTGTACAGAACACGATAGCCCTGGATAAACTGGGAAGGGTTCTCCACCTGAGGGAGAGAAAATGAGAGAGAGAGAAAGAGGGTAGGAAGAGGAATTTATTATGTATATTGTGGATTTTGAAAGGGATTTTTCAATAACTAGAGTAATGTTACAAGAACCCTATCGACTTTGAGTCATAGTAACTACTTACTGCCCATTTAAATACAGCACATGCCGACCAAACCATCAAAAGAGAGAGCTACAAAGCTCTTACATTTGACCCCGACAGAGTGGATTAAAACCATGCAGTATCCTTTCCGGTAAACAAATCCCGTTACTATGGCGGGGGAAAGTTGCAGTGGCGGGGTCTGGGGAGGGAGTGTGCAACATAACTCACAGTAATGACTTGTTAACAGGGGCAGAAGCAAGCGAAAAGCTTTTACGGGGCAAATAAAGCAGCTGTTTACCCTCAGCCCAGTCCAAATAAATCATGCCGACGCGCTGCCAACGCTCAGCCTCCACGGGTGCCTGTTTGCATTTCATTAACGAAATGATTCGTGAATCTAAAAGCTTTATGAAGAAACCTTAGGGAGACAACCCCCCCCCCCCGACCCGCGCTCCCTTTCCCTCCCTCCCTTACCTGTTAGAACTGACTGATCCAGCTAGCTAGATGCAGCCATAGTGGGAGTAAATACCATAAACAAGTGAATTCTGTTGACTTCTCCCTTGTTTTAGAGGACAGGTATACTAGGGAATGGTAGGACAACAAAAGTATGAAGAAGAAAACACCAAGCTAATTCTGGGATTTAATCTACCCTGTGTTACAATGTCATGTCATACTAGTAATATTATCATGTAGCTAATTGAAGATGGTCGAAGTATCTCTATGTGATTTCGCAAGAGTGGCATTTTTGATGGTTCACTTTAATGTTTGAACTCGTATAGTATTGGTGCCCCATCTGGAAGAGCCCAGATACCTAATAATGTCAAAACATCAAGGCACCGGTGCGTACAGAGCCCAAGCATATGGAGAGTGTGCATGTGAGGATGTGCGTGTGCAAGAGTATGTATGTGTGAAATAGAAGAGCCTCTGTCATTAAGCAGGGCTCTCCAGAAGGTAGATGGGACACCTTGCCAAGAGGAAAGATATTCAACCTCCAGATAAAGAGCTGAATGCAACATGTTGCTGCTAACGGTGATCTATTTGTCTCGGTGAGAAACATTTGTCTTAATTCTTGCGTCAACCCAAATTATCACAAATTGATGCAACACCAGCTGTCCCTGGACTCCACGTCCACCCATCTCAGAAGTTGTCTCTGTGTGTGTGTGTGTGTGTGTGTGTGTGTGTGTGTGTGTGTGTGTGTGTGTGTGTGTGTGTGTGTGTGTGTGTGTGTGTGTGTGTGTGTGTGTGTGTGTGTGTGTGTGTGTGTGTGTGTGTGTGTGTGTGTGTGTGTGTGTGTGTGTGTGTGTGTGTGTGTGTGTGTGTGTGTGTGAAGCCTGGAAAGACTAGCTATGCTGTCTCTGTTCCTGAACGATCCTAATGCTGTCCTCCAGCCAGCCTGGAAAACAAGGTTCATCTCTCTCGCTATTCAGCTCTTGAGATTCTCCACTTCCTGATTCAGTGAGAATAACGACTCACCACAAAGACAAAGCACACTGGTTCATATCAAACCCCCTCATACAAGTTCCTCATTGCGTCATACATGGTAAATAAATGAATCATTGGGCTCTGCAAGTCAAAATGTTTAGCTACGCTTTATGCAGTGAGCCGTCTTACAGGTGCTCCGAACTATCAACAACAACTGCAAAATACAATCGTAAGTAATCCAAACAGTTATACTCACGGTCCATGTGACCTGGACAGAGGTAGAGCTGATGACCACAGGGTTATGCATGCTGGCCACTACATCACCCAGCTCCTTCTGGACACGACGATGGTCAACACCCTGCACTGGAGGACTGATGTCTGAGAGAGAGAGAGTGAGAGAGAGAGAGAGAGAGAGAGAGAGAGAGAGAGAGAGAGAGAGAGAGAGAGAGAGAGAGTGCTGTTAAATATTGCCATCGAACCCGTTTGAAATGTCATGTTGGCATGGAGCACATTCTATTTGGTACCTTGTGTGCGGACAGGCTCAGACATGGGGCTGGGGTCTCCGAGACCCTGGGTGTTGACCGCTCTGATGAGGAACAGGTAGACCGTGTTCGGTCGCAGGTCTTTGACTGTGAACTGTGTGGTCTTCACGTGGTCAGCCACAGTCTGCCAGCTGTTGCTGACCAGCTGACTGCTCACAGAGAACCGCGGAGAGGAAGAGCGTTAGTGAGCCCAGCCAAGGAAAGCTTTTACAGTAATAGCTCTCCATAGCTACAGTCCTATTGTTTTTCTCTTGGCTCATTTACCTAGCACTATCAAGACACTGCACAGCTGGTCTGAAACCAAACTTAAACACTGAGTCAAATAGGCCCTGATCAACCTTCTTGGACTGCACATGATTCTCATATGCAGACTATTCTGCACAATTCCTGGGATTGTTGTGCTTGCCCTGGATGTGGCAGTGACCCATATGCCCACATAAACGAATACATCTGTCATTGCTCTGAAATGTTGGGGTCATTTAGTGAGGCTTCGCTAGGGGATACTGTTCCCAGACGTACCCAAAGGCCTCGATGACGTAGGAAGTGACCGGTGAGCCCTCCTCAGGCCCAGGTTCCCATGACAACGAGACACTGCTCTTGGTGACATCAGTGACCTCTGGCTTAGACGGAGGCCCTGGGAGGGCACTGGTATTGTGGGACATAGAGTCTGTGAGGTCACTGGACTCTGAGAGGGAGGAAAGGAGAAGAAGCTCTATCAAAATGAATCAAACCGAAAGAGGCAGATTGAAGGAGAAAGGTGCATTAGAAATGGTGGAACTCGTTTAGTGCGTTTGGCTTCAATCAATGGTGGGTAGAAGGGACAGTAAATCAAGATGTTACTGTACCTCTAACATCCAGGAAGGCACTCCATGAGGTCTCCCCACTTGAGCTAGTGGCAACACAGGTGTACAGCCCAGAGTCAGACAGCTGAGGAGGACAGAGGGGAACAAAGAGACAATCACAACCTACACTGACCAGTCAGTTAAACGATTCAATTATTTCACAATTCATAAAAAAAATTTAAAAAAACATCCATCCATTAAAATGGTCTTACAACTGACCAACCAAATATTAGGCTGAGGAACAGATCAATCAACACCTCACAAACAAAGGTTTTTGTATGTTCATTGATATATGTCTGCCTTCTTGATAGTAGTGATATTGTTTGGTAGTGAATCTCCGCTATGGAAAGAGCTCGGCAGCCAGAAGTACACAAAAAATGCATTAACCTCCATTGGCCTGACTCACTCCCAAGGAGAGAGGGAGTGGGTGTGAATGAGAAGACTGAGTGGGGGAAGATGAAAAAAAGAGCCCTGGAAGTGCTGACGTTAATTTTCTTAATACATTTAATTTAGTACTAGTCAGCCCCCCACATCCTCAGCCCCATCATCATCAATACAGACACAGTGAAACAGAGACATGATAATCTATTTAACGCTGGCCGCTTTAACACTGGGGAACAATGACAGCTGGCCTCCCCCTTGCTCTCTCTCTCTCTCCCTCGTTCCCTCTCTCCCTGTCTCTCCTCTCCCTCGCTTTCTTGAACCCTCTTCCCTCTTCCCTTTCTCACTCTATTTTTGATTTATTTCCCCTCACTCCCTCCCCTCCCCTCCCCTTCTCTCTGTCTCCTTATTTCACTTCCTCCGTTTTCATAACCACGTCTCCCTAAGGTTTATTAAATCAACCCAGAGGACTGCAGCTTTGGCCAGTCTAATGGATATTCCAATGAGATTTGGGAAATAAAGGGGAGTGTGTGAATGTGTGTGTGTGTGTAGACATCTTACACACACTTTGATGGTAGTGATATGCTGCTGTACATGGTTATACTCCCACTCCCCACATCACTGTCCATGAGTTAGAGCATCTCTAACCGTTGCCCAGGAGACTGGCTCTAAACGACAGCTTTAAATGACATACAAATCAATACCTTCTATTCATCTTTAAAAGCAACATGACTGCACTTGTCCATTTGAATTACATCCAACTGACATCAGATGAGAAGTGTTCTATCTTCTCTCTCAAAAAACAATATGACACACAACACACACACACACACCCTCACACACACTCACACACACACACACACACAGAGCGACACACACACACATGCGGAGTGACAATCACACAAACCTTAACAGCCTGCCTTTCAGAACAGAGAGAAACCCTGAAGAACAGGCAGTGTATTGAAAAGAGGGCAAGGAAAGTAGAGAAGCCGAAAGGGAAAAGAGATGAAGCCACCGTGGCAGGAAGACTCAAGGCCAAATCAATCATGAGTGAACAGTGTGGAGTGTGGAGGAAAGGCTTGCTGCTGTGACTAGGTGTATTGTGTTTGTACACCATCAGTCCTACAGTGAGGGGGGAAAGTATTTGATCCCCTGCTGATTTTGTATGTTTGCCCACTGACAAAGAAATGATCAGTCTATAATTGTATTTTATTTGAACAGTGAGAGACAGAATAACAACAAAAAAATCCAGAAAAACACGTCAAAAATGTTATACATTTATTTGCATTTTAATGAGGGAAATAAGTATTTGACCCCTC
This sequence comes from Oncorhynchus keta, assembly GCF_023373465.1. Taxonomy (NCBI): domain Eukaryota; kingdom Metazoa; phylum Chordata; class Actinopteri; order Salmoniformes; family Salmonidae; genus Oncorhynchus; species Oncorhynchus keta. The sequence goes on from NC_068431.1 coordinate 43,348,680, forward strand.
TGCAAAACATGACTTAGTACTTGGTGGCAAAACCCTTGTTGGCAATCACAGAGGTCAGACGTTTCTTGTTGTTGGCCATCAGGTTTGCACACATCTCAGGAGGGATTATGTCCCACTCCTCTTTGCAGATCTTCTCCAAGTCATTAAGGTTTCGAGGCTGACGTTTGGCAACTCGAACCTTCACCTCCCTCCACAGATTTTCTACGGGATTAAGGTCTGGAGACTGGCTAGGCCACTCCAGGACCGTAATGTGCTTCTTCTTTAGCCAATTCCTTTGTTGCCTTGGCCGTGTGTTTTGGGTCATTGTCATGCTGGAATACCCATCCATGACAAATTTTCAATGCCCTGGAAGGAGGTTCTCACCCAAGATTTGACGGAACATGGCCCCGTCCATCGTCCCTTTGATGCGGAGAAGTTGTCCTGTCCCCTTAGCAGAAAAACACCCTCAAAGCATAATGTTTGGTGTTCTTGGGGTCATAGGCAGCATTCCACCTCCTCCAAACACAGCGAGTTGAGTTGATGCCAAAGAGCTCCATTTTGGTCTCATCTGACCACAACACTTTCACCCAGTTGTCCTCTGAATCATTCAGATCTTCATTGGCAAACGTCAGACGGGCATGTATATGTGCTTTCTTGAGCAGGGGGACCTTGCGGGCGCTGCGAGATTTCAGTCCTTCACGGCTTAGTGTGTTACCAATTGTTTTCTTGGTGACTATGGTCCCAGCTGCCTTGAGATCATTGACAAGATCCTCCCGTGTAGTTCTGGGCTGATTCCTCACCGTTCTCATGATCAATGCAACTCCACGAGGTAAGCTCTTGCATGGAGCCCCAAGCCGAGGGAGGTTGACAGGTCTTTTATGTTTCTTCCATTTGCGAATAATCGCACCAACTGTTGTCACCTTCTCACCAAGCTGCTTGGTGATGGTCTTGTAGCCCATTCCAGCCTTGTGTAGGTCTACAATCTTGTCCCTGTCATCCTTGGAGAGCTCTTTGGTCTTGGCCATGGTGGAGAGTTTGGAATCTTATTGATTGATTGCTTCTATGGACAGGTATCTTTTATACAGGTAACAAACTGAGATTAGGAGCACTCCCTTTAAGAATGTGCTCCTAATCTCAGCTCATTACCTGTGTAAAAGACACCTGGGAGCCAGAAATCTTTCTGATTGAGAGGGGGTCAAATACTAATTTCCCTCATTGAAATGCAAATCAATTTATAACATTTTTGACATGCGTTTTTTCTGGATTTTTTTGTTTTTATTCTGTCTCTCATTGTTCAAATAAACCTACCATTAAAATGATAGACCGATCATTTCTTTGTCATTGGGCAAACGTACAAAATCAGCAGGGGATCAAATACTTATTTCCTCTCACTTTATAAATGTCAATATGGCATATATTATAAACCCACCCTAGTGCTCTGGATCTGCAGGCTGCCAGGCTCCAGCAGGGCCATGCGAGGATCCTTCCCCAGCAGACTGAGGCCGTCCTTCAGCCAGGTGACGGTGGGCTCCGGGTCCCCTGACGCCTGGCACCTCAGCAGGGCCACACCCCCCACAGCCTGCGTCTGGTTGGATGGGCCCTGCCGGATGATAGGCGGGGGTCGGTCTTTCGAGGCTGGAGAAAAATAAGGAATCAGAAATCATGATCAGGAATTTACAATGAAACAAATACAATGAATTATAGTTTTGTGCTATATATGTAATTGTTTTTTGACCCCATTAGTGAATTTACCACTGGAGACCCAAGGTCTTCTTGATGTATTTGTTGTGATAGGGGGTACCTGTTTTGGGGGTCGTATGCAGGTTTCTGATAGTGCGTGCTCATGGCACCACATCACACCGTAGCACTCTAATTACATGGTGTGGATTAATGATGGCTCGCCTACGGGGCTAATTACCCTGCCTTCTTTCACAACCCATTTTAACACATTCACACCCTCCCTCCCTCCCAATCGCCCCTCCTCTCCTATGACTCACCACTGCACCCCTAGACAAAACACTGCTTAGAATGAACACGCCAACCACAAGAGAAATGCATCTCCTTAATGCTCTTATATGCATGCTGTCATTCACTGGGCAGCCTCCGCATTTCAGGGGTGTTCAATCTTGTCACGTTTTAAAAATATCCTCCTTATCAGTGCTGTTAGTCTCAACTCAGACAGAGTATTTGCAGCAGGTTCTAGAGCTCCTATTTCCTATCACACCTCCTTCCGACTCAGAGGAACACAGCAACTCAACCAAGCAGACGCCAGCATTTTCCTCTCCCCACTCTATATGCATCTGCTAAATGGCATTTATATATATATATATCATATTATTATACATTGTATGTGTTATCATTGCCAGCACCTCATTGTATGATTAATTGTACAAAGGATATAGACGCTATTAATTGACTGTGATCAGATGCAAAAGCAAAAGATTACTCCTTTCTTGCATCATTTTTCACACTCAACCACTTGATCATTCCTTCACTCCCCCGTACAGTATACAGCGACACTATTTGCATGCTGATCTATCTTTTCCGACTCGCAGGGCAAGGCTCGTTTTCTTTCCCCCAAAAATCCTTGAGCAGATGCTAATTCAATAATATGTGTGAGAGGGAGCCAATAAATGAATGGAGAGCGAGAGAGAGAGAGAGAGAGACAGAAAGAGACAGAGAAAAAGACAGTGACAGAGAAACAGAGAGAGAGAGAGAGAGAGAGAGAGAGAGACAGAGAGGGTATTGAAAAAAAGCAGCATCTCCACTTCCTCCTCGAATGCCACTACCACAGCACAACATTCAGCGCAGGGAACACATAATCCAGACCCTCCGTCCACCAATCAAAATTGGAAGCGTCAGTCACATACTGCCGATGAAGTACTGGCAAGGAATCGCTTCCTCAGTAGGCGAGATGATCTAAAACATCTCTTATTAGAAACAAGTTATCAACAACAGAGAGGTCAGGTCCACAGTCAGACTGGTCCTTGTGGACCAATAGCCCCAGATACCCTATAAACCTGTTTGAGAGACATTTAGATATAATTTTAAATTATACACACAGCAATGCAACAGGTCGGCAGTTTAAAAAAAAAGAAGTAAAATCCCCCTTTTTTGGAAACAATGAAAGTGCAGCACGTTGACAGGATACAGGAAGAGAACCCTCACGAAAAGATTCACACACCACTGCATAAAAATCCCCCCCAATAGACCCCCAAAAGTGATTATAGAACTCAGATGGTAAACCATCGATGCCAGGGCCTCGGCCTGATGAGAGTTGCATAACTGCATTGGACAGCTCCTGCAGAGTAATGTCAATGTCCAAAGCAACTCTCTGCTCAGGTCCCAGATGAGGAAGTCCATGTACAGTAACAACTGAGCAGCACACAGAGGATCACAATCCTCCGCCTTATAGAGGGCAGAGTAGAAATCCACGGCATCATCTGTGGTCACCTTCCCATCAGGGAGACAAAGGCAGAGCATTTGTTTGCGTTGCAATGTAGACTGTCCTAGGTATAAAACAAAACCCTAGGTGAATCCATATCCTTGAGGGTAGCAAAGCAAGACCTAATCAAGGCACCTTCCATTCACTCTTTCATCTAAAAACGACCTCAGTTCATGTCTCTTCTCCTGTAAGTTCATGACTAGTCCGGGGTCATTCTGAGTGAGCAACTTCAATTCAAAAGGTTTGATGTCCTGTTCAGTCTCTTTAACTTCAATATGAGACACTGTTGACAAAACACATGTATTTGGGCCTTCCCAACCATTTACTCAAGGACTCAAAATTCAATTTTAATAACCTTCCATTTTCCCCAAAACAACAAAACCTTTTCCCAAAACTTCACATCATGTAACATCTTAACATTAAAATACCAATAAGGTGATGACCTTCGTGAACAGGACAAGTCACAATATGGTGATCAGAGAAACCCACAGGAGTAATGTCACACCTTCCAACCCTACTACAGTAGTGCTCAGATACATACAACCTGTCTAACCTTCCAACCCTACTACAGTAGTGATCAGATACATACAACCTGTCTAACCTTCCAACCCTACTACAGTAGTGCTCAGATACATACAACCTGTCTAACCTTCCAACCCTACTACAGTAGTGATCAGATACATACAACCTGTCTAACCTTCCAACCCTACTACAGTAGTGCTCAGATACATACAACCTGTCTAACCTTCCAACCCTACTACAGTAGTGATCAGATACATACAACCTGTCTAACCTTCCAACCCTACTACAGTAGTGCTCAGATACATACAACCTGTCTAACCTTCCAACCCTACTACAGTAGTGGTCAGATACATACAACCTGTCTAACCTTCCAACCCTACTACAGTAGTGGTCAGATACATACAACCTGTCTAACCTTCCAACCCTACTACAGTAGTGCTCAGATACATACAACCTGTCTAACCTTCCAACCCTACTACAGTAGTGCTCAGATACATACAACCTGTCTAACCTTCCAACCCTACTACAGTAGTGCTCAGATACATACAACCTGTCTAACCTTCCAACCCTACTACAGTAGTGCTCAGATACATACAACCTGTCTAACCTTCCAACCCTACTACAGTAGTGCTCAGATACATACAACCTGTCTAACCTTCCAACCCTACTACAGTAGTGGTCAGATACATACAACCTGTCTAACCTTCCAACCCTACTACAGTAGTGCTCAGATACATACAACCTGTCTAACCTTCCAACCCTACTACAGTAGTGCTCAGATACATACAACCTGTCTAACCTTCCAACCCTACTACAGTAGTGCTCAGATACATACAACCTGTCTAACCTTCCAACCCTACTACAGTAGTGATCAGATACATACAACCTGTCTAACCAACCTGTCTAACCCTACTACAGTAGTGCTCAGATACATACAACCTGTCTAACCTTCCAACCCTACTACAGTAGTGCTCAGATACATACAACCTGTCTAACCTTCCAACCCTACTACAGTAGTGATCAGATACATACAACCTGTCTAACCTTCCAACCCTACTACAGTAGTGCTCAGATACATACAACCTGTCTAACCTTCCAACCCTACTACAGTAGTGCTCAGATACATACAACCTGTCTAACCTTCCAACCCTACTACAGTAGTGTTCAGATACATACAACCTGTCTAACCTTCCAACCCTACTACAGTAGTGCTCAGATACATACAACCTGTCTAACCTTCCAACCCTACTACAGTAGTGATCAGATACATACAACCTGTCTAACCTTCCAACCCTACTACAGTAGTGCTCAGATACATACAACCTGTCTAACCTTCCAACCCTACTACAGTAGTGCTCAGATACATACAACCTGTCTAACCTTCCAACCCTACTACAGTAGTGTTCAGATACATACAACCTGTCTAACCTTCCAACCCTACTACAGTAGTGCTCAGATACATACAACCTGTCTAACCTTCCAACCCTACTACAGTAGTGGTCAGATACATACAACCTGTCTAACCTTCCAACCCTACTACAGTAGTGCTCAGATACATACAACCTGTCTAACCTTCCAACCCTACTTCCAACCCTACTAGTAGTGCTCAGATACATACAACCTGTCTAACCTTCCAACCCTACTACAGTAGTGCTCAGATACATACAACCTGTCTAACCTTCCAACCCTACTACAGTAGTGCTCAGATACATACAACCTGTCTAACCTTCCAACCCTACTACAGTAGTGGTCAGATACATACAACCTGTCTAACCTTCCAACCCTACTACAGTAGTGCTCAGATACATACAACCTGTCTAACCTTCCAACCCTACTACAGTAGTGCTCAGATACATACAACCTGTCTAACCTTCCAACCCTACTACAGTAGTGCTCAGATACATACAACCTGTCTAACCTTCCAACCCTACTACAGTAGTGCTCAGATACATACAACCTGTCTAACCTTCCAACCCTACTACAGTAGTGCTCAGATACATACAACCTGTCTAACCTTCCAACCCTACTACAGTAGGTATCAGAAACATACAACCTGTCTAACCTTCCAACCCTACTACAGTAGTGCTCAGATACATACAACCTGTCTAACCTTCCAACCCTACTACAGTAGTGATCAGATACATACAACCTGTCTAACCTTCCAACCCTACTACAGTAGTGCTCAGATACATACAACCTGTCTAACCTTCCAACCCTACTACAGTAGTGCTCAGATACATACAACCTGTCTAACCTTCCAACCCTACTACAGTAGTGGTCAGATACATACAACCTGTCTAACCTTCCAACCCTACTACAGTAGTGCTCAGATACATACAACCTGTCTAACCTTCCAACCCTACTACAGTAGTGCTCAGATACATACAACCTGTCTAACCTTCCAACCCTACTACAGTAGTGATCAGATACATACAACCTGTCTAACCTTCCAACCCTACTACAGTAGTGCTCAGATACATACAACCTGTCTAACCTTCCAACCCTACTACAGTAGTGCTCAGATACATACAACCTGTCTAACCTTCCAACCCTACTACAGTAGTGCTCAGATACATACAACCTGTCTAACCTTCCAACCCTACTACAGTAGTGGTCAGATACATACAACCTGTCTAACCTTCCAACCCTACTACAGTAGTGCTCAGATACATACAACCTGTCTAACCTTCCAACCCTACTACAGTAGTGATCAGATACATACAACCTGTCTAACCTTCCAACCCTACTACAGTAGTGCTCAGATACATACAACCTGTCTAACCTTCCAACCCTACTACAGTAGTGCTCAGATACATACAACCTGTCTAACCTTCCAACCCTACTACAGTAGTGCTCAGATACATACAACCTGTCTAACCTTCCAACCCTACTACAGTAGTGCTCAGATACATTTTATGGCCGCAGTCACCCATAAGCCTGAAGAAAACTAAATTGCCACCCGAGCACTGAAATTAGTATATGCTGCCCCTCCCACCACATATCCCAGTCAATCGCGTTAGCCTCATCACAATGATTCTGTAAAAAAACTACATTAAGCCTTTTCTGTTGTATTACTTCTAATACCCAAGCCCACTTATTCCTTCCCATTTCCCCATAAATATTGAGAGAACCTACATTTGGAAACTGAGCAAAAAAAGAAACGCCTTCTCACTGTCAACTGCATTTATTTTCAGCAAACTTAACATGTGTAAATATTTGTACGAACATAACAAGATTCAACAACTGAGACATAAACTGAACAAGTTCCATAGACATGTGACTAACATAAATGGAATAATGTGTCCCTGAACGAAACAGTCCGTATCTGGTGTGGCCAACAGCTGCATTAGTACAGCAGTGCATCTCCTCCTCATGGACTGCACCAGATTTGCCAGTTCTTGCTGTGAGACGTTACCCCACTCTTCCACCAAGGCACCTGCAAGTTCCCAGACATTTCTGGGGGGGAATGGCCCTAGCCCTCACCCTCTGATCTAACAGGTCCCAGATGTGCTCAATGGGATTGAGATCCGGGCTCTTTGCTGGCCATGGCAGAACACTGACATGCCTGTCATTCAGGAAACCACGCACAGAACGAGTAGTATGGCTGGTGGCATTGTCATGCTGGAGGGTCATGTCAGGATGACCCTGCAGGAATGGTAACACATGAGGGAGGGGGATGTCTTCCCTGTAACGCACAGCATTGAGATTGCCTGCAATGACAACAAGCTCAGTCCGATGATGCTGTGACACAACGCCCCAGACCATTACGGACCATCCACCTCCAAATTGATACCACTCCAGAGTACAGGCCTCGGTGCAACGCTCAGTCCTTCGACGATAAACGCGAATCCGACCATCACCAATGGTGAGACAAAACCACCACTCGTCAGTGAAGAGTTTAGTTTGAACAAATACAAAGCTAGCTTTGGAGAGAAAGTTTCAAGATGATCCAACGTAAGGTGCTTGTTTTACAAAAACTTTTCCTTAAAACATTATGGATATTACATTGCCTGTCCCAGTCAACCTCCCTATCTTTACAAGACTGTAGAACAGGCAAACTAATCTCAAGACACTGTTAATTAACTAATGCTGGAGGAAAGCTGTGATCAGGCTGCCCACTCAAGAGAAAGCTTCAAACTGTAACCAGTGCCGGCAACCTTGTTCAGGTTGTCAATCAACCTACCAGGGTAGTTACAAACAGTAGAGGAATGAAATCAACAACATGGTTTGATCATATCTTTACTAATGCTGCAGAAATGGGTTTTAAAGCAGTATCCAGATCCATCAGATGTAGTGATCACAATATAGTAGCCATGTCTAGGAAAACCACTGTTCCAAAGGCTGGGACTAATATTGTGTATAAGAGGTCATACATTTTTTTGTAGTGATTCCTATGTTATTGATGTAAATAATATTTGTTGGCCCTTGGTGTGTAATGATGAGCAACCAGACGCTGCCCTTGACACATTTGAAACTGCTTATCCCAGTTACTAATAAGCAGCACCCATTAAGAAAATGACTGTAAAAACTGTTACATCCATGTGAATTGATGAGGAATTTAAAAATGGTATGATGAAGAGGTAGGCAAAAGAGATGGCATATAGGTCTGGCTGAATAACTGATTGGCAAACCTATTGCAAATTGAGACATCATGTGACTAAACTGAATAAAAAGAAGAAACTACACTATGAAACAAAGATAAATGACATGAAGAATGATAGTAAAAATCTTTGGAGCATCTTCAATGCGCAAATAAAATCAACAATGACAAGTCACTGGTGTCTGACAACGTGGATGGAAAATTGAGGATAATAGCAGCCAATATTGCCATTCCTATTTGCCTTTTCTTGAATTTAAGCCTACTAGAAAGTGTATGCCCTCAGGCCTAGAGGGAAGCTAAAGTCATTCCACTACCCAAGAATAGTAAAGCTCCCTTTACTGGCTTAAATAGCTGACCAATCAGCCTGTTACCAACCCTTGCAATTTTGGGAAAAAATATTTGACCAGATACAATGCCATTTTACAGTAAACAAATATAGACTTTTAGCTTATAGGGAAGTTCATTCAACAAGCACAGCACTTGCAAATGACTGATTGGCTGAGAGAAATTGATGATAAAAATACTGTTGGGGCTGTTTTGTTTGACTTCAGTGCGGCATTTGACATTATTGATCATAGTCTGTTGCTGACAAAAACGTATGGCTTTACACCCCCTGCTATATTGTGGATAAAGAGTTTTTCTTTTAAAATGTAACCTTTATTTAACTAGGCAAGTCAGTTAAGAACAAATTATTTTTTTCAATGACGGCCTACGACTGCCTTGTTCAGGGGCAGAACGACAGAGTTTTTTACCTTGTCAACTCGGGGATTCGATCCAGCAATCTTTCGGTTGCTGGCCTACCGCTCTAACCACTAGGCTACCTGCCGCCCCAGAGCTACAAAATCAAGTTTGAATCAGGAATTCCCCAGGGCAGCTGTTTGGCACCTACTTTTTTCAATCTTTACCAACCAACAACCAACAACAACCACCTTCCGGAGACACCTGAAACCCCACCTCTTTAAGGAATACCTAGGATAGGATAAGTAATCCTTCTCACCCCCCTTTTAAGATTTAGATGCACTATTGTAAAGTGACTGTTCCACTGGATGTCATAAGGTGAATGCACCAATTTGTAAGTCGCTCTGGATAAGAACGTCTGCTAAATGACTTAAATGTAATGTAAATGTAAGAGCAGTCCTGTCTGGTCCATCGACGGTGGGTTTGTGCCCATAGGTGACGTTGTTGCCGGTGATGTCTGGTGAGGACCTGCCTTACAACAGGCCTACAAGCCCTCAGTCTAGCATTTCTCAGAATATTGTGGACAGTCTGAGCACTGATGGAGGGATTGTGTGTTCCTGGTGTAACTCGGGCATTTGACATTCTGTACCTGTCCCGCAGGTGTGATATTTGGATGTACCGATCCTGTGCAGATGTTGTTACACGTGGTCTGCCACTACGAGGACGATCAGCTGTACGTCCTGTCTCCCTGCAGTGCCGTCTTAGGCGTCTTACAGTACTGACATTGCAATTTATAGCCCTGGCCACATCTGCAGTCCTCATGCCTCCTTGCAGCATGCCTAAGGTACATTCACGCAGATGAGCAGGGACCCTAGGCATCTTTCTTTTGGTGTTTTTCAAAGTCAGTAGAAAGGCCTCTTTAGTGTCCTAAGTTTTCATAACTGTGACCTTAATTTCAACAACCGTTCCACAGGTGCATGTTCATTAATTGTTTATGATTCATTGAGCAAGCATGGGAAACAGTGTTTAAACCCTTTACAGTGAAGATGTGCAAAGTTATTTGGATTTTTACGAATTATCTTTGAGAAAAAGAAGAGAAAAGAGACCATGAGGCATGATCGTCATCATTGTTTTAATTTTCTCTTAACCTTTCCCCAATACCTTTTGCTGCTATGACAGCAGTAACAGCATTCTTCAAGTGGAAACGCTTCTTCACACTCAACTGGACTAACCCTACCATCTTCTCTACCACCACAGCTAACCTCACAAACTTATCAACATCAAAAAAATCTGCCAATTTGATAGATTTCCCAAAAGTCTGATCCAGGAACACATTTACCTCCTCTAGATTTGAAATTGAGTAGTCGCCAGCTGCTATAATATCAGGAGAGATGTCCTTCTCCTGATCCTCCTCAACTGGAGTGCCAGGTAGCCTAGTGGTTAGAGCATGGTGCCAGTAACTGAAAGGTTGCTAGATCAAATCCCCTAGCTGACAAGGTATATATATATATATCTGTTATTCTGCCCCTGAACAAGGCAGCTTTTTGGGATAGGGGGCAGCATTTTCACTTTTGGATGAATAGCATGCCTAGAGTGAACTGCCTCCTACTATGTCCCAGATGCTAATATATGCATATTATTATTAGTGTGGGATAGAAAACACTCTGAAGTTTCTAAAACTGTTTGAATGATGTCTGTGAGTATAACATAACTCATATGCAGGCGAAAACCTGAGAAAAATCCAACCAGGAAGTGGAACATCTGAGGTTTGTAGTTTTTCAAAGCTTGGCAGTGGGATATGGATACAGTTGCACTTCCTACGGCTTCCCCTAGATGTCAACCATCTTTAGAAACTTGAATGAGAATACTACTATAAAGGAGGGGCTTGCGCCTCATTTAGATGAATTAGTGGGTTGAAACAAGTGGCTATTTGGACATAAATGAAATCTGACACAGCGGCTGCATAAAGGAGAAGTCTATCTTTCATTATGTGAATAACACTTGAATCTTTTATCAATGTTTATTATGAATATTTCTGCAAAATAACCGGATGTTTTGGAATCACAACATTACTGCACATAAGGCGCCAATGTAAACTGAGATTTTTGGATATAAATATGCACATTATCGAACAAAACATACATGTATTGTGTAACATGATGTCCTATGAGTGTCATCTGATGAAGATCATCAAATGTTAGTGATTAATTTGATCTATATTTCAGCTTTTTGTGACTCCTATCTTTGGCTGGAAAAATGGCTGTGTTTTTTTGACTTGGCTATGAACTAACATAATCATATGCTGTGCTTTCCTGTAAAGCATTTTTAAAATCGGACATGATGGGTAGATTAATAAGATGTTTATCTTTCATTTGCTGTATTGGACTTATTAATGTGTGAAAGTTAAATATTTTGCAAAAATATTTTTGAATTTCGCGCGCTGCCTTTTCAGAGGAATGTTGTCGAGGGGTTCTGCTAGCGGAACGCCTGCGCTAGAAAAGTTTACCCACTGTTCCCAGGCTGTCATTGTAAATAAGAATTTGTTCTTAACTGACTTGCCTAGTTAAACAAAATAATTTTAAACTTAGGCCACAGACCCCTCACATCCCTCTCCCCACTTGTATCAGTGGGCCAGTAGCATACCACCCTGCATACCACTGCTGGCTTGCTTCTGAAGCTAAGCAGGGTTGGTCCTGCTCAGTTCCTGGATGGAAGACCAGATGTGGCTGGAAGTGGTGTTGGAGGGCCAGTAGGAGGCACTCTTTCCTCTGGTCTAAAAAAAATATCCCAATGCCCCAGGGCAGTGATTGGGGACACTGCCCTGTGTAGGGTGCTGTCTTTCGGATTGGATGTTAAACGGGTGTCCTGACTCTCTGAGGTCATTAAAGATCCCATGGCATGTTCCTCTCTGGCACAAGCTGCAACTCAGTACCCTCAACACGGACAACTTGTTCCTCAGCAACAGGAGCTTGTGACTGCTGTACCATTCTCGGCCCACCTTTCCCTACATCAGTGGGCTCAGGCGTTACGAGGACCGCCTGCGCCCCTCCCTCTGCCTTCTCCCTTTTTGGGCAAGCCTGTCGATTAGGGCCAACATCCCCACACTCAAAACACTGTTGACTATCCATAGTAGCATAAGCCAGAGTCTGTTGTCATACTTTGCTCCGTTAAAAACATAAACACCTGTCGACGAAACGACATGTTTCAAAGCCGGGTTTTGCAACCCAATGGGACAATCTTAATTGAAAGGAAGAGAAAAGAGAGAGAGTGAGAGACAGAGAGAGAGGAGGGCAAACAGCTCCCAACTGGCAATACCTCAGCACTTAAGATAATGATGCTCATCGAGAGGAGGAGAGAAGTGTAAATGTAACACTCCATCAGGGAGAGAGTTTTCATTTGAACAGTTTCACTCTTTTCAGGATTTTCATGGCCTCTCTATGGTTCAACTTCCCACAGTGAGACGCTAATGAAAAGGATGAAGGCATTTGACCGATTAGCTCCTGCAGCGTTTGGCACATCACATCTCAGCCAAGATAAGTGCCAAGCATTAAACAGACAGCCTCTGACGCATTTTATGGCCGGCCCTTCAGTAAATGTTTTCATGCAAGTGTGTGTGTGTGTGTGTGTGTGTGTGTGTGTGTGTGTGTGTGTGTGTGTGTGTGTGTGTGTGTGTGTGTGTGTGTGTGTGTGTGTGTGTGTGTGTGTGTGTGTGTGTGTAACGTCTGCTTCCAATTCACACTCTCAAACACATAGATCTCCTGAACGCAGCTCACTCTCCAGATCCCAATCACCTGAATTCTGATCACCTGTTCACACACCTGTATGTCATCATCACACACTCCTTAGTTCAGTTCTTTGCACCCCATCATTGTGAGGTATTGTTTGTTTTGTGACACTTTTATTCGGAGTGCTGTGTTTCCCGAAATGTAATCCTCCCATGTATGATAGTATTGGTCTGCCTCACTCATGACGCCTTTTGTCTATTCCCTGCCTGTACTTTAGCCTTTCGGATTTCCTGTATCAACCTATTGCCTGATCTCCCGGACAACGTTACTAGGCTTTTCCCTGCCAGTACTGTTGCCTTTTGGACTGTGTATGACCTTCTGCCTGCCCCTGCACCCAGCTACCTGCCTCCTCCTGTGGTCCTTTACCAATAAACACCTCCTGCGCCCTGCGCTTAAAACCAGCTCTCTGTCTCCCATGTTCGTTACAGTGTTTGTGGGCTTGATTTTAGCTGTGCATTGTTCTCAGGCAAGGTGCACAATTGTGTTGGCAAAGGTTCTGCAGGTGTCTGTTGGTTAGGATATGCATCTGCAGGTGCACAGTGTCTGCAGTGTCTTGTGTGTGTGTGTGTGTGTCCGCGGTGTATACGTGCTGTATGCTCTCACCGTCTGCCACCTCCAGCTGAGCCTTGGCCAGGATGCTGCCGGCCACAGTGAGGGCCTGGCAGGTGTAGTAGCCTGCATCAGAGCGCTGTACACAGGAGATGGTCAGCTCTCCACTGACTGACACTGACACACGGCTGTCTCCCTGGGCTGGCTGGCTTGGGAACAGCAGATCCTGGAAAGATAGGAGAGACTCATTAACATGGTGTTTTGTCCTGTGCCCAATAGAAAACCAGCAGGAAACATGGCGAGATACAATTGACATGTTGCAGTTAATAGCGAGGGTGAATAGTACATGTTAACTGTCCTGTGCTAAATGATTAATACATTCAGTTAGTTATATAAGAGATGTGAAGGAAGAGGAGAGACATTTAGAGTGACAGGAATTAAACAGAGGGAGTTTTAATTGCAGTGAGTGTCAACCTTGGCAATAGAATGCTATATAACAGTGTAGTCACACACCACACATGTACAATGCGAGAGCACACTGCATTGACTAAAAAGCACCAATAAGTCAATCATCTGGAGCCTTGCTCTGTTTTCCTCCATGTCCATTCTCAGTGTTCATTACTGACTAGCGCTCCTATTCACTCACTTATCCTAGAAATGTGTGTGTAATTCAGTAGTAAGTGTGGGGGAAGAGGGGTCAGGGTCCTCTTTCTGCTCAAGGTGGTTAGTCATTTACACTGTGGGTGAGAGGCGGTCAGCCCTGCCCGTGATGAAGCCCTGCAGTAGGGTCTTGACATTGAGTGAGTCCTCACTGCCGCCCACTCATAGCCTTGAGATCTCGATCTCTCTATCGCTTAAATGAGATTTTTCCCCATTCCGCGTCCTGAGAGCAGACAAACGGAGGGGAAGGCAAGGACATTAGCCTAATCCCATTATGCCTAATGACGCTAATGTAGCAAATTAATGCTGTTTCTTGTGAAAGAAATGGCTGGTCAGAGCATGCGGGGTGGACTGATGATTGATAGCCACTTCATTATGTGACTGTCACGGGGACGGGACTCCTGACCGCCGCCTCTGGTCCCATGACCCTAGCCACAGTCCAATCAGGACCACACCAAATTAAGACAATTAGGAGAAGGTTGTTTTTGTTCATGTGCATAAGAAGAGGCCAACACACATAGGCAAGAGCTAACACACGCAGGCACAGTCAAGTATGCAGACATTCAACACACGTTATTCAAACAGGTGTTTCTTACCTGGCTGCCCTCTCGTTGCCAGAACACAGTGGGTTGGGGGTTGCCCTTGGTCTCACAGGGGAAGGTGGCTGTGCGCCCCTGAGCCACGATCTGGTCCCGGGGTCGCACCACAAACTGGGGAGCCTCTGAAGACCAAAGGTCAGAGAAGTGAAACCACTGTCACCACAACACAGCAGGAAGACATTTAGAGTCAGTTTTGATTATGTGCAAAAACTAATCAAGGGAAGCAAAAGGTTACAGCTACAGGCTACAAGCTACAGGCTACAGGCTACAGGGAACATGCAACAGGTGAGTGTCTAGTAGTCTCTCTGAAGAAACATTACTACAGGTACCAGACCATACAGACCATTCATCCTGCTGGCCACAAACCTGAATGAATGAAACCAACTCATGAGCACGGGTGCTTTTACATACATTCTCCCCTTGTAGTCTCTACATCAGAACTACTGCATATCAACTACAATATCTTGACCAGCAAGTTGGAGAAACAGAGGGGTTACAACTAACTTAACAACACACAACTAAATGGAGGCCTGGGTTGGGTGGTTCAAACTAAGGAGGTACATGTGCATGTATTAGTATGTTGAATAATCAGGTGTGAATGTGTGCAGGTGTTAATGGGTGTGTATGTACAGTACCAGTCAAAAGTTTGGACACACCACAATATATTTTATATTTGAGATTCTTCAAAGTAGCCACCCTTTGCCTTGATGACAGCTTTGCACACTCTTGGCATTCTCTCAACCAGCTACATGCATTTCAATTAACAGGTGTGCCTTGTTAAAAGTTCATTTGTGGAATTTCTTTATTATGTATCTCCTTCTTATTGAGTTTGAGCCATTTGCGACAAGGTAGGGGTGGTATACAGAAGAATGCCCTATTTGGTGAAAAACAAAGTCCATATTATGTCATGAACAGCTCAAATAAACATAGAGAAACGAGAGTCCATCATTACTTTAAGACATGAAGGTCAGTCAATCTGGAACATTTTAAGAACTTTGAAAGTTGCTTCAAGTGCAGTTGCAAAAACCATCAAGCGCAATGATGAAACTGACTCTCATGATGACCGACACAGGAAGACCCTCTGCTGCAGAGGATAAGTTCATGAGAGTTAACTGCACCTCAGATTGCAGTCCAAATAAATGCTTCACAGAGTTCAAGTAACAGACACATCTCAACATCAACTGTTCAGAGGAGACTGCATGAATCAGGCCTTCATGGTTGAATTGCTGCCAAGAAACCACTACTAAAACACCAAAAAGCAGAAGAAACTTGCTTGGGCCAAGACACATGAGTGGAATAGACATTAGACCGGTGGAAATTTGTCCTTTGGTCTGATGAGTCCAAATGTTAGGTTTTTGGTTCCAACTGCCATGTCTTTGTGAGACGCAGAGTAGGTGAATGGACGATCGCCGCATGCGTGGTATCCACTGTGAAGTATGAAGGTGTGATGGTGTGGGGGTGCTTTGCTAGTGACACTGTCAGTAATTTATTTAGAATTCAAGGCCCACTTAACCAGCATGGCTACCACAGCATTCTGCAGTGATACACCATCCCATCTGGTTTGCGCTTAGTGGGACTATAATTTGTTTTTCAACAGGACAATGTCCCAAAACACACCTCCAGGCTGTGTAAGGGCTATTTGACCAAGAAGGAGAGTGATGGAGTGCTGCATCAGATGCTCAGCATATGTGGAACTCATTCAAGACAGTTGGAAAAGCATTCCTCATGAAGCTGGTTGAGAGAATGCCAAGAGTGTGCAAAACTGTCGTCAAGGAAAAGGGTGGCTAATTTGAAGAATCTAAAATCGAAATTATAAACTGGGTGGTTCGAACCCTGAATGCTGATTGGCTGACACCTGTGCTATATCAGACCATATACCATGGGAATGACAAAACATTTATTTGTACTGCTCTAAGTATGTTGGTAATACAGTTTATAATAGCAATAAAGCACCTTGGGGGTTTGTGGTTTATGGCCAATAAACTCAGCAAAAAAAGCAAACTTAACATGTGTAAATATTTGTATGAACATATGATTCAACAACCGAGACATAAGCTGAACAAGTTCCACAGATATGTGACAAACAGAAATTGAATAATGTGTCCCTGAACAAAGGGGGAGTTAAAATCTAAAGTAACAGTCAGTATCTGGTGTTGCCACCAGCTGAATTAAGTACTGCATTGCATCTTCTCCTCATGGACTGCATCATATTTGCCAGTTTTTGCTGTGAGATGTTACCCCACTCTTCCACCAAGGCACCTGCAAGTTCCCAGATATTTCTGGGGGGGAATGGTCTTAGTCCTCATCCTCCGATCAAACAGGTCCCAGATGTGCTCGAACATGCTCAATGGGATTGAGATCCGGGCTCTTCGCTGGCCATGGCAGATAACTGACATTCCTGTCTTGCAGGAAATCATGCACAGAACAAGCAGTATGGCTGGTGGCATTGTCATTCTGGAGGGTCATGTCAGGATGAGCCTGCAGGAAGGGGACCATGTGAAGGAGGAGGATGTCTTCCCTGTAACGCACAGCATTGAGATTGCCTGCAATGACAACAAGCTCAGTTCGATGATACTGTGACACACCGCTCCAGACCATGACGGTCCCTTGACCTCCAAATCGATCCCGCTCCAGAGTACAGGCCTCGGTGTAATGCTTATTCCTTCAACGATAAACGCGAATCTGACCATCACCCCTGGTGAGACAAAACCTTGACTCGTCAGTGAAGAGCACTTTTTGCCAGTCCAGCGATGGTGGATTTGTGCCCATATGCGACATTGTTGCCGGTGATATCTGGTGAGGACCTGCCTTACAACAGGCCTACAAGCCCTCAGTCCAGCCTCTCTCAGTCTATTGTGGACAGTCTGAGCACTGATGGAGGGATTGTGTGTTCCTGGTGTAACTGTACCTGTCCCGCAGGCGTGATGTTCAGATGTACCGATCCTGTGCAGGTGTTGTTACACGTGGTCAGCCACTACGAGGACGATCACCTGTCCGTCTTGTTTCCCTGTAGCACTGTCTTAGGCGTCTCACAGTACGGACATTGCAATATAATGCCCTGGCCACATCTGCAGTCCTTATGCCTCCTTGCAGCATGCCTAAGGCACATTCACGCAGATGAGCAGGGACTCTGGGCATCTTTCTTTTGGTGTTTTTCAGAGTCAGTATAAGGTGTCCTAAGTTTTCATAACTGTGACGTTAATTGTCTACCATCTGTAAGCTGTTAGTGTCTTAACGACCATTCCACAGGTGCATGTTCATTAATTGTTTATGGTTCATTGAAGTATGGACAATAGTGTAAAACCCTTTACAATGAAGATCTGTGACCTTATTTGGAATTTTACAAATTATCTTTGAAAGACAGGGTCTTGAAAAGGGGACATTTATTTTTTTGCTGAGCTTATATCACGGCTAAGGGCTGTATCCAGGCACTCCGCTTTGCGTCGTCATATACTGGCCATATACTACAACCCCTCGGGCCTTATTGCTTAATTATATTTTGATTTGTTTAACAGTTTTTTGGTTACTACATGATTCCATATGTGTTATTTCAAAGTCTTCACTATGTCTTCACTATGTCACGGCCTGATCCGTTTCACCTGTCCTTGTGCTTGTCTCCACCACCTCCAGGTGTCGCCCATCTTCCCCACTTATCCTCTGGGTATTTATACCTGTGTTTTTTGTCTGTCTGTGCCAGTTGGTCTTGTTTGTCAAGCTTACCAGCGGTCGTCCTGTCAGCGCCTGTCTTTTCCCTGCCTCTCTTTTTCTCGTCCTCCTGGTTTTTGACCCTTGACTGTCCTGACCCTTTACCCGCCCGCCTGACCACTCTGCCTGTCCCTGACCCTGAGCCTGCCGTCCTGTACCTTTGCTCCACCTCTGGATTACTGAACTCTGCCTGTCCCTAACCCTGACCCTGAGCCTGCCGTCCTATACCTTTGCTCCACCTCTGGATTACTGAACTCTGCCTGTCCCTAACCCTGACCCTGAGCCTGCCGTCCTGTCCTGGATTACTGAACTCTGCCTGTCCCTGACCCTGAGCCTTTGCTCCACCTCTGGATTACTGAACTCTGCCTGTCCCTGACCCTGACCCTGAGCCTGTCGTCCTTTGCTACCTTTGCTCCACCTCTGGATTACTGAACTCTGCCTGTCCCTAACCCTGACCCTGAGCCTGTCGTCCTGTACCTTTGCTCCACCTCTGGATTACTGAACTCTGCCTGTCTCTAACCCTGACCCTGAGCCTGTCGTCCTGTACCTTTGCTCCACCTCTGGATTACTGAACTCTGCCTGTCTCTAACCCTGACCCTGAGCCTGCCGTCCTGTACCTTTGCTCCACCTCTGGATTACTGAACTCTGCCTGTCTCTAACCCTGACCCTGAGCCTGTCGTCCTGTACCTTTGCTCCACCTCTGGATTACTGAACTCTGCCTGTCTCTAACCCTGACCCTGAGCCTGTCGTCCTGTACCTTTGCTCCACCTCTGGATTACTGAACTCTGCCTGTCCCTGACCTGTCATTTGCCTGCCTCTGTGCTTACCATAAACATTGTTACTTCACACAGTCTGCACTTGGGTCGTACCTTGATTCCTGATACGCTATTATTCTACAATGTAGAAAGTAGTCAAAATAAAGAAAGACCCTTGCGTGAGTAGGTGTGTCCAACATTTTGACTGGTACTGTAAGTCTAGGAATATTTATTGAGCTTTAGCATGTGTGTATATGTGTGAGTGTGTGTGTGTGCATGTGTGTATGTTGTGTGTGACAGAGAAAAAGAAAGTAATGCATGCACAATGGGATCAGCTCATACTTACCAACAGGACGAGCTGGTGACAGAACAATGGTAATGGTGGGTGAGGACAAAACACAAGATGGAGAAGAGGAGAGGATAGGAGAGGGAAAGAAAAAACATGGAAATCAGAAATGAATGACGTGGTGTTGGGTACAAAACTCCAGCAGGTAAGGAGCAGGAGAATGGGGCTCAGGAAAAGGAAATAAAACCTGGGTGTCATCATTGACGGGTGTATAGTTTAACACAATAGCCTTGTACACCTAGGCGTATTCACCGATGTGGGAACAGAATTGTCACTTAACAATGTGCTGATGTGAAAGCAAAAGACAGAAAGCTGGATCCCTCAACCTCTTCACCTCAAATACCCTGAAAACACTTTCTCACGCCACCAATTCTCCTATTAACATCTCAGTTGACAGAGGACACAGTGAGGTGTGGTGATATTGCAGGCGAGGTGGAATGGATAGTGAGATACAGGGTGGGTAACACAATTGGTTCTGGTTAAGTTGCTCATATCTGAGTGGAGGCTGGAAGTCCTGGTGCATTCATCCAGACTGGGCCCTGGGAGAGCAGCGAGATCACACCAGATAGACTTTAGTATGCAACGTTTGTCCAGGTCCCCAGGACGTAGGGAGATGCCTTCAGTACTGTCCACTCGGGGCAACGTGAGCATGTGTTAATCTTGTCGGCTTGAGGCTTGATAGGACGTTGAGGATGGGGATAAACGAAGGGCTTAAACTGCATGTTTCACCTCTCGCGGGTTCAATCTGATGCCAAACCTTGACACTTACCTTATCCCAAACCTTATCCCTTACATGCACCCTTACCTTATCCCAAACCTTATCCCTTACCTTATCCCAAACCTTATCCCTTACATGTACCCTTACCTTATCCCAAACCGTATCCCTTACATGTACCATTACCTTATCCCAAACCTCATCCCTTACATGTACCCTTATCTTATCCCAAACCTGATCCTCATCCCTTACAAACCTGTCCCTTACATGTACCATTACCTTATCCCAAACCTTAACCCTTACATGTACCCTTACCTTATCCCTTACATGTACCATCCCAAACCTTATCCCTTACATGTACCCTTACCTTATCCCAAACCTTACCATTACCTTATCCCAAACCTTAACCCTTACATTACCTTATCCCAAACCTTATCCCTTACATGTACCCTTACCTTATCCCAAACCTTACCTTATTATCCCAAACCTTACATGTGTACCCTTACCTTATCCCAAACCTTATCCCTTACATGTACCCTTACCTTATCCCAAACCTTATCCCTTACATGTACCCTTACCTTATCCCAAACCTTAACCCTTACATGTACCCTTACCTTATCCCAAACCTTATCCCAAACCTTATCCCTTACATGTACCCTTACCTTATCCCAAACCTTATCCCTTACATGTACCCTTACCTTATCCCAAACCTTATCCCTTACATGTACCATTACCTTATCCCAAACCTTATCCCTTACCATATCCCTTACATGTACCCTTACCTTATCCCAAACCTGATCCCCCAAACCTTATACATGTACCCTTACATGTGCCCTTACCTTATCCAAACCTTATCCCTTACATGTACCCTTACCTTATCCCAAACATTACACATGTGCCCTTAACTTATTCCAAACCTTATCCCTTACATGTACCCTTACCTTATCCCAAACCCCTTACATTTACCTTATCCCAAACCTTATCCCTTACATGTACCCTTACCTTATCCCAAACCTTATCCCTTACATGTACCATTACCTTATCCCAAACCTTATCCCTTACCTTATCCCTTACATGTACCATTACCTTATCCATACCTTACATGTACCCTTACCTTATCCCAAACCTTATCCCTTACATGTACCTTATCCCAAACCTCACCCCTTACATGTACCCTTATCTTATCCCAAACCTTAACCCTTACATGTACCCTTACCTTATCCCTTACCTTATCCCAAACCGTATCCCATGTAACCTTATCCCAAACCTTATCCCTTACATGTACCCTTACCTTATCCCAAACCTTATCCCTTACCGTATCCCTTACATGTACCATTACCTTATCCCAAACCTTACACCTTACACGTACCCTTACCTTATCCCAAACCTTATCCCTTACATGTACCATTACCTTATCCCAAACCTTATCCCTTACCTTATCCCTTACGTGTACCATTACCTTATCCCAAACCTGATCCCTTACATGTACCCTTACCTTATCCCTTACATGTACCCTTACCTTATCCCAAACCTTATCCCTTACATGTACCCTTACCTTATCCCAAACCGTACGCCTTACATGTACCCTTACCTTATCCCAAACCTTATCCCTTACATGTACCATTACCTTATCCCAAACCTTATCCCTTACATGTACCCTTACCTTATCCCAAACCTTATCCCTTACATGTACCCTTACCTTATCCCAAACCTTATCCCTTACATGTACCATTACCTTATCCCAAACCTTATCCCTTACCTTATCCCTTACATGTACCATTACCTTATCCCAAACCTTACACCTTACACGTACCCTTACCTTATCCCAAACCTTATCCCTTACATGTACCATTACCTTATCCCAAACCTGATCCCTTACATGTACCCTTACCTTATCCCTTACATGTACCCTTACCTTATCCCAAACCTTATCCCTTACATGTACCCTTACCTTATCCCAAACCTTAACCCTTACATGTACCCTTACCTTATCCCAAACCTTATCCCTTACATGTACCCTTACCTTATCCCAAACCTTATCCCTTACCTTATCCCAAACCTTATCCCTTACATGTACCCTTACCTTATCCCAAACTGTATCCCTTACATGTACCCTTACCTTATCCCAAACCTTATCCCTTACATGTACCCTTACCTTATCCCAAACCTTAACCCTTACATGTACCCTTACCTTATCCCAAACCTTATCCCTTACCTTATCCCAAACCTTATCCCTTACATGTACCCTTACCTTATCCCAAACCTTATCCCTTACATTAACCCAAACCTTATCCCTTACATGTACCCTTACCTTATCCCAAACCTTATCCCTTACATGTACCCTTACCTTATCCCAAACCGTATGCCTTACATGTACCCTTACCTTATCCCAAACCTTATGCGTTACATGTACCATTACCTTATCCCTTACATGTACCATTACCTTATCCCTTACATGTACCATTACCGTATCCCAAACCTAATCCCTTACCTTATCCCAAACCTGATCCCTTACATGTACCCTTATCTTATCCCAAACATTATCCCTTACATGTACCATTACCTTATCCCTTACATGTACAATTACCTTATCCCTTACATGTACCATTACCTTATCCCAAACCTCATCCCTTACCTTATCCCAAACCTTATCCCTTACATGTACCCTTACCTTATCCCAAACCTTACCCCTTACATGTACCCTTACCTTATCCCAAACCTTATCCCTTACATGTACCCTTACCTTATCCCTTACATGTACCCTTACCTTATCCCAAACCTTATCCCTTACACGTACCCTTACCTTATCCCTTACATGTACCCTCCTTATCCCAAACCTTATCCCTTACATGTACCCCTTATCCCAAACCTTATCCCTAAACCCTTATTATCCCTTACTGTATCCCTTATCCCTTACATGTACCCTTACCTTATCCCAAACCTTATCCCTTACATGTACCCTTACCTTATCCCAAACCTTATCCCTTACATGTACCCTTACCTTATCCCAAACCTTATCCCTTACATGTACCCTTACCTTATCCCAAACCTTATCCCTTACATGTACCCTTACCTTATCCCTTACATGTACCCTTACCTTATCCCAAACCTTATCCCTTACATGTACCCTTACCTTATCCCAAACCTTATCCCTTACATGTACCCTTACATGTACCCTTACCTTATCCCAAACCTTATCCCTTACATGTACCCTTACCTTATCCCTTACATGTACCCTTACCTTATCCCAAACCTTATCCCTTACATGTACCCTTACCTTATCCCAAACCTTATCCCTTACATGTACCCTTACCTTATCCCAAACCTTATCCCTTACATGTACCCTTACCTTATCCCAAACCTTATCCCAAACCTTATCCCTTACCTGTACCCTTAACTTATCCCAAACCTTATCCCTTACACGTACCTTACCTTATCCCAAACCTTACATGTACCCTTACCTTATCCCAAACCTTATCCATACCCTTATTATCCCTTACATGTACCCTTACCTTATCCCAAACCTTATCCCTTACATGTACCCTTACCTTATCCCAAACCTTATCCCTTACATGTACCCTTACATGTACCCTTACCTTATCCCTTACATGTACCTTTACCTTATCCGAAACCTTATCCCTTACATGTACCCTTACCTTAGCCCTTACATGTACCCTTACCTTATCCCTTACATGTACCCTTACCTTATCCCAAACCTTATCCCTTACATGTACCCTTACATGTACCCTTACCTTATCCCTTACACATTATCCCTTACATGTACCCTTACCTTAACCAGTCGGAATTAATGCCTAAGTTTTTTCTGTTTTAGGAAAAATGTTGAATCGTGAAGTGAGACTGTTCTTGTTGGGGAGAGAGTAGGACTGAGCCCAGCTCTGGACTCACAGCAGGCAATAACACTCACATGGTTGGGTGGGGGAGAGGAATGGCCTGGGCCCACCCTGCTGAGACTGTTACCACAGCTCCAGGAACAGGATTAGTGACAGGTGTCTGGCTGTCTCCAACAGTAGCCTGTACTCACCCCTGACAGTGAGAGTAGCCGAGGCCTCCACTTTGCCCACACGGTTCTCGGCCACGCAGGTGAAGGTCCCCTGGTCCCCAGCCGACGCCTTCTTGATTCTCAGGAGGAAATCCTCCTTCTCATATCGGATGTCATACCTGGGGAAGGAGAGGGGGAAGGGAGTAGTTTACACTAGAGTGAAGTCTAGCTTGCAGTAATCAGTCTCACACCTCTGCCGGCTTGCATGCCACGACTGTTTAGATAAACGGCTGCTTTGAAATGACTGGAAAAAGGGGCAAAGTTCTGTATAAATAACAATTACACAAAAACAATTTACTGTTTGCTTACTACAGTAAGTAACCCATTCTGGGACATTTCAGAGTAAAGCTTACATAAAATAATAGGTTGTGGATATAGGCTGTTTGAAGAATAAAGCGAGGCTTCCTGAGGTACTTAAGACTCCCTGCAGCAGAGAGACTGTTCTGCTACATAGGAGGAAGAGAAGGGGGGCCAATTATTCAGGGATGAAAGGCATGGCAAAATGAAAGGTGCTTTCAGCTGGAACCTTGACTGTTCCTCTGTTTCAATATTTATGAAGAAGGGCACCCACTGTGGGGTGCGTGCGTGAGTATGTGTGTGTGCAAGTGAGAGAGAGAAAGCGAAAGAGAGAGAGAGAGAGAGAGAGAGAGAGAGAGAGAGAGAGAGAGAGAGAGAGAGAGAGAGAGAGAGAGAGAGAGAGAGAGAGAGAGAGAGAGAGAGGGAGGGAGAGGGAGAGAGAGAAAGAGAGAGAAAGAGAGAGAGAGAGAGAGAAAGAGAGCGAGAGAGAGATAGAGACTATACTGTATCTAACATACTGTATCTGACACACAGACACACAGACAGACACACAGACACACATACAGACAGACAGACAGACACTGCTACGGATGAGAAAGACTCGGCAGTAATGACTAATTCATAAAGATACACTCCGCATCACAGCAGCCAGCTAGTCTCAGCAGTGAGAGAAACAGCAGTCCTAACAGAGCAGGGCTAACAGTCCATCACTCAGGGGCAGAGGGTTTGACATGGCTACAGAGCATGGAGCATTATGGAGCTGGACTCGCCCCTCTAAGGGGCCTCCTCTGGTCTCTGAAGCAGACAGACCAGCAGCCTGTAAACCTGTCTAGTCTTCCATACCATCTGGAGATGTGAGACGAGCAGAGCAGTGAAACACAATGACGGGGGACATGGCGGGAGGGGTCACGGATCCAAGAGAAGGTGAGAAATGTGAGGGGAAAAATATCGCTCAAGCTTTTCTGTCCGTTCGGACAGTTGGTCTGTCTGACTGAACCTTGTGAAGACTCCAGTCACGTCACGTCTCTGACCCACATACACACCTCCTTGGAGGGCCGGTCTGAGAGGGATGGAGGGAGGGAGGGAGGGAGGGTGAGAGAGACTGAGAGAAAGAAAGAGAGAAGGGACGAAGTCTGGTCTCGATGTAGGGCATGTTTCTGGAGTCATGGGGAAGAAGGGAGTAAGGAGTGAGCAGACTGACAGACAGACTCTACTCTATCCCTGTCTGAGAGAGCACTCCCCACAGCTACAATCTGTCTCAGACACATGCTGCTGCTGCTGTACCACCACCAACACTCTCACACACCACTACTTTAGTGTAGCTACTTCCTTTAGAAATACACACTTATGCCATGGAGGGAAAAACACATTTCCTCTCACGCAGATCCCAATATGGTCAAAAGACGTCATATGGGATTAAATATTGACAAACTGTGAGAGAGCATTTTCCGTTACAGTGACAAAGAGAGCAGAGAGTCATGGTAAATGTAGTTTTATGCTGTGGACTTAAACACACATTGACTCCATTGGCAGCATGGTTCTGACATGATACAAAGTAATGGCCTAAACAGAGGACATTGTTAGACCTGGGGCCTTGTGTAGTGTAGCTATATACACGTAATTATTATTTTGGAGTCTAGCTAGGACTGCTATGGCATAGAAAGTCAAGAGCTCAAATACTAAAATATACATCCAGAAATAGAGATAGAAAGGACAAAGGATAGTAAAGAAATTCAATTTGTGGATTCATACATTGTGAACGCATGCCTGCACAAGCGACATAAATGGCAGAATACTCATGTCCTCACACACACGGACAGCATACACGTCAGGCTGAAACACACACTACATCCACTTTGTACCCCAGGGTAGCACGCGCATAGTAAGTGCAATAGCTGATACTTCATCTGGGTTTAAGAACAGGACTGTGGGCTTTGGGAAATAATGTTAGGTGATCCAAGCTGTAGTCACATGTCAGGACTTTACCTGCTGTTGACTGGGACTCATTAGTCCTGTCTCACAATCCACCTGTTTCAACCACAACAGCCACAGCAGGAACTCATAGAACACACGGTCACACACACACACACACACACACACACACACACACACACACACACACACACACACACACACACACACACACACACACACACACACACACACACACACACACACACTCCGTCTCTCCTCACCTGCCACGGGGTATATCCACGTCGTCCTTCCTCCAGCGTAATGAGGGAGGTGGGTCTCCCTGTACCTGACACCTGAGTTCCACACTCTCCTCCACCAGGACCACCTGGTTCACCGGCCGACGGACAAACGTGGGTCTCTCTGGACAACCACACACACACAGACACAGACACACACACGCACACACACACACACACACACACACACACACACACACACACACACACACACACACACACACACACACACACACACACACACACACACACACACACACACACACACACACACACACACACACACACACACGAGATGAGTCTACAAGCACTCGTAAAACAGGTAGCAAGTGCAGCTATTACAGAAAGCACCAGGGGGTGAGTCTGTCCTTACCGAACACAGAGAGCTGCGCCGTCTCACTGTCTCTCTCCCCCACCATGTTGGTGGCCACACACACATACATCCCTGCATCACTCTTCCTGGTGTTGGAGATGGTCAACTTCCCTCCGCGTACCTGACAGATAGACAGAGACAGCGCAGCAACGTCTAAATCAGACACTCTGTACACGGCTTTCAGTGACGAGAACCGTTGTGACTACTAGCCACGGACTGAAACGGGGTTACGCCCACGTCACGCTACCCCAGACGGCGACGGTGGCTAAGTGATTTTGCATAGCTCAGCCATCCCTAATGAGAGTCGACGTAGAGGAGCGTGTCCCGAAAGAAGTGCTGTACTCACCGTGACCCTGTCACCTTTGAGGTCCAGACGGGCCTTGTCTTTTCTCCAGAAGGTGGTGGGCTCAGGGTGCCCACGAGGAGGCTGGCACTCCAGGGTGGCAGGCTCCCCCACTGCCACCACCATGTCCTGGGGGTTCTGTCTGAAGTCATCACGCAACACTGGGAGAAACAGAGAGAGGGAGGTTAGACTCTTTCTAAACATTTTTTTTTTTACTAGGTTCATTGTGGATATAGTTGATGTAGTGTTTCATCCACTGTGTTAGTAGATAATCCAAGCTGGATGATCAACAACAACAAAAAACAGAGTTCACGGACAATAAGTGTAGAAATACAGTGTAGAAATACAGTGTAGAAATACAGTGTAGAAATACAGTGTAGAAATACAGTGTAGAAATACAGTGTAGAAATAACGTTGCACTCTGTCAGTTAGTAGCAGAGTAAAGAAAATAACTGGAGGAGAGCCAGAGCCTAGAGCAGAATTCTAGTCAAACAGGAATTGTGTGGGATGGAGCCAGAGCCCCGAGGTCCTGCTGTCAATCACAGGAAGCTGTGGCAGATGAGATCAGGGGTGTCTCAGTCACAGAGGCCTGGCCAGGTCTACAGAGCCATATGGCTGGGTGGGTTCTGTCACTGTCACACGTCACTCCTCTACTCACTCAGACGAGCCTTTCTTCCACCCCATAGTGACAACCCCACTTAAAACGTTGCACCTTTAGAAAACGCTGAGCGTGATATTCCATTCGGAATGCAATACAAATTTCAAGCCTTCAGGTAGAAAAAGAATACAATTATTGCGCGAACACTCGCACTTAACTTGTCTTAATGGCACTGACTTTGCTGATAGCTACTTTATTGAGGATATGTACTTACTATGACTGTGATATGTGGTTGTCTCACCTAGCTAGCTTAAGATTGAATGCACTGACTGTCGCTCTGGATGAGAGCACCTGCATCTGCTACATGACTCAAATGTAAACATGACCATGTAAGAGCCACATATTCCCGTTGTATTTGTTCCAGCACAGTGAGGAGAAAAGGAAAAAACACAACTGTGGGAGAGAACACATTTTGGTCAGCAAGAAGTGAATTTAGATGCAACCCTGCACACCTCTGAGAAGGTAGAAACCCAACCCAATAGAACGATTCTGAAATGGGCTTCAATTCTCTCGTGTGGCGGGTGGGAAAAATATGGTGCAATGTGAAGATATTTGTATATAAATGACCATAGGGGCCTCATTACATGCAGTCCTCATTATGTGAGGTGAGAGGGGAGCTAGAGCTGGTGGTGCATCTGGTTTCTGCATCCTAATATTACAAACTGGTCCCGTACATGTAGCTGAAGGCCAACATTTAAACCTTGCCATGATTCAAGCCTCCCGAAATGAGACAACAAGCAGAGATGAAAAGGGATTTAAACTGGATGTGAGCAATAAAATGAGTGATAATGATTTAAAAAGAGAGCAGGTGTTTAGCAAGTGGTTGTTTGTTCTGGCTTTGGTCTCGCAACGTACTCTATCATAAAAGAGGTATGCAAATCTTGCATGATAACATCTGACGATGTTACAATAGCGGTGTGCACGCTTAAATGGGACAGACGGCCATGTGTTGTTGTGATTCTGGATGGCCAGATAACTAGCAACAATGACAAGAGGTGAATCGTTTCAGGTAATTGTATCTTATTAGTGATACCAAGTCCTGTTTTGAGGTGTTTTGACTGATGCCATGTTATTCTAATAGGTTTTGTTCTGGATCAAAAAGGGGCTTAGGTGGTGTGCGAGGCAGGGGGCGTGGCAGGGGGCGTGGCAATAAATGGGGTCTGGTCGTCAGTACAGCTACATTTTAGAGAACACTTCAGAGGCCCCCCCATCTTGGCGTCGTAGAGACATTTTTAAGCCAATTTCTTGCAATTCTACACATTTCGCACATTTTGAATTTTGAATTCTTCCTGACTGTCTAGCTTCTATTTTGGTGATTGTTAGTTCTTAAAGATTATTAAAAAATATATAGATCCACTCTATTATCTTTTCTACATAATTTATATTGTGTTTTAGTCGTTTTAGTTCTGTCACGCCCTGACCGTAGAGAGCTTTTTATGTCTCTATTTTTGGTTTGGTCAGGGTGTGATTTGGGTGTGCATTCTATGTTCATTTTTCTATGTTATGTATTTCTTTGTGTTTGGCCGGGTATGGTTCTCAATCAGGGACAGCTGTCTATCGTTGTCTCTGATTGGGAATCATACTTAGGTCGCTTTTTTCCCCTCCTTCTGGTGGGATCTTGTTCTCCGTTTGTGTGTGCAGTTAGTTTTCACAGGGAAGCTGTTCGGACGCTGTTTTCTTTATTGTTTTGTCTAAAGTTTCACCTCAGTAATAAAGATTACGTGGAACTCAAGGAACCCTGCTTCTTGGTCTCATCCTCCTTCCGACGACACCTGTTACAAGTTCACGCTTAAATCAGTTTTCCATCCCAAACAATGTATTAAATAAATACATTTGAAAAAACAACGGCTTGCCCAAGGATTACAATGGCAAATAAATTCCTGGCTAATATAGGCTCAAATTCGCTTGCTAGCTAACCAACATCTGTAACAATGTATTTGAGAAACAAGTGCTCATTGTGCAAATGTATTTAGGTTTCCAATAAACATTGGAGACTAAATATAGTTGTCACCAATCTAAGCCAGCCCAGTGTGTTTTGCCTCATAGTTGTGCACGCGTCGGTTTTGCTGCTAAACAACCAACCCGTCTATACTGCATGTAGGCCAGTGCTGTAACAGAGTCCAACAACTAGGACTACTACTGGCATTGCTGGCTGTAGAACGGGGTGTTTTATAATATGATCTCTCTTGACACAGGTCTGCTGAACAGTGGCTTGGAGTTTGTTGAATAGTCTATGTGATGAGAACAGCCTGCAGGGGCGTGTCACTTTCTCAACAGCAGTCAGAGGCCTGTCCCATTTCTGTCACACTTATGACACATAGCCTACACACGTGCACGTGCAGACGTGCACATACACTCACACAGCTGCCCGGGTCACGTACTACCAACATTTGCTGATGATGCATTATCAAAAAGAGCCAGAGATGGAGAGCGAGAGAGACAACAGACACCCAATGGGGTCTGGAACAAGGAGGGGGTTATTTGCATTGGGGGATTTTTGAATAAATAAACAACTTAGCATATCTGTGCCCTAAAAAAGTCATCAGCAATCAGTCAGGAGAAACTTCAGAGTCGAGACGGCGAGCGTTTACCCAGCGTTCCCCAGGGCCATGAGCCCAGAACATTACCTATCATTCCAGCAGCCAGGCAGCGAGGGCAGGAAGGACAGACAACAGACCAAAAGCCACTCACAGAGAGGATGTGGCTGGCGGCAAACAAAGTATATACAGTCATTTCAGTTGTTTATACAATAGACACACAGATCACGTATAAGCCACTGAAGCTCGAGGAGCAAAGAGGAGTAAGGATGCCACTGATTAATAATGGGCACGACACGATATGTAACATCAATCAGCAGGTCACATCCAATTACTGATATTTAAACCACTGATGCCCCAACTTGTATCCTACTCCTTAGGTGTCTGTCTGTCTATGTGACTGGTGACATGTCTCGACCATAACAGTGAGTGCCTCTCCCTTCATAACTTTTAACATTGGGACAGTACATGACATACTCATCTCACAGAGATGTACCGATGTCTCTGTCTTCCATTCGCCTGCGGGTCAGCCAGACAGCCAGCCAGTCACCCTGAATGGCTAACAGTTAAGCAGTAACTACAATCATGTTGCATTAGCATCCCGTCCTTTTGTCATGTAATGTAAATTGAAGATGTAGGTGTCAGCGGATGCTCTCCTCCCCTCCCCCATCTCTCTCTCTCTCTCTCTCTCTCTCTCTCTGTTCTCCCAATTACAGTAACAGAGCTCCCGCAGACCACACTTCAACATCTATAATTGATGATTGTCTACTCTTGTGTCTCTTTACGCATTCACTTACTTACACGCTTCTCCTGCTCCCAACCTTACCTAACCTACTTCTCCCTCACCCACTTAAACTCGCCTTCTACTGTACAGCAGCTACAGCTGGAGCTGGGAATTTTTGGTTTGTAGCCTTCTATGTCTGAATATACTGTAACATAGAAATATATGGATTGATGGCGTGGTAAATGGCTTTTAATAAATGTTTATAACAAACTGAAGGACTTTTGTTATAAACTGAAGGAAAAACTTTGTTATAAACTTTAGAACTTTGTTATTAACTGAAGGAGAAAAGGCATTTAAAAAAGGTCTGATTTAGAGAGAGGATGCCTTCTGCAGTACAGTACATTGTGGGAGTGGGTGTGTTAGGGGAGGGGGGGTGCCTGTAATATGTGGTTCTCTCACCTAGCTATCTTAAGATGAATGCACTAATCACTCTGAATAAGAGCGTCTGCTAAATGACTAAAACGACACCCTTCTGTATACTTCTGACCCTTCTTTGGACACTGTGTTAACAACCCTCCAGAAGAGCTTCAATGCCATACAACTCTTATTCTGTGGCCTCCAATTGCTCTTAAATACAAGTAAACTAAATGCATGCTCTTGAACCGATCGCTGGCTGCACCTGCCCGCCCGCCCGTTCAACATCACTACTCTGGACGGTTCTGACAACTACAAATACCTAGGTAAAATCTCCTTCCAGACTCATATCAAACATCTCCAATCCAAAGTTAAATCTAGAATTGGCTTCCTATTTCGCAAACAAAGCATCCTTCACTCATGCTGCCAAACATACCCTTGTAAAACTGACCATCCTACCGATCCTCGACTTCGGCGATGTCACTTACAAAATTGCCTCCAATACCATACTCAATAAATTGGATGCAGTCTATCACAGTGCCATCCGTTTTGTCACCAAAGCCCCATATACTACCCATCACTGCCCATCACTGCGACCTGTACGCTCTCGTTGGCTGGCCCTCGCTTCATACTTGTCGCCAAACCTACTGGCTCCAGGTCATCAACAAGACCCTGCTAGGTAAAGTCCCCTCTTATCTCAGCTCGCTGGTCACCATAGCATCTACCACCTGTAGCACACGCTCCAGCAGGTATATCTCTCTGGTCACCCCCAAAACCAATTCTTCCTTTGGCCGCCTCTCCTTCCAGTTCTCTGCTGCCAATGACCGGAACGAACTACAAACATCTCTGAAACTGGAAACACTTATCTCCCTCACTAGCTTTAAGCACTAGCTGTCAGAGCAGCTCACAGATTACTGCACCTATACACAGACCATCTAAAATTTAGCCCAAACAACTACCTCTCCCCTCTACTTTGCACTTTCTTCCACTGTAAATCAACCATTCCTGTGTTTTACTTGCTATATTGTATTTACTTCGCCACCACGGCCTTTTTTCCCCCTTTACCTCCCTTATCTCACCTCATTTGCTCACATTGTATATAGACTAATTTTTCTACTGTATTATTGACTGTATGTTTGTTTTACTCCATGTGTAACTTTGCGTTGTTGTATGTGTCGAACTGCTTTGCTTTATCTTGGCCAGGTCGCAATTGTAAATGAGAACTTGTTCTCAACTTGCCTACCTGGTTAAATAAAGGTGAAATAAATAATAAAAAATGTTTTTTTAAATGCACAGTTGAAGTCGTAAGTTTACATACACCTTAGCCAACTCCATTTAAACTCAGTTTTTCACAATTCCTGACATTTAATCCTTGTAAAAATTCCCTGTCTTAGGTCAGTTAGGATCACCACTTTATTTTAAGAATGTGAAATGTCAGAATAATAGTAAGAGAGAATGATTTATTTCAGCTTTTATTTATTTCATCACATTCCCAGTGGGTCAGAAGTTGACATACACTCAATTAGTATTTGGTAGCATTTCCTTTAAATTGTTTACGTGGGTCACACATTTCGGGGAGCCTTCCACAAGCTTCCCACAATAAGTTGGGTGAATTTTGGCCCATTCCTACTGACAGAGCTGGTGTAACTGAGTCAGGTTTGTAGGCCTCCTTCTCACACACGCTTTTTCAGTTCTCCCCACAAAGTCTCTATAGGATTGAGGTCAGGGCTTTGTGATGGCCACTCCAATTCTCCCCAATTTCGTGGTATCCAATTGTTTTAGTAGCTATTTTCTTGTCTCATCGCTACAACTCCCTTCGGGATCGGGAGAGACGAAGGTTGAAAGTCATACGTCCTCTGATACACAACCTAACAAAGCCGCACTTCTTTTTAACACGCGCATCCATCCCGGAAGCCAGCCGCACCAATGTGTCGGAGGAAACACTGTGTACCTGGCTAACTTGGTTAGCGCGCACTGCGCCCGGCCTGCCACAGGAGTCGCTGGTGCGCGATGAGACAAGGACATCCCTACCGACCAAGCCCTCCCTAACCCGGATAACACTTGTGCGTCGCCCCACAGACCTCCCGGTCGCGGCCGGTTATGACAGAGCCTGGGCGCGAACCCAGGGACTCTGATGGCACAGCTGGCGCTGCAGTACAGCGCCCTTAACCACTGCGCCACCCGGGAGGCCTCATTGTAGGATTTTTAATGAATTTATTTGCAAATTATGGTGGAAAATAAGTATTTGGTCACCTACAAACAAGCAAGATTTCTGGCTCTCACAGACCTGTAACTTCTTCTTTAAGAGGCTCCTCTGTCCTCCACTCAGTACCTGTATTAATGGCACCTGTTTGAACTTGTTATCAGTATAAAAGACACCTGTCCACAACCTCAAACAGTCACACTCCAAACACCACTAAGGCCAAGACCAAAGAGCTGTCAAAGGACACCAGAAACAAAATTTTAGACCTGCACCAGGATGGGAACACTGCATCTGCAATAGGTCATCAGCTTGGTTTGAAGAAATCAACTGTGGGAGCAATTATTAGGAAATGGAAGACATACAAGACCACTGATAAGCTCCCTCGATCTGGGGCTCCACGCAAGATCTCACCCCGTGAGGTCAAAATGATCACAAGAACGGTGAGCAAAAATCCCAGATCCACACGGGGGGACCTAGTGAATGACCTGAAGAGAACTGGGACCAAAGTAACAAAGCCTACCATCAGTAACACACTACGCCGCCAGGGACTCAAATCCTGCAGTGCCAGACGTGTCCCCCTGCTTAAGCCAGTACATGTCCAGGCCCGTCTGAAGTTTGCTAGAGAGCATTTGGATGATCCAGAAGAAGATTGGAAGAATGTCATATGGTCAGATGAAACCAAAATATAACTTTTTGGTAAAAACTCAACTCGTCGTGTTTGGAGGACAAAGAATGCTGAGTTGCATCCAAAGAACACCATACCTTCTGTGAAGCATGGGGGTGGAAACATCATGCTTTGAGGCTGTTTTTCTGCAAAGGGAAAGGAAAGAATGAATGGGGCCATGTATCGTGAGATTTTGAGTGAAAACCTCCTTCCATCAGCAAGGGCATTGAAGATGAAACGTGGCTGGGTTTTTCAGCATGACAATGATCCCAAACACACCACCCGGGCAACGAAGGAGTGGCTTCGTAAGAAGCATTTCAAGGTCCTGGAGTGGCCTAGCCAGTCTCCAGATCTCAACCCCATAGAAAATCTTTGGAGGTTGAAAGTCTGTGTTGCCCAGCAACAGCCCCAAAACATCACTGCTCTAGAGGAGATCTGCATGGAGGAATGGGCCAAAATACCAGCAACAGTGTGTGAAAACCTTGTGAAGACTTACAGAAAACGTTTGATCTCTGTCATTGCCAACAAACAAAGGGTATATAACAAATTATTGAGATAAACTTTTGTTATTGACCAAATACTTATTTTCCACCATAATTTGCAAATAAATGAATTAAAAATCCTACAATGTGATTTTCTAGATTTCTTTGTCTGTCATTGTTGAAGTGTATCTATGATGAAAATTACAGGCATCTCTCATCTTTTTAAGTGGGAGAACTTGCACAATTGGTGGCTGACTAAATACCTTTTTACCCCACTGTATGCTTGGGGTCATTGTTCATTTAGAAGACCAATTTGCGACAAAGCTTTAACTTCCTGACTGATGTCTTGAGATGTTGCTTCAATATATCCACAGAAATTTCCTCCCTCATGATGCCATCTATTTTGTAAAGTGCATCAGTCCCTCCTGCAGCAAAGCACCCCCACAACATGATGCTGCCACCCCCGTACTTCACAGTTAGGATGGTGTTCTTCCCCCTTTATCCTCCAAACATAACGATGGTCATTATGGCCAAACAGTTCTATCTTTGTTTCATCAGACCAGAGGACATGACTCCAAAAAGTACGATCTTTGTCCCCATGTGCAGTTGCAAACCGTAGTCTGCCTTTTTTGGGGCGGTTTTGGAGCAGTGGCTTCTTCCTTGCTGAACGGCCTTTCAGTTTATGTCTATATAGGACTCGTTTTACTGTGGATATAAATACTTTTGTACCGGTTTCCTACAGCATCTTCACAAGGTCCTTTTCTGTTGTTCTGGGATTGATTAGCATTTTTCGGACCAAAGTACGTTCATCTCTAGGAGACAGAACGCATCTCCTTCCTGAGCGGTATGATGGATGCGTGGTCCCATGGTGTTTATACTTGCATACTATTGTTTGTACAGATGAACTTGGTATCTTCAGGTATTTGGAAATTGCTCTCAA
Source organism: Oncorhynchus keta (assembly GCF_023373465.1). Classification (NCBI taxonomy): domain Eukaryota; kingdom Metazoa; phylum Chordata; class Actinopteri; order Salmoniformes; family Salmonidae; genus Oncorhynchus; species Oncorhynchus keta. The sequence continues at coordinate 43,384,923 of NC_068431.1, forward strand.
GCATGAACCAGACCATTTTTTTTACGAGATCTTGACTGATTTATTTTGATTGGGAAAATGACTTGTGTCATGCACAAAGTAGATGTCCTAACCGACTTTCCAAAACTATAGTTTTGAGGAAATTTGAAGGAGTGGTTGAAAAACTAGTTTTAATGACTCCAACCGAAGTGTATGTAAACTTCCGTCTTCAACTGTAGATAGGGAGAGAGCAGAGAGACAGAAACACAGAGAGAGATGGAGACAGAGAGGAAGAAAGATAGAGAGGGTGAAATAGCAGAGAGACAGAAACACAGAGAGAGATGGAGATAGAGAGAAAGAAAGATAGAGAGAGTGAAATAGCAGAGACAGAAACACAGAGAGAGATGGAAAGCATGCGCAGACCAGCTGGCTGGTGTGTTTACAGACATATTCAATCGATCCCTATCCCAGTCTACTGTTCCCACATGCTTCAAGAGAGCCACCATTGTTCCTGTTCCCAAGAAAGCTAAGGTAACTGAGCTAAACAACTACCGCCCGTAGCACTCACTTCCGTCATCATGAAGTGCATTGAGAAACTAGTCAAGGACCATATCACCTCCACCCTACCTGACACCCTAGACCCACTCCAATTTGCTTACCGCCCAAATAGGTCCACAGACGATGCAATCTCAACCACACTGCACACTGCCCTAACCCATCTGGACAAGAGGATTACCTATGTGAGAATGCTGTTCATCGACTACAGCTCAGAATTTAACACCATAGTACCCTCCAAACTCGTCATCAAGCTCGAGACCCTGGGTCTCGGCCCCGCCCTGTGCAACTGGGTACTGGACTTCCTGACGGGCCGCCCCCAGGTGGTGAGGGTAGGTAACAACATCTCCACCCTGCTGATCCTCAACACTGGGGCCCCACAAGGGTGCGTTCTGAGCCCTCTCCTGTACTCCCTGTTCACCCACGACTGCGTGGCCACGCACGCCTCCAACTCAATCATCAAGTTTGCGGACGACACAACAGTGGTAGGCTTGATTACCAACAACGACGAGACGGCCTACAGGGAGGAGGTGAGGGCCCTCAGAGTGTGGTGTCAGGAAAATAACCTCACACTCAATGTCAACAAAACTAAGGAGATGATTGTGGACTTCAGGAAACAGCAGAGGGTGCACCCCCCTATCTACATCGATGGAACAGTAGTGGAGAGGGTAGTAAGTTTTAAGTTCCTCGGCGTACACATCACAGACAAACTGAATTGGTCCACCCACACAGACAGCATCGTGAAGAAGGCGCAGCCTCTTCAACCTCAGGAGGCTGAAGAAATTCGGCTTGTCACCAAAAGCACTCACAAACTTCTATTTGATGCACAATCGAGAGCATCCTGTCGGGCTGTATCACCGCCTGGTACGGCAACTGCTCCGCCCACAACCGTAAGGCTCTCCAAAGGGTAGTGAGGTCTGCACAATGCATCACCGGGAGCAAACTACCTGCCCTCCAGGACACCTACACCACCCGATGTCACAGGAAGGCCATAAAGATCATCAAGGACAACAACCACCCGAGCCACTGCCTGTTCAACCCGCTATCATCCAGAAGGCAAGGTCAGTACAGGTGCATCAAAGCTGGGACCGAGAGACTGAAAAACAGCTTCTATCTCAAGGCCATCAGACTGTTAAACAGCCACCACTAACATTGAGTGGCTGCTGCCAACACACTGACTCAACTCCAGCCACTTTAATAATGGGAATTGATGGGAATTGATGTAAAATATATCACTAGCCACTTTAAACAATGCTACTTAATATAATGTTTACATACCCTACATTATTTATCTCATATGTATACGTATATACTGTACTCTATATCATCTACTGCATCTTTATGTAATACATGTATCACTAGCCACTTTAAACTATGCCACGTTGTTTACATACTCATCTCATATGTATATACTGTACTCGATACCATCTACTGCATCTTGCCTATGCCGCTCTGTACCATCACCCATTCATATATCTGTATGTACATATCCTTTACATTTGTGTGTATAAGGTAGTAGTTTTGGAATTGTTAGCTAGATTACTCGTTGGTTATTACTGCATTGTCGGAACTAGAAGCACAAGCATTTCGCTACACTCGCATTAACATCTGCTAACCATGTGTATGTGACAAATAAAATTTGATTTGATTTGAGATAGAGAGAAAGAAAGATCGAGAGAAAGAAAGATAGAGAGAGTGAAATAGCAGCGAGAGACAGAAACACAGAGAGAGAGACGGAGACAGAGAGAAAGAAAGCTAGAGAGAGTGAAATAGCAGAGAGAGTCTGAAGTTGGTTTTTATGTCGCAGAGTGGTCGCGAAATAGCATCATAAAACCTTCCAGCAATATTGTGAGAATGTTATGCATCAGCGGGAGTGTGAGTCAGGGATCTGAATCCTGCCTTTTATCCGCCTTGTTTCACTAAAGCAGCTGTAGCCTGGGGAGCAGGGCTTTATTATATGCACTTGTCTTCCTTCGCTGAGATCACACAGCGCGGTGTTGCAAAAGGTTGCTCAACCATAATGGAGAGAACTTGATAATGCAAAATAATGTCCCTAAACGTGCGTGTGTTCTCACTAAGCTCGGGTTTAAATACCAACTAAACTGTTCAGCTTAACAGAGTAGGTGTGTAAGAGAAACAATGAGAGACAGAGAGAAGCAGAGGGAGCGCGCGTGTAAATCCCAGAGAAAAATATGGCTGCCACTCATCTTCTCCAATATGCCTGCTGCTCTCTCCTCTCTTCTCACTGACAAATGATAAAACAGCAAACAGGCAGATGAAACTGCATGAAATTCAGCATTTCTCTCCATCGGTCCAATTCTGCTGGGAGGTAATTTTAAAAAAAAGTGGTGTCAGAGAGAAGCAACAAAATGCCTGGGAACCATCTGTGCCTCGAAACCATCCAGCGTGTTCAAACAGTAGCGAGCAGAGCTGCCTCGCTAACAGAGAGCGGAGTGGGGAGGAATATTCAGAGCTTTGTTTACTGCCGGGCTACGATTACATTCTTTCTGCTGGACACATGCAGATGGCACACGGCGTGTATATGTTTAGAGCTATAGAATGTAAACAGGTGGAGGATGGGGCTGCAGTAAACATGTTCCCATTTGCAACGGCCGCCATTCAGGGCAAAGAGAAAGCCCATTAATATGGTAATGCCATTGCTATCACACCAATCCTTAATCACACTTCTGCATACACACACGTCCTTTTGGTTGTTTCATTGAAGAGTGGGATAACGTGACCTTTGACTGGGGAATCGGCAGAAAGGTAAGCAGGGGGAACAGGGGAAACAGGGGGAACAGGAGAAACAATCTCAGGGCATGGGTCTACGGGAAAATAGCACATAGTCTACAGCACGGGGTACCTTTAGGCTTACTGGTAGACACAATCTACAAACCCCTCCACTACACATTGAAGAACGATGGTGGGTAATATAATAATAATGTGCCAGTGTTGGTGAAATACCAGCTGCTAATAAGGCCACTACCACCAACCTTCTGTGCCAAGGGAAAGCATGGCATCAAAACAAGTCCAGTGCCATGCGAGTGAGGAGGGGGAAGGCGTGATGGCTAGGGAGTTGAAACAGGTGTGTTCTGCCCCCCCCCACCCCACCCCCCCACAGGCGCTACTGAGCCCCTGGAAGCAGCTTACAGTACCCATTAGGATTATTCACCCCAAATCCATGTTAATCACATTTGGGCACACGGTAGCCCACTGCTGCCACTGCCACCTACCATATTCATCAGGACTGTAGACAGAGACGTAGTCTGGGGGACGGTTTGGGGTCAAAAGTAGCATTGGGGGGACAGCATCACTAGTCTCCCACATATTAACAAAGTCCAACACCCAGAGAGTATAGACACATGAAACCATCCCCGCACAGCTCCCTGCACAGCTCCCTGCACAGAGCACCTGGGCAGATAAAGATGGACTATCAATCAGAGGCCTGACTGCAGTGCCACCTCAGCAAATGGCATCAATTCTTTACGGATGACAGTTCTACAGACAGATAGGCATGGGGAATCAGTCAAAGCTTTCCGATGATAGCTCATCAGAGGGGGATCACAACGAGTCTCCTCTGACGGAGGACATTCGGTCGCCCCTACACACTGCATACACAGACCTCATACACACACACACACCACACACGCACGTCACGCACTCCACATACACACCACACTCCTCTCAGGGAGCTCCACTGTAACATGTTCCAAAGGGCCTCTGTGTCAAACATTACTTCCCATTCAGCTGTGTGTGCTGGCACTGAGAGGGATCTGAGAGGGAGCGGGAGTGAAAGAGAGAGGAAGGAGAGCAGAAAAAGAGGAAAACATAAGCGCTCATCCCACAAGAGGCCTTTGTGTGGCAGACTTCCAGGAATAAGGTTTAATCAGTTTTCCCTTCTTCTTCTGTCAGTCTTCTGCCTTCTCTTACACACACACACACACACACACACACACACACACACACACACACACACACACACACACACACACACACACACACACACACACACACACACACACACACACACACACAGATAACAACACACAACACATAACAACACACGACACACAACATATAACAACACACAACACACACACACGCACACATGTAAGAACACACACACATAACAACACATACACACACATGCATAACACACATTCATATCACACACACAACACACACACACACACACACACATAACAACACACACACATGCATAACACACACACACACACGCATACACACACACACGCATACACACACACACACAAATCCGCGTCTCTCCCGACAGCAGCAGTAATTGTGCCTGCAGTCTCTCGTCCTCCATGACTCTCTCTAACTCTTCTGACAAAGCATCTTGTTTATTTATTCACAAACCGCAGCATTAATCTCTCAACCTAACCATCACTCTCTCCTCCTCCACAATCTTTCTGCCACCGCTTTCACAATCTATCCTTCCATCTCTTCCACACTATCTCTCTAAAACCCTCACTCCCCATCTCTTTATCCATCTCCCCCTGAAGGGTAGAAAAGAAAATACTTTGTAAAAGAAGCCTGTTAATGTTTTATTTTTTGAGGTTTATCCTAAGCCTGCAATCGTAATAGAAAACCGTTAAAGTAAATTCAGATATAGCAGGTCATTACCAGAGCTGTGTGAAATGAACCTCAGAGGACAGAGGACAGCGTATACGTGACGTGATGCTGAGCAAAATAACAGTAAATACCAGGCTGGCTGATCCCAGCACAGCTGGAGGTCTCAGCACCTCTAATCCTGGCTCTGACTCAGCCCACAGCCCACTGGCCCAGGGACAGCTGAGTGACAGGACAGGGGCCACACCTCACTGCCAACTGGGCAAAAGACAGCAGACTGGCCCTTTTAGAGACGTGTTAAGCTGTGTGTCTGTAGGGCTCTGTGTGGTATTGGGTCAAACAGGGACCAGACCTTCCACTAACAGACTTTCCATTAACTGTAGGGTGTCAATCACTTTGGACTGACAGTTTGGGACAAACAAGTTCAAGTTCAACTTGAACTAACAAACACAGTAGTTCCAGTCCTATTATTAAACAATGATGTGATTATTCAGCAGATCTTTCAGCTGACACAGTCCTGCCTTGTTGCACTACTGCAGCTAATACCATCATTCTGTTGACAGTTGTAATGTCATGTCCTGTGAAGTCCGATTCATGTTGATGTGGCCACAGACTGAACACTGTACTGGTGGTGGCAGTCAAAGGACCGGCTGTCACATCAAACCACAGTGCTCTGATACAATCGTCTAGCAATCTGGCCATCCCAGAGACAGACAGACAGCACATCAATGGCTGGTCAGAGCTCTAGCATATGGCTGACAGCGAGCCCAACAGCAGGACGACCGACTGCCTGAGCGCCCCACTGCCCGGCCGGCTGACCGCTGGTCTATAAGCAGACTAACTGGGGACAGATCCGAGGATTAGCTTTTGCTCTTCATTCATTAGATTTCCTGGGGTCATCTGACTGACCAGGGCTAAGGACCCGAGGTGGAGAGGAAAGGGTTAATGCCAATGCTAGTCTATACACTGTAGATGATACATCCAGCTTGTAGTAGAGACTAAACATTGGTGCCTTAACAATATACCTGACCACACAGCCACATCCAGAGATCAGCACGGACACACACATTCTTTATCGATATAGCTCCTTCGTAGGCTCTCCACCCTATAAGAAATCAGACACAGTTGATTCTATTGTCTGCTGTTTTATCTTATTATTTCATCAAGGTGAAACTCTTCCAAATCTTTTATTGCCTTCACCATCGCCCGCGGCCAGAGGCTCTGGTCCTGGCACTGCTATAACTGACACGCAGTGATTGATCACAGAAATCTCACCATCAGCAGAGAGAGAGAGAGAGAAAGAGAGAGAAAGAAAGAGAGCGAGAAAGAGAGGAGAAATAAATAAGGAAGGGATGGCTCTTCCCCTGTGGGCAGTGTAATAACCCTTTAAATCATCTGAAGATGACTGCTGTGACAGCCAGGCTGCCTCTGCCTGCCTCTGCCTCGCCAACCACTATCTCTGCCTGCTGACACTGGAGCCAGTCTGGGGCTCCATCCTCCCATTTCACATACGTCTCCATATGCCAAACCCAATCGTCTATGGAGAGATGAACAAGAAGAAAGATCAAGACAACACTGACATGGAGGAAGAGGTCATTATATAGTGATGCATGCAATGAATGAATGAATGACTGGCACATACAATACAAGGACATGGATGCTAGTACACATAAACACACACAATATGACAGACTTGTGATATCTAGTCCTTGTCCTGGTGTGAGGAGGGAGAACACAACAACAAACCATATCCTCCGGTGGATGAGCATGTGTTCCGGCCTTGTTACCCCACCGCGGCTGAGGTAGTTATCACCGTGGCAACACCGTGGCAACCCCTGCACCTCCAGTGACCATGATGTCATCAGAGGTGAGAGAAGCAGCCCAGTGGTTCTGCTAATTACAACAACAACCACTCGTGGTTAACGAGGACCTAATTGCCTGAACATGGCTTCTGCCATAGGGGACAGACAGACAGGGAGAGAGGGAGGGATGTTGTCTGGCAGGTGAGAGAGGACACAGTGAACTTTGAAGTGCAGCATATACTGCACTGTAGTCACTATCTCAATGGTAAGCTCCGCAGGCTATCCTGGTCAGACCTGCACATTTTAAAATCCCATGCCCCTGCCCCACTGTCTGCTCTACTAAGCAGCTCACCAATTGTCAGAGGCTATTGCAGCAAAAAATGGAAGCATATCACAGTATATCCCCAGTCATTATGGAGCGCTTGATGCTGCATTTCCAGGATGCCTACCTTCCCCAAGCTCCCTGAAAAGTACCCAGAGGATTTAAAGAGCACTAGGTCACTCTTCTCAAACGTAGCAGTCAGCTAAATCCCCTGGATTCTAAATCCCCTTCCCATTCCACTCTCCAGAAGGGGCAAAGCCCACACCGCCACCGTGATTCCCACTGTTGACCCTCCACAAGACTGGCAACTTCAACTTACTTCCCAAGGGCACTTACGCTATTACGCTGAATGCCACGTTCCCTTTTCTGAAGATGCAACATGAACGCAGAGACAGCTTGCTAACTAGACACACAAACCAGTGGAGAGAAAAATGGTTCACTTATTTTGGAAGCATTGAAAGCTAAATAAAACATACACACATTTTGTTTCTCTCTCACAACAGCTTTTTAAAATCAGCAGATCCCACAAACCCCAGCTGTGCAGCTAGTTGATTGCCATTATCATTATCAATAATGTCTCTTGAGTGATGAAATAACACATTAAAACAACAAGCACCCTAATGGAAATCAACGTTCTATTGTGAAAGAAAAATAACACAACCATTAAAAAAGTGAGTCAGGAGTTGACAATGGAAAGCTGAAAAGTGGAAGAGGAGGAAGAGAAAAAGAAACAGACACTGTGTCACGCCCTGACCTTAGTTATCTTTGTTTTCTTTATTATTTGGTTTGGTCAGGGTGTGACAAGGGTGGTTTGTGTAGTTTTTGTATTGTCTAGTGTTTTTTGTATGTTTATGGGGTTTTGGTATGTCTAGGTATATGTAGGTCTATGGTGGTCTGAATTGGTTCACGATCAGAGACAGCTGTTTATCCTTGTCTCTGATTGGGGATCCTATTTAGGTTGCCATTTTACATTTTGGTTTTGTGGGTTATATTCTTTAGTTTAGTTGCCTGTTCTGCACTAGCCATATTACATCACGGTTCGCTTTGTTGTTTTGTTTAGTTTCTGTTCAGTGTTCTCTCTTCATTAAAGAGTTATGTTCGCTTACCACGCTGCGCCTTGGTCTCCTCATTATGACGACCGTGACACACAGCTAGAAAGATAGGAATGAAGAAGAGAGGAAAGAGAAGGTTGAGGAATATGGTTCAGTGTTGCAGAGTCTCCCTTCTGACCTTCAGCTGACCACAAGGTCAAGGCCGACTGACCACAAGGGGAAACATGTCATGGACAGGAACACAAAATGCCCCAACACTCACTCTCCCTGTGACTACTATTGACGATACACAGTGAAAAAACAAACCCAGGCTGCGTTTCAAACTCTTAAAAGACGCACCCGATCCCCTCAGCCCTCAAATGAAGTGGACACTTCTGATGACGCATCATGACGTCTGACGAGTTGACACTTGCAGGGCGAGGGGCGAGGGGGGAAGGAATGATTTTTAAATGGACCGCCCTTGCACAGAAATTTGTCAATTGTTCATCCCGCGATGATTGTGTTTTCTGCCACCTTGTGGGTGCTTTATATGCGGCGACAGTCAATTATGATTGCATGTCTACTTATATTAACTGTATCATTATTAATATACGCCTACTGCATGATAGCTAGCAAATTAATTCGCTAACTAACGTTAGCCTGCCTCGCTACTTCTGAAGAGGAAAAGTGTTTTACTTCTACAATTTCCAAAAGCTAACCAAACAGAAACATCAATATGAGACGTGTTTGTGCATTAGTAGCACCATTTCTAACTCATTTATATTCGTTTTTATTACACTTGTACTCCATTATTGACGTTGAGGTTTTAAGTTTTGGCAGACTTTTCTTAGCGGATGTACAATTTCAGGCCCCGAAGTGATGAGCTAGATATGCAAATTCTTGACATTATAGTGTGTTTAGTTTCTAGATGATAATGCTAGCTAGCTAGGTGGTCAACAGCATGTTCATCCCTGGACCACCCCAAAATATGTATATAGCTATAACATTTGGTTCAGCAACATCACACACACACAAGTATTTCTCAGGGAGATACTGGTGAAGACAGTCTGCTCGTCCACCCCTCAGAGGCCCATTATCTGCAACAATCACTCCTGTGTTTCAATGGCACGTTGTGTTAGCTAATCCACGTGTATCATTTTAAAAGGCTAATTGATCATTAGAAAACCCTTTTGCAATTATGCTAGCAGAGCTGAAAACTGTTGTTCTGATTAACACAGGAGTGATGGTTGCTGATAATGGGCCTAGGTACGCCTATGTAGATAATCCATACAAAATCAGCTGTTTCCAGTTACAATAGTCATTTACAACATTAACAATGTCTACACGGTGTTTCTGATCAATTTGATGTTATTTTTAAAATCGACAAAAAACGTGCTTTTCTTTCAAAAACAATGACATTTCTAAGTGAAAACTTAGAAACTTTTGAACGGTAGTGTATATGACATTCTATTGGTTGCAAGAATTTTGTACAACAATTTAAACTCAAATATTCTATGTCTTGAATCTGGCGTCGTTTTGTGTATCAGTTCATAAACATCATTATGTATCTTGGTTATACGTTACTGGTAGCGTCACAGGGGACCTAGAGCACCTGCAGGCACTTGTTCTGGAAATATCTTGAGTTCATTTCACAGATAGAGCTTCAGCTTGCGTGCAGGGTCAGAAAAAACCCCAAAGAGGATTTCAGGTCTTGGTAAACATGACTACAGGTCTAGGTAAACAAGTTAGAACTAGCTAACCAACACCACCAACTTAGTTTCAGCCAGTCAGGATATATAAATAGTCATGCTGTCAGTGTAGATAACCACATGATTGAGTATAGTATGTCATATAAACACATTTCCTCTGACTGGGTCTCACAGTAAACACATTTAGAGATGTGTAGTGCTGTGGGAGGGAGGCAGCTGCATTCTGGATGTGCTCAGCAGACAACCTAATCCACCGCAGCAGCAGCAGCAGGGGAATTATAAACCTCACACAAACTTCACTGGAATAGCACTACAAGCCTCAGTTCCCAGCTCCAAGGCAGCAAAACTCATCAGACACCAGGGTTATTTCCAATGCTTTGCTGGGCTAAGCCATTTGGGTGAGATCATTCCAACCATTTTGGTGGGTTTGTATATTTTTTATTGACATGTATTTATTCAGGGGAACCCAATTGATACCAGTGTCTCATTTGTAGAGGTGCCTTGAGGACATAGATTCCATTAAAAAAGTACATTTACAGTATACAGTATATATAATTTGTTCCATGGCAAGGTTAAGACGAGTTCTGACAGGTGTATTTGGGTTGATTGGTTGCAGGATTATATTCACTTAAAGATGGGACTATTGGACGATGGATTTATCATAAGGACATTCCACACAAAACAGAGTGCATGTGTTCTAAAGGACCTCTTTCTTTTTGTTGTCTTGATCCCTCTCTTTCTCTGGCCATATACAGTGGCTTACCGTGTGTCAACACAGCAACAGACACAGCAATAAGGGACATGACATGGTTTTCCCTGTCAAACATCATCCTTCATAAATATACTCGTACATCATGTATCCGATAATCTAGATGAGGCTTTGATATCCACATCTAAACGTAAAATGCGATCCACACAAAGCCCTTGTTTGAAAAGGGATTTCTCTTGTCCCTTGTATAACTACACACACAATAATACACCGTTTCAAGGTATGTCCCTGTATAGGTGAATAGTGTTTGGCTCAGTTTGGCTCAGAGGAATGAAATTAGCAGCAGGAAAGATCATAGGAGCAACATGTCAGACATACTCTATCCGATGGACTTTTACTCGTTTACAGTTTAAAGCTCAATGCAGTTGTAATGTAATTTAACTGGAGCCCCTACAAAGAGCGTTCATCTATTCTGCTTCATCGCATTAGTCCCAATGTACCGACCTACACACCAACATTTCCCTTTCTCACTCTCTCTCCTGTTCTCTCTCCTCCTCTCCCTGACCTCAGTTCAACCCTTCACCAGGCTCTTCTCTACATGAAAGTGTAACAGACAGGGGAAATTCATTGATCTGCCTGAGATCAAAAGAGGAAGAGGAGAAAGGAGGAAGAGGGCAGAGGATGTCCTCTCTTTCACCCCATCCTAGGCCGGAGGAGAGACACTGGCCTCTGCTCCTCTAGGCCATCCATCCATTCTGTCTGCTCACTTAGTGAACGGAGCGGCTGGGAGAGAGGATGTAACGGCCCTGAGAGAGGTGGATTCATGAGGATAGGGTAGAATTTAAAGAGGAAGAAGCCCTCTATCTGAGCATCCCTAAGAGCTCTATACCACCCAGCTTATGAAGGGCAGCCATTTTGTTTCAGTTCGTAGAGGGAAAATGAGGAACGACTGACTCCAGTCGGACACACTTCTCCAAGGCTACTCAAACATCTTTCATCTCCGTCTCTCTCCATCGGCCACTGGACACTTAATTTCCATAACAACATGTTTTCTCTTAGTTCATTTCCCTTTGTTGTAGCTACAATTAGCGCCGGACCTATGGAAGTTTTCCTCCTATTGTTCGTCTATCATTTAATTGATCAGGAGAAAGAGCTGTAGTAATAAATTGTTTCAGAACAAAAATGTATAAATTACAGAGCTCAGCACGTGGCCACAGCTCCTTCAGTGAACAACTGTGTTTTCCAGCTTTTATCAGACTGGGACAATCATTACTACATTAGCTTGGACTCTTCCTCATTTACACCAATAATCAGTAATTAAACCAATGCTGCATTATTTTGCAACAACACATTTTCTCCTCCAGCGGATAGAACGCAACCTATTCCACCCGAGAGTATGTGTAACATCATGTGTTTGTTTCAAGAGAGGTAGAATGAATGAGTGATTAGCCGTGTTTGCCAATCTACATAAGTAAAGGAAATAATAATTATGTCTGACTAAGACAGAGAGGGAAAGAAAGATAGCATGAGAGACAGGGAGGTGTTGGGGGCTGGGGGGTGACGCAGACAGAAGATCATTCAGGCTGTTCAGTCTGGCTGCTGTTTCGTTAGGGCTCGGTGGTTGTGCAGTTGAGTGCTGCTGGTTGGGTTTGGTGCGGGCAGCGACGAGACTCACTGTGGCCCACCCTCTAAGCCCTCACCCACCGAGACCAACACTACCGTCACATGCTACTGCCCCGGAGAAAACAACACACACACACACACACACACACACACACACACACACACACACACACACACACACACACACACACACACACACACACACACACACACACACACACACACACACACACACACACACACACACACACACACACACACAGTAGAGCCATTTTCATTAACGGGAACCACTGGCACTCTCAGCCCAGCTGGTCCCTGATCCGACACTGGAACTGCACATCTGGTGTCAACGCTCCCTGAGAGGGGGGCCATCTGGAGAGATGGAGGGAGAGAATGAGATAATGAGAGAATGGGGCAGAGAGAGAGAGGGAAAGGGAGAGAGACAAAGATGGAGGGGGAGAGGTGGAGAGATAGAAGTCGACGGTGCAACATGGAAAGGGAGAGAGTGAGGGGGAAATGGACCAGACCCACCCCCGTCATACACCTGAGTGTACATACGTGTAATTATGCATGCATGCACTAGTACGGCATTTGTGTACAGAGTACTGTCTCGTCACACATGGATGAGAAGATTAGGTGTTGTAGTCAGGCATGGGCATGGAACTGAACTGATGGAGAGAAACAGATGTTTCATGTTTCCAGGCCCAGTAAAAACATGTCTGAGGAGGAAATGAATAATGTTTTGCATGGCTCTTCTTTAGCACACTCTCCAAAGGAAGTACTTAACAATTAATATTACACACACTATATTTCTGATTCATCCAAAGGTGCTTTAAAATAGCACTGTGTATAGTGCAGGCTGAGTTACCATGACAGTGACTTTGGAAGACAATAGTGGGACATGTAATGCCTGCAAAGGGACCAGGCGTCATTATGATAATTATCATCACAGTTACTGTCCTGTTGATTTCGGGGGCTGACGGCTCTAATGTTCTCTGCCTCACCTGGCCTGGCCACAGATTGACCCCACAGAGACAGTAGGAGGTGGGACATGGGCTGCTCTTAATGGCAGCTCTCGGACACGGTAGGTTATAAGTGGAAAGGCATGGTAGAAGAAGAAGTAACGAAGGACTGCACACACACACTTACACTCACACACACACACACAGTGGTATTCCCCAGCTCCCCTGCCTCCACTGTGACTGGATGGCTGGAGCTAAGCCATGGTTAAGCCTCCATCCGAATGTTCATATGAGCTAGGACATTATCCACTTACTGTTATTAATGCTGCAGCTCTCTGGAGAGACCATGGAGAGGTAGGGAGGGAGGGTTTTAGGGAGAGAAGAAGGGAAGAAGGGGGCGTGCACTCATAATCCACCCCCGCTAAATCACACAGGCTGCATGGAGCTCTATGGCTCCGGGTGGGACTGTCGGTGTACAGGCATTGGGGAAGTTGTCCATTGCTGTGTTAACTGACAAAACCCACCAAAGTACACCAACCAGGCACATAAGAAAGAGGTGGGCTATATACCATGTCCAAATATATAACACAAACATGAGCCCAACTCGAGAGACAAACAAGAGATACTGAAAAGATTGGCCTTATGCCCAGGACTCCTGACTGAATGTTGTTGTAAACAACACGAGAGCCAACAATGCATCTGGATGACCTTACTGAGTTGACCTTCCTACAATATAAACAGAAACAGTAAAAGCTCACCTCCCCCTCATGCTGTCTCCTTACCTTTGTAGCAAACAGAAACACCCCACCTGACCCCAACACTAATGAGGGAGAGAGAGCTAGAAGAGGGGGATGAATTCATCCAGCCTGCTCCTCTCCTGCACTTCAACCCCAGCCTTGCTTAATTAGAAATTCAAAGATGTTCAGTTCATAGAGCAAGAGTGACCCTGTCAATTAAAACTGTGCACAGCTGTCTGTACATCCATGTGAAGAGAGGGAGAGAAAGGGAGATGAGGAGGAGGAAGAGAAGTAGGACGAGGGGTTGAGCTTCTTTATCAGATGGCAGAGGCACAGGTAGATGGATGATGGTGTTAATTGGGTGGCTGTTTGAAGGACTCACTGAAAGAGACAGTAAAAACGATGGGATGGGGTGGCTGTACGAGAGGGAGAGAGAGAGAGAGAGAGAGAGAGAGAGAGAGAGAGAGAGAGAGAGAGAGAGAGAGAGAGAGAGAGAGAGAGAGAGAGAGAGAGAGAGAGAGAGAGAGAGAGAGAGAGAGAGAGAGAGAGAGAGAAGAGAGAGAGAGAAAGAGAGAGAGAGAAGAGAGAGAGAGAGAGAAAGTGAGAGAGAGAGAGAGAGAGAGAGAGAGAGAGAGAGAGAGAGAGAGAGAGAGAGAGAGAGAGAGAGAGAGAGAGAGCAGAATTAGGCCAGTACCCGCTAATTATCAAAATATAGAAAAGAGCTAATCAATTCTACAACCACCTAAAAGGAAGCAATTCCCAAACCTTCCATAACAAAGCCATCACCTACAGAGAGATGAACCAGGAGAAGAGTCCCCTAAGCAAGCTGGTCCTGGGGCTCTGTTCACAAACACAAACAGACCCCACAGAGCCCCAGGACAGCAACACAATTAGACCCAACCATATCATGAGAAGAAAAATATACAATTCTTTCCAATATGTCAAGTAATTAATTAAAAAAATAGACCACACTAGAATGCTATTTGGCCCTAAACAGAGAGTACACAGTGGCAGAACACCTGACCACTGTGACTGACCCAAACTTAAGGAAAGGTTTGATTATGTAAAGACTCAGTGAGCATAGCCGAGATGTTGGGAGAGGCCGCCGTAGGCAGATCTGGCTCTCAAGAGAAGACAGGCTATGTGCACACTGCCCACAAAAGGAGGTGGAAACTGAGCTGCACTTCCTAACCTCCTGCCAAATGTATGACCATATTAGAGACACATATTTCCCTCACATTACACAGACCCACAAAGAATTTGAAAACAAATACAATTTTGATAAACTCCCACATCTTTTGGGTGAAACACCACGGTGTGCCATCACAGCAGCAAGATTTGTGACCTGTTGCGACAAGAAAAGGGCAACCAGTGAAGAACAAACACCTTTGTAAATACACCCCATATTTATGTTTATTTATTTTCCCTTTTGTACTTGAACTATTTGCACATTGTTACAACACTGTATATAGCCATAATATGACATTTGAAATGTCTCTATTCCTTTGTAACATTTGTGAGTGTAATGTTTACTGTTAATTTTGTGTTGTTTATTTCACTTTTGTTTATTAATAATTCCACTTGCTATGGCAATGTCAACATATGTTTCCCATGCCAATGACGCCCTTTGAATTGAATTGAGAGAGGTATGTAGCCTGTAATCACTGTGTAAACGCACAATTGAGAGCATCCTGTCTGGCTGCATCGCCGCCTGGTACGGCAACTGCACCGCCTACAACCGCAAGGCTCTCCAGAGGGTGGTGCGGTCTGCACAACGCATCACCGGGGGCAGACTACCTGCCCTCCAGGACACCTACACCACCCGATGTCACAGGAAGGCCAAAAAGATCATCAAGGACAACAACCACCCGAGCCACTGCCTGTTCCCCCCCACCTCTGTCATCCAGAAGGCGGGGTCAGTACAGGTGCATCAAATCTGGGACCGAGAGACTGAAAAACAGCTTCTATCTCAGATCATCAGACTATTAAACAGCCACCACTAACACAGAGAGGCTGCTGCCTACATACAGACCTGAAATCATTGGCCACTTTAATAAATGGATCACTAGTCACTTTAATAATGCCACTTTAATAATGTTTACATATCTTGCATTACTCATCTCATATGTATATACTGTATTTTATACCATCTATTGCATCTTGCCTGTCGCTCTGCCATTGCTCATCCATATATTTATACGTATATATTCTTATTCCATTCCTTTACTTCAATTTGTGTGTATTAGGTAGTTGTTGAGGAATTGTTAGATTACTTGTTAGATATTACTGCACTGTCGGAACTTGAAGCACAAGCATTTCACTACACTCGCAATATCATCTGCTAACCATGTGTATGAGACCAATACAATGTGATTTAATTTTATTTGATTTGATGAAGAGGTACCTACTGAATAACTCATATATTTATGCTGTCCATGAGGGTGTGTGTTTGAGAGAGAGAGAGACTGTGTGGCCACGCACGTCTCCAACTCAATCATTAAGTTTGCAGACGACACAACAGTGGTAGGTCTGATTACCAACAACGACGAGACAGCCTACAGGGAGGAGGTGAGGGCCCTGGCAGAGTGGTGCCAGAGAAATAACATCCCCTGGTTGTGTACTACAGAAGGGCACGCCTCCATCCACATCAGCAGGGTCGCGTGGAGGGCCGGCGTGCACATCACTAACAACCTTAAATGGCCCATCCACTCAGACAGTGTGGTGAAGAAGGCGCAAAAAAGTGCCGCTTCAACATCAGAAGGCTGAAGAAATTTGGCTTGGCCCCTAAGACCCTACCGCATTTCTACAGATGCACCATCCTGTCGGGCTGTATCATCTCTTGGTATGCCAATTGCACCGTCCTCAACCGAAGGGCTCTCCAGAGGGTGGTGAGGTCAGCCCAACTCTCTCCCCCACTCTCTCTCTCTCTCTCTACAGCACCTGCTGTCTCGACCTCTGAATGCTCAGCTATGAAAAGCCATCTGACATTTATTCCTGAGGTGCTGACCTGTTGCACCCTCTACAACCACTGTGATTATTATTTGACCTGCTGGTCATCTATGAATGTTTGAACATCTTGAAGAACAATCTGGCCTTAATGGCCATGTTCTGTTATAATCTCCACGCAGTACAGTCAGAAGAGGACTAGCCATCCCTCAAAGCCTGTTTCCTCTGTAGGTTTCTTCCTAGGTTCCTGCCTTTCTAGGGAGTTTTTCCTAGCCACTGTGCTTCTACATCTGCATTGCTTGCTCTTTGGGGTTTTAGGCTGGGTTTCTGTATAAGCACTTTGTGACATCTACTGATGTAAAAAGGGCTTTATGAATAAATGTAATTGATTGATTGATCTACAGCACCTGGAAGGCCAAAACGATAATCAAGGCCCTCAGCCACCCGAGCCACAGCCTGTTCACCACGCTGCCATCTAGAAGGCGGAGACAATACAGGTGCATCAATGACGGGACCGAGAGACTGAAACAACAGCTTCTGTCTTCAGGTCATCAGACAGTTAAATAGTCACCACTAGCCAGCCTCCGCCCAGTGCCCTGCCCTGAACTTTAGTCACTGTCACTAGCCGGTGCAACCCGGTACTCAACCGTGCACCTTAGAGACTACCGCCCTATGAACATAGACATGGAACCCTTTAATAACGTTTACATAGGGTTTTACCCACTTTTTATGTATATACTGCATTCTAGTCTAGGCTCATCCTATATAACTATTGCTGTACACACCTTTTCTGTCCATATACTGTCCATAACCACACACCATCATATACATACAGTGGGGCAAAAAAGTATTTAGTCAGCCACCAATTGTGCAAGTTCTCCCACTTAAAAAGATGAGAGAGGCCTGTAATTTTCATCATAGGTACACTTCAACTATGACAGACAAAATGAGAGAAAAAAATCCAGAAAATCACATTGTAGGATTTTAATGAATTTATTTGCAAATTATGGTGGAAAATAAGTATTTGGTCACCTACAAACAAGCAAGATTTCTGGATCTCACAGACCTGTCACTTCTTCTTTAAGAGGCTCCTCTGTCCTCCACTCGTTACCTGTATTAATGACACCTGTTTGAACTTGTTATCAGTATTAAATACACCTGTCCACAACCTCAAACAGTCACACTCCAAATGTATTGTATTGGTGTGTATTGTTGTGTATTGTTAGGTATTACTACACTGTTGGAGCTAGGAGCACAAGCATTTAGCTAGGTATTACTACACTGTTGGAGCTAGGAGCACAAGCATTTAGCTAGGTATTACTATACTGTTGGAGCTAGGACCCTAAGCATTTAGCTAGGTATTACTACACTGTTGGAGCTAGGACCATAAGCATTTAGCTAGGTATTACTACACTTTTTAGGAATACAAGCATTTCTCTGCAACTGCGATAACATCTGCTAAACATATGCACACAACCAATTATTCCATGTTTTTATTTGAGAGCAAGGGATAGGGAGGGCAAGGGATAGGAAGAGCAAGGGATAGGGAGAGCAAGGGATAGGGAGAGCAAGGGATAGGGAGAGCAAGGGATAGGGAGAGCAAGGGATAGGGAGAGCAAGGGATAGGGAGAGCAAGGGATAGGGAGAGCAAGGGATAGGGAGAGCAAGGGATAGGGAGAGCAAGGGATAGGGAGAGCAAGGGATAGGGAGAGCAAGGGATAGGGAGAGCAAGGGATAGGGAGAGCAAGAGATAGGGAGAGCAAGAGATAGGAAGAGCAAGGGATAGGGAGAGCAAGGGATAGGGATAGCAAGGGATAGGGAGAGCGAGGGATAGGAAGAGCGAGGGATAGGGAGAGCGAGGGATAGGGAGAGCGAGGGATAGGGAGAGCGAGGGATAGGGAGAGCGAGGGATAGGGAGAGCGAGGGATAGGGAGAGCGAGGGATAGGGAGAGCAAGGGATATGGAGAGCAAGGGATAGGGAGAGCAAGGGATTGGAAGAGCAAGGGATAGGGAGAGCAAGGGATAGGGAGAGCAATGGATAGGAAGAGCAAGGAATAGGGAGAGCAAGGGATAGGGAGAGCAAGGTATAGGAAGAGCAAGGGATAGGGAGAGCAAGGAATAGGGAGAGCAAGGGATAGGGAGAGCAAGGGATAGGGAGAGCAAGGGATAGGGAGAGCAAGGGATAGGGAGAGTGAGGGATAGAGAGAAACAAAGAGAGCATATATGCATGTTTATATGCACAGCGCATGTGTGTGTGTGTTGTTCAATCACACTCTAGGCTAGGATGCCAGCATCCGCCTGTGTATTTGAATACGCATGTCCACATTCAATCCCTCCTCTACTTCGCTTGTACCCTCCCTCTCTCTTTCCATCTATCCCCCTCCCTCTTTCTCCCCTCTCTCTCACTACCTCCAATTCACCTCACTGAAGCGGCTGTGTGATCGTGCTTTAAGCACAAAGTGCTCTCCTCTGTACTCATTGTTTGAGATTCCCCCATATTTGATGATGTACAGTATGCATGAGCTAGCCTTCCTCCCCACCACACACCACCACACAAAGACACACACAAAGTGCTTCCTTATCCTACTGGCTTTAGCTCCTCCTAGAACCACTGGCCTCAGGCTGTGTGCTTACAGAGGCTCTACAGTCGTATTCCCTAAGCCATAATACTGCTTCCCAGAATCACACAGCATATGGCAGCCGAGCCAGCCATCCATGCCTGCCAGTCTGTTTCCCAGAAACACCAGTCCAGAGCGGGCGCTGCCTCAAAGGTACAGGCAGATGCCTGGAGAACACACACACACACCCAGGGACCAGTAAGGGAGAGCCAGGCAGGCATACTGTTCTGCAGGGACCAGGGAGCTCATCCAGGGATGTTGTGGAGCTCCAGCCCAGACTGGATCAGTCTTTGATGGGGAGGCATGACGAGAGGGGAGCCGCTCTCTCAGAGGGAAGCAGGTGTGTGGAGAAGTGATAAGGATGCTGTGGCAGCCATTACACACACACACACACACACACACACACACCGCAGCAACTCCAATAATTTCCAGATGCAAAATTCAAATGGCCTCGCATCAAATGACTGAGCTTCCTTTGGCACGATCCGTAACACTCCCTTCTCCTTGTGCAGTAAAAAGAGAGGGAGACAGAGGAAGAGAGAGGAAGAGAGGAAGGGAATGAAAGAGAATGGATGAGGGGGAAAGGAAGAGAGTGAGAGGGGGCTCTGAGGAGTCAGAGGAAATGCATTTCTTTATTGCAGGGTAGGAGGGGGGAACGTCTCTCTCCCTCTCAAGATGTTAAAACCTGTGTGTGCTACGGAGCAGAGAAAAGTAATATCTGAAAAAGATACAATTTGTTTGGCTGGCTTATTCCAAAAGCCATTAACATGAATTAAGTGGTGCTTGAGAGTTAGCATTTCACATATACAGTACATTACCATTATTAGCTCTACAGCGGTCAGTCGACTGAATTTACGGGTAGATATAAATGATAAAGACTTAGCACATTTACACACTGCGACATGGAATTATAAAACATATCTCACATGAGTGTTTGCTTGTGTGTGTGTGTGTGTGTGTGTGTGTGTGTGTGTGTGTGTGTGTGTGTGTGTGTGTGTGTGTGTGTGTGTGTGTGTGTGTGTGTGTGTGTGTGTGTGTGTGTGTGTGTGTGTGTGTGTGTGTGTGTGTGTGTGTGTGTATTAGAGGCATACACTATGTGTATAAGTGTGCACCTGCCTATGCTTATGAACGGCAGACAAAGGAAGATGACGAGAGACAGTGAGGAGAGACAGAGAGGAAGCAATTACAACCACCGTCATTAAATGTTTGGTTTCTTTTGCATGCGGAACACGTGAAATGGAGACGGACATGCTGGCAGACAGGCAGACAGGCAGACAGGCAGGCAGGCAGGCAGGCAGGCAGGCAGGCAGGCCCACCTCATATACACTCTCATTTTACACTCTCTCTGTAAGCAATTAGCTGCAATCAGCGTTTAATTGAGCAAACACCGAAGGATTTTTGCTAAACCGTTCTGCCTTAGCGCTTTCTTTTACCTCAGTCTAATTAAAATATTCAAACGTGCCTGACTATGGACTGTGTGTGTGAGCGTGCAGTCAGAGAGCAAAGGTTAGCACTACATTCATTCTGTCCTCCTCCATCCCTTGTCTCCCCTCATACCTCAACCTTTTCATATTTCTTCCAGCCATCTTTTCCCTCTTGCTTCTATTCTCCACAGTCATTTATGTCACGCTCTTCCCTCAGACAGAGGAGAGGAGACACACTGACACTGTGGGTTGTAACAGCTTGCCTGGGCCTAATTGGTCCCTAGTGAATGTGCCTTGCTTCCAGTCAGACAGAGATTCTCCCTAATGCCTTCTTACACTTCTCTCTCCTCCTCAACTTCTTAGAGGGACCAACCATTCATTAAGTGGCTTCCTACTCGCATACCATACAACACAAACTATTCAAATCCAACCCCACTCATTTGTTTCTCTGCCTTTACTAAGCCACAGTGAAATTACAAAATGAGGGTAATTTTAAATGAATCATGAAAAGATGAGCAGAAAACCTTTAAGCAAATTTGACAAGAAACGTTTCAGAGCAAGAGAGCACATTGTTCATTGAACAGAAATAACCTATAATAACACAGAGCAGTGGATACACACGTTTGTCTTTTGTATCTCCATGAAAACCTTTTCCCAGCAGTAGCTGAGGGCAAGGCTAGGAGTGCACTGCTGTAGACGAGTCAGTGAATGACCAGATGGATGTTGAAAATGTGAATGATCCAACTGGTGAGGATATAGACGGGCCATGCATAGCCTACCACTGGTGACCTGATTATTCGAAAGGGCCCATAACCTCCATGACGGTGAATTCTCTACACTGTTGTGCTGTGACTAGGAGACTTTGATCCCCACTGTACATTATCTACACTAACACCACCAGGCTTCGAGACAAAGAGCTGAGGAATATGGCGGAGGGCTGGAGAGGTTTTTTCACAGAGATCTGGGGAGAAGGGCTGAGGCTCTGAGCCTCTACGCTTGTCTAATGTGTGAGATTGTAGGAGACAGACCATGTAGGCTTTGGGAGTGTAATTATACTGTATCCAAGGCCATAGGGAAATCTTTCTTAACAGACTCAGTGTTTTTCCGCTGGCCCACAGCCCCACAACTCCACAGCCCCACACACAGACAGACAGGCCCCTCAGACACACAGTCTCCACCACGAAGAAGCACCGCTGCGGGGCCAAAATGCTGCTGTGACCTCTATACCCCTCCTCCCTCTCTCCGGGGGATAGCCCACTGACCATGCCCTAACTCCCTCCCTCCCTGAGTCTGTCTGCATTGCTTCCCCCATTTCCGTTCTCTCACACACACACATTCACGCACACACACATGCACCGACGTACACACACTCACTTGCGCTCTCTCTATATAATAAACACACACATATTCCCTGGTCGGCGCAATTGCAAAGCAGTCCACTATACAAGACTCCATCTCTATCTCGGCACAACAGCATTACTTTCTATTTTTCATCAGAGTCCAGTTTGTGGCTATATAAGGGCCCAGGGAAGAGCAATATTGGAAGAGAGATGCACATCAACAAACATGAAAGAGTTACAGAGGAGAGACTTGAATCACTGCAGAGCTGTTTCCTGCCAAATCGGTGCCGTTTTGAAAATCACATATCAGACTGTAGCAGTGCTTCAGAACACATCAATACCAGTGGTGATGGAGAGACTCCATCAACAATAGATCATAGATGAACCAAACACTGTCTGTGCTCCGTAAAGAGAGACACGGGTGAGAGCTAAGGAGAGAAATGGTGGTGATGATGATAAGCGGTACAAAAGTATGAAGTTAAAAAATATGACGCCCTGTTATTCATGCAGCTCTGCATCATTCGGGTCCTGTCACACCGCTCATCCTCCAACCCATCTCCGTGTACTGATTAATACATGGATATAAAACTGACAAGAGGAGAAAATAGAAGCATTCCCCTCAGGTTCCTCATCACCATCATCCTCATCATCATTATTATTATTATTACATCCCGTGGTAAAATATGACCGAGAGCGGCATCCCACAATGCTGTGCGAACGTCGGTGTGAGTTAGCATCAAGAAGACACAAGAGACATGCACGCATCATCTAGCCAGGAGAACATGACTTGTGGGAAGACAGCCAGGGGCCCCGAGGAGAGGAGGAGGAATGAAGAGAGAGAAAGAGAGAGAGAGAGAGAGAGAGAGAGAGAGAGAGAGAGAGAGAGAGAGAGGAGGAGGGGGGGATATAATGTAGAAAGTCAATAATTGAAAGGGAAAATAACGTCCTCATATATCTCTACTGGTTGAAGCAACAGAAACGAGAAGGCCAGATATCTGCCAACTATGTTGTGTGTGTAGGGCTGTGAGATTGTGTGTTTGAGGTGGTACTGGGGTTGAAGGTGTGCATGTGAGTTCCGGGGAAGGGGGGTTCCATACACAGCTAGGGTCCATACCCACCACCCCTCCTCAGTAATCTGAATGCCCTTGATTGACCAGATTAAAGCCCAGATGCCAAACACAGGGACCACTGCACTGTGTGGAAACATCTGCTCAGGAACTCACTGTACATTATTCCCCACTTTCAGACCCCTTCTATCGGTCACTCTGCAGCCCCAGTCCCCTGTCCTAGTCCCCACGCATACATCTGCAGAGAAGACCAAGTTCACATTACCCAGTGTAGCATGAGCCCCAGCTAACAGCTAACCCACTAACCATCAGAGCATTATCATACACTAATCTTGTCTCCTTCTGGTTTGAGCTGTACCTTAACTAACAAAATGGACAACTCCTGGCCTGCCATGAAATCAAAGCCATTTGACCTTATTTTGGCTTATGAGTTAATCCCATGGTCTCTAGTCAAGGCCGGTAGAGACAACACAAAGGGCTTAGTGTGGGTATGATGTTGGCCAACCATGGGGTGTAGCCTAGTGACTCATTGGCCCTCACTGTGCTGTTTAGATCTGGGTTCCCCTGTCTCTAATAGGCTCACTGCAGGCTGTGCTTCTCCTGTGGTTGGGCAGAGCAGGACAGGGGACTGCAAGGCTGTAGGCCCCGGGTTGCAGACTGGCTCTTAGCGTGTTTGTCCCCTGTGCCCTTTCTCTCTGGGTAGGACACTGGCACGGTACTAAGGCGGGCATTAGGGTGCCGGGAGGGTGTGGAAAGGGGGAGGTCATGGGGGCCATGATGTGATGGTGGGGTGGGGGTGGGGGGGGGGGGGGGGGTTATGTTAGGGTATGCAGGAGCGGGGAGGGTTGATAGAGCACGGCAGAGATGTGTGTAAGCAGGAGGGTACTGCATTAATTCAGGGTTGCGGATGGTGAGGGGAGACTACATGCAGAGATAGCTCTGAAACAAGGAGGTGAGGTTGTACGTGTGACTGGGGGATGGGATCAACTGGGATGCTGAGTATATGAAGGAAAGAGATGAAAAGGTGAGGGCCTTCCCACTGGGCAAAAACTGTTAATAAATGATTTCCACATCATTTCAACAGATAGTTTCTGTCCTCCTCTGGGTGTATTTACTTCAATATTGACTTCAATACACCCCCTTCCATAGACTTACACAGTAAATATGACAATTCCAGAGGATGTCCTCCAGCCTATCAGAGCTCTTGCAGCATGAACTGACATGTTGTCCACCCAATCAAAGGATCAGAGAATGAGCTACAGCTAGCACTGCAGTGCATAAAATGTGGTGTATAGTTTATTTATTTATTTTTGCCCTTTTTCTCGTCAATTTCATGGTATCCAATTGTTAGTAGCTACTATCTTGTCTCAATTTTGCACGCCCAATTTTTCAGTTTTTGATTTGTTAAATTTTTTGGGAAATATCCAATAAATGTCGTTCCACTTCATGATTGTGTCCCACTTGTTGTTGATTCTTCTAAAAAAAATACAGTTTTATATCTTTATGTTTGAAGCCTGAAATGTGGCAAAAGGTCGCAATGTTCAAGGGGGCCGAATACTTTCACAAGGCACTGTATGAGACGAGTAATGCCAGATATGTAAACATGATTAAAATGACTAGTCTTCCATTCCTTAAAGTGGCCAGTGATTCCTAGTCTATGCCTATAGGCAGCAGCCTCTAATGTGCTAGTGATGGTTGTTTAACAGTCTGATGGCCTTGAGAGACAAGCTGTTATTCAGTCTCTCAGTCTCAGCTTTGATGCACCTGTACTGACCTCGCCTTTTGGATGATAGCGGGGTGAACAGCCAGTGGATCAGGTGGTTGATGTCCTTGAGGATATGTTTGGCCTCCCTGTGACATCGTGTGCTGTAGGTGTCCTGGAGGGCCACCCTTTGGAAAGCCTTGCGGTTGTGGACGGTGCAGTTGCCGTACCAGGCGGTGATACAGCCCGACAGGATGCTTTCAATTGTGTATCTGTAAAAATTTGTAAGGGTTTTAGGTGACAAGCCAAATTTCTTTAGCCTCCTGAGGTTGAAGAGGCTCTGTTGCGCAATCTTCACCACACTGTCTGTGTGGGTGGTCCATTTCAGTTCGTCAATGATGTGTACGCCAAAGAACTTGAAGTTTTCCACCTTCTCCACTGCGGTCCCATCGATGTAGATAGGAGGGTGCACCCTCTGCTGTTCCTGAAGTCCACGATCATCTTCCTTGTTTTGTTGACGTTGAGTGAGAGGTTATTTTCCAGGCACCACACTCCCAGAGCTCTCAACTCCTCCCTGTAGGCTGTCTCGTCATCGTTGGTATTCAAGCCTACTACTGTTGTGTCGTCTGCAAACTTGATGATTGAGTTGGTGGCGTGCTGGGCCACGCATTCATGGGTGAACAGGGAGTACAGGAGGGGGCTGAGCACACACCCTTGTGGGGCCCCAGTATTGAGGATCAGCGGAGTGGAGGTGATGTTTCCTACCTTCACCACCTGGGGACGGCCCATAAGTCAGTCCAGGACCCAGTTTCACAGGGCGGGGTTCAGACCCAGGACCTTGAGCTTAATGATGAGCTTGATGTGGGCCCACATCAACTTTCATTCGTAGGCTAGGTTGTAGCAGCAACATGATGGGTATCGGGAAAATGTGAGCATCATGTAATAGCCTAAACCTATCGCTGTTACATTGAGCTGGGTGAATGGAATATGAATGACAGTCATCCAATATGCTGTAATATGTAATAGACCCTGCTCATTAAAACCACTGGTGCTGATGTTTTATCAATGTGGAAAACTGATTGGATTTGAAAAAAGTAATCAACGTAGGGAAATTTCGTCTATTTTTTACAAAACTTAAAACCTAAATCCAACGACATGGTGATATTTTCTGTTGATTTGACGTTGAATTCACGTTAGTTGACAACTGTACCAAATGTAAATCAAAACTAGACGTTGAACTGACATCTGCGCCCAGTGGGTTGAGTGAAGAAGGATTCGTTGGAGGATGTGGTATCTGTCTGGGTGCCAGCATACCCCCCGGGCTAACACATGCCCAAGTGGCTCTAATCCCGCCACCCGCTCCACCCATCTGCAGCGTGCCGCCATGGCTAGCCCCCACTAGGCCCAAGGGAGAGTAGCGTGTACTGTATGCTGTGATGGAGGGATGATAACATGCTAATTGAGAGATGTGGATAGAATCTTGTTTGCTGTCACAGTCCCAATTACCTCCTCTATAGCGGTGGAGATTGAATTGACACACATTTGAGAGCAGCACAGAGGGCTGGAGACTGACAGGGACAAGAGGCTGTCAGCCCACATCAAGCTGTTCCCTCTGCTCTTACACAGGGGCCTGCATCATAAGATAACCTGGCATGGCAAAGAGAAAGTGAAAGCAGATAGATGGAGAAGAGTGAAAATGCAGAGGATACATAAGACATAGAAAGCTACAGTACTACTGCTGTGCTGTTTGTGCAGTGGATCTCATTAATGAATCAAACTCGCTGATGTTTTACTCAGTGAAGGGGATGCACTGTAGAAGTCTGATGTCACCCTAATGCTGTCCTTTCCCTGGGTCTCCCTGCTCTCTGTGAACGGGAGGTTGAGAGTGTCTGATGCCAAATGGTCTGCTGTGATGGAGCTGAATGACTAAGCTCGACCACAAGAAGCCCTGTGCAGTACAGTACCGGGTGTGACACGGAGCAGTCAGAGTGGAACAGGAGGTTGCCCTAGATAACAGAGGTTTGTAGGGTAGGGCACATGAATAATGCAGTCACTATGGAGCTCCTCTGGCTGAGAGTGCAGATGCTCCTCTCTCTCTCTCTCTCTCTCTCTCTCTCTCTCTCTCTCTCTCTCTCTCTCTCTCTCTCTCTCTCTCTCTCTCTCTCTCTCTCTCTCCTGTCTTACCCCCAGCGAGCCAGGAGGAAGAGTACAGGGGGGGTTGAGAGGAAGAAGGGAGATAGGGGAACAAAGTTAGGGGCATTATGTCATGAAAGGACATGTTCATTTGTGAATGTTACATGTAGCATGAAAGGCTCTGTCCAGTTCCACATGTGTTTTCACGGTATAGTGAAAAAAAGCTGTAATAACAATGCCTTTAATTAATCAAAAATACAAAATTCCCCACTACGGTGGTGCCCACAAGTTCTACTCTTATTATACAAGACAAAGCTTTAATCTAGTCCTTTGCTGGTTACTTTTTTCACCCTTCATTATCACTTCTTGGGAAGTAAATTGCCTGTACATGCCCACTCCCTCCCTCATACCAAGTCTCTAATGAGCCTGTCTCCTCCTGAATGGACGTCTTATTGTTTAACTGAACCTCCAAAGTCTCTCATTCATGGCAAAGCCATTCAATACATCACGCCGTCTCCTGCTGGGCCCTTTAGTCTGCACCTCAATCACAACTGTAATGCAGCAACCACGACAGACCACAGCCCACTCACACACTGCTCTCAGGGGCCACATACAGTAAACATGCAGTAACGCAAGCCCACATATAGACGAGCACAAATGCATATGCGCAAGCACACACACGGATGCAAATGTAAAAGTACACCTATATACAATCACAGGGACAAACATATTCATATGTAGACGCTAATACACACATGGACAAAACAGCTGGACGGTACATAAAGGAGTACATAAACGGTTCTACATGTGTATTTCTTTGCATTTATGCATGTTGTGCATGGCGCCACAATAGAGGACCATGACTTTGATTAACTAATTAGCCGTCGTACTAAGACCAAATAGAAACTATTAACCCCAGCTATTACCTTGGCCTCTTTGCAAAGTATTTAATTTCCCTGTGGACCAGAGTCGGGGGCCAAGGGCCCTGTTGAATCGGCTCAATACAGCCCAGGTGGGCAGGTCACCTATTAAATCCATACAAACTAATTTAGCTCTTTAATGAAGCTCTGATTGACTTTGCAGGCTAACACATGTCTGACTCTCTGCCTCTACAAACACAGCAAGTCAGCAAGTCTGGAAAAAGAAGCACAAGACCAGAAGTATTCTGGTCTGTATAACTGTACCTTTGTCCTCCGGATACCAATAGCTACTTCATTAATTCAAGATATCCCCTTCCCTTTATAATATGACTCTGTTTTCACCAAGATAAATGGAATGCTAATCGATAACTGAATAATACCATATGAGATGAACCAATAGAGATAGAATAAGGGATAAAGTCATCGTCTGCCCTGGGGTTAGCCGTCCGATTGTCATGGCGGAAGGCACTGCACTGCTGCAGGACTCAGAGAGAGAGAAGGGAGGCTCCTCTAAACACACTGATAGATGGCTGAGGCACTGGGGCAGTGGTGCTGTCAGCCTTGCATCGTTAAACAAGCCTTCTCAGAGAACACAGCCGCAATGAACTCCCAGCTGCAGCTAGCTACATCCACGCTAATATCACTCACGGATATAGCCTAACACTTTATGTGAAGTGAGAGGGTGGGGCGGTGGGGAGAGGTTCACAGTCTCACGGGGACGAGACGCTTTAAGACAGAAGAGGATAGGGAAACAGGGACTAAGAAAATGAAAAAATATCATCTTGGAAAACATGTTTTCCTTTTTACGTAGATCAAAAACTATCAATGACCCTAGGGTCATTTCTAGTGTAGGTTACATCCCAGCTAGTGATGATAAAGGAGTGGACCAACACAATACACAACACGACATGTTACCATGCTAGTTCACACCATACGCAGCCAACCCTATGCTAACCAACTGTAAGAAGGTGCAGCAGAGCTCATAAAGGGTTTTGCATGGTCCAATTAACACCAGATGCTAGCCTTTAGCCAACTTACTTGAACAAAGTCATGCACATCTCTCCAAGGAGTTAGCATGGTCCAGTTAGCACCAGATGCTAGCCCCTTAGCTCATTCTCTCTGGCCAAGAAAATATGCAAAAAAAGTGTGATGGTCCACACTCAAAAAGATGTTGCATAAAACTTAACTTAAAACATGCTGCAAATGTGTTCCAGGGACATGCCCAATCAGGCATGTGCACAGATATGAGTCAATCTGTGCCTCCCACTCTCCAAGTGCCCTTTTGGGTGGTGTTATAATTATTCTTGCTTTATTAAGATTTGTCGTTGTTGTTCTGAACCCATTGCCCGCAAGTCGTCCTGACATCATCAAGTTCAGCACCCTCCAGGCCATCCGTTAGTTGCACCTGTTGGTCTGTCCCGAACAGAGCTTGCGGGTGCCAGGTTGCGTCTTTTTGAGATTGCACATGCCCGGTATCAAAACATCATGGCTTGAGGGTGTGTAGCTAGCTACGTAGTTTAAATATCAATAGTACTGCCCACAGCAGCAAAACATTTGATTATCACTTGATAACACTTGGTTTACATTCTCATCAGAAAGACAGAGAGGAGTGGCTGCATCAATGACCCTGGCTCCACACTAACTCCATCCCTTCCGCAAATCAAATCTAATCAAATGGCATTGGGCACATACACGTGGTTAGCAGATGTGAATGCGAGTGTAGCGAAATGCTTGTGCTTCTAGTTCCGACAGTGCAGTAATATCTAACAGGTAATCTAACAATTCCCCAACAACTACCTAATAAACACAAATCAAAGTTTATTTGTCATGTGCGTCGAATCCAACAGGTGTAAACCTTACAGTGAAATGCTTACTTACAGGCTCCAACCAATGGTGCGAGAAAAAAAAGTGTGTGTGTGTGTGTGGTGTAGGTAAGTAAAGAAATAAAACAACAGTAAAAAGACATTTTAAAAAAGAGTAGCAAGGCTATATACAGACACATGTTAGTCAGGCTTATTGAGGTAGTGTGTACATGTAGGTATCGTTAAAGTGACTGCATATATGATGAACAGAGAGTAGCAGAAACCTACAAAGAGGGGTTGGCGGGTGGTGGGACACAATGCAGACAGCCCGAGCCCGGTTAGCCAATGTTGGTTGGTCGGGGCAAATTTATGTAGTATGTACATGAATGTATAGTTAAAGTGACTATGCATATAAGATAAACAGAGAGTAGCAGCAGCGTAAAAGAGGGGTTGGGGGGGGGCACACATTGCAAATAGTCCGGGTAACCATTTGGTTACCTGTTCAGGAGTCTTATGGCTTGGAGGTAAAAACTGTTGAGAAGCTTTTTTGTCCTAGACTTGGCATTCCGGGGCCGCTTGCCATGCGGTAGTAGAGAGAACAGTCTATGACCGGGTGGCTGGGGTCTTTGACAATGTTTAGGGCCTTCCTCTGACACCGCCTGGTGTAGAGGTCCTGGATGGCAGGCAGCTTTGCCCCAGTGATGTACTGGGCCGTACGCACTACCCTCTGAAGTGTCTTGTGGTCGAGAGGCCGAGCAATTGCCGTACCAGGCCGTGATGCAACCGGTCAGGATGCTCTTGATGTTGCAGCTATAGAACCTTTTGAGGATCTCAGGACCCATGCCAAATGTTTTTAGTTTCCTGAGGGGGAATAGGCTTTGTCGTGCCCTCTTCGCGACGGTCTTGGTGTGTTTGGACCATTCTAGTTTGTTGTTGATGTGGACACCAATGAATTTGAAGACCTCAACCTGCTCCACTACAGCCCCGTCGATGAGAATGGGGACGTGCTCACTGCTCCTTTTACTGTAGTCCACAATCATCTCCTTAGAAATCTAAAGGGGTGAATGAGAATATGTACATATGAGTACATGGATGAGCGATGGCCGAGTGTCATAGGCAAGGTGCAGTAAATGGTATAAAATACAGTATATACTGTACATGTGAGATGAGTAATGTAAGATATGTGAACATTATTAAAGTGGCATTGTTTAAAGTGACTAGAAGATCCATTTATTAAAGTGTCCAGTGATTGGGTCTCAATGAAGGCAGCAGCCTCTCTGTGTTAGTGATTGCTGTTTAACAGTCTGATGGCCTTGAGATAAAATCTTATTTTCAATCTCTCGGTCCCTGTACTGACCTCGCCTTCTGGATGATAGCGGGGTGAACAGCCAGTGGCTCGGATGGTTGATGTCCTCTATGATCTTTTTTGCCTTCCTGTGACATCGGGTGCTGTAGGTGTCATGGAGGGCAGGTAGTTTGCCCCCGGTGATGCGTTGTGCAGACGTCACCACTTTCTGGAGAGCCTTGCGGTTGAGGGCAGTGCAGCTGCCATACCAGCCGGTGATACAGCCCAACAGGATGCTCTCAATTGTGCATCTGTAAAAGTTTGTCAGGGTTTTGGGTGACAAGCCACATTTCTTGAGCCTCCTGAGGTTGAAGAGGCGTTGTTGCGCCTTCTTCACCACACTGTCTGTGTGGGTGGACCATTTCAGTTTGTCAGTGATCTGTACACTGAGGAACTTGAAGCTTTCCACCTTCTCAACTGAGGTTAAGACGATGTAGATAGAGGGGTGCACCCTTTGCTGTTTCCTGAAGTCCACGATCATCTCCATTTTTTTGTTGACGTTGAGTGAGAGGTCGGCAGCAGCCACACAGGTAGTCTAGACCAGCTAACCACCATATACTAAAATATCCACACAAGACACTAGCCCAGCCAGCCATACATCACAAGTTAGAATATTATGAAGTTATTATTTAAGGGCATTGACGATAAATCACACGCTAGCTAACTAGCAGATTTACATCAATCATCAACATCAATGATCAGCTGATACCTCACCTTCTTTTCCTAAAGTCAATCATGTTTGTGATGAGTGAGTGTGTTGTTGCAGAAATAAATAGTCCAATGCTCAACAATGTTAAAATACTCACTACAGAGGCAGTTGGTATGATGTGGATTTTGAGATAAGACTTGTGAAAGTCTGTTTTTTTTCTCCACATTTCTCAGTTTCAGCACCTAGCCCCTAAAAGGTATGTGCATGGCCCTGTGCCCAAACCACCTCTGCCTCCGTTTCACCTAACTTTTCAAGTACACACACACACACACACACACACACACACACACACACACACACACACACACACACACACACACACACACACACACACACACACACACACACACACACACACACACACACACTCTTACAATCACTCCCAGATTGTTACAGTCTGATTGTTGCTTTATAGCTATTGTAAACCCAAAGTGCTGACTGTACAGGCGGGTCCCTTCCATCCCATTGTCATTTAATCATCATAAAAAGACGAGTTGAGATAGAGCGTTCCATCATTTCTTACCCACACACCTCTTAGTCTCTCAGGAACTTTATTTTAAGCAAATGTATTCTTATGCATCACTATATTTTCTTCTGCACTGTGCTTGTACTGGAGAGGTTACTTCCCTTATCAAAGGTACAGTACACATGGATGAAAATAAGGTACACTACACACTCACAATGTTAAACTACCTAAACTCACTTCTTCCTAGTGTGGTATACTGTGCAAAGACCCCTCTATCACTGGTTTTGTATCCCAGCTCTTAAGCGGGTGGCTAGCCCACACAGTGACAGCATTGCCATGGACGACCAGGTCCTCTGACATTTGAAACTGTCAGGAAGTGCAAGGTGGCCAAGCCGAGTTCACTCTCAACTTTGACCTCGATTCTCAACACAAGCTTGACACAGGCTTGACAGTTGGGAGGCGGAAGGGGACTAGTATATGAGAGGGGTGGGTGTCTGTTGACTGGCTGTGGCCTTTCTCCACGCTCAGGCCACCCTGTCCTCTCACAGGACATGTCCCCACACCTTCCCAGGACACACAGGGAGGCATGGCATGGGGCTGGGGCCAGCAGGTCTGGAGATGTCAGTGTGAGAGACTGGGACCTATGATTAATGAGAGCTGGCTGGGTGCCAAATACCCATACATACATTCTTCCTAGCGGCACTGCTACTGTCCAACCACAACCATAATCTCACCATATCACTTATCACAAGTGTGCTGAATGATTATTGATCAAACCACTAACTCAGCACCACACTAATATAGTACTGCATGATCTACCAACGCAATCAAATCAAATCAAATCTTATTTGTCACATGCGCCGAATACAACAGGTGTAGGTAGACCTTACAGTGAAATGCTTACTTATAAGCCCTTAACCAACAATGCAGTTTTAAGAAAGAAAGGTGTTAAGAAAGTATTTACTAAAATAAACTGAAGTCAAAAAATAAATAACAAAAAATAAAGATGAAAATAGAAAAATAACAAATATTAGAGAGTAATGAGGCTATATACAGGGGGTAGCGGTCAGAGTCAATGTGGAGGCTATATACAGGGGGTAGCGGTCAGAGTCAATGTGGAGGCTATATACAGGGGGTAGCGGTACAAAGTCAATGTGGAGACTATATACAGGGGGTAGCGGTACAGAGTCAATGTGGAGGCTATATACAGGGGGTAGCGGTCAGAGTCAATGTGGAGGCTATATACAGGGGGTAGCGGTACAAAGTCAATGTGGAGACTATATACAGGGGGTAGCGGCACAGAGTCAATGTGGAGGCTATATACAGGGGGTAGCGGTACAAAGTCAATGTGGAGGCTATATACAGGGGGTAGCGGTCAGAGTCAATGTGGAGGCTATATACAGGGGGTAGCGGTCAGAGTCAATGTGGAGGCTATATACAGGGGGTAGCGGTCAGAGTCAATGTGGAGGCTATATACAGAGGGTATTGGTACAGAGTCAATGTGGAGGCTATATACAGAGGGTATTGGTACAGAGTCAATGTGGAGGCTATATACAGAGGGTATTGGTACAGAGTCAATGTGGAGGCTATATACAGAGGGTATTGGTACAGAGTCAATGTGGAGGCTATATACAGAGGGTATTGGTACAGAGTCAATGTGGAGGCTATATACAGAGGGTATTGGTACAGAGTCAATGTAGAGGCTATATACAGGGGGTAGCGGTACAGAGTCAATGTGGAGGCTATATACAGAGGGTATTGGTACAGAGTCAATGTGGAGGCTATATACAGAGGGTATTGGTACAGAGTCAATGTGGAGGCTATATACAGGGGGTAGCGTACAGAGTCAATGTGGAGGCTATATACAGGGGGTAGCGGTCAGAGTCAATGTGGAGGCTATATACAGGGGGTAGCGGTCAGAGTCAATGTGGAGGCTATATACAGGGGGTAGCATACAGAGTCAATGTGGAGGCTATATACAGGGGGTAGCGGTCAGAGTCAATGTGGAGGCTATATACAGGGGGTAGCGGTCAGAGTCAATGTGGAGGCTATATACAGGGGGGTAGCGGTATGGGTGCAATAATGGAATAACATGTATGTTTTAATTTATTTTGCAATGCGAGCGCACGCGACGCGAGCGTTGTGTTCAGCATGTTAGTCCACTCTATCCATACACACCATCACACTATGCAATATTGTACGTTGTGTGCAAGCCAAAACATATGACCACTCCAGGCGTTTATCCTAACCGTCTGTCTGTCTGACTATCTGTCTGGGACGATGAGGATTTATTGATTGATGTTTGTCTGTCTGTCTGGCTACTCTTCTAATAGCCAGAGGAGCGTACAGACAGAGGGGAGGGGGTAAGTGGGTGGGGGGTCTGTTTGTGAATTATTTATACCAATCAACACCCCCCTCTCTCAACACATCATCATTAATGTGATTCAGTCACTTATTATAGCTACTCCTAATCCCATCAGCAGCCAGTCACTCCCATTAGAGCTGTCTGCAGGGGGTTGGGGGTCAGAGGGGTGTTTGGGTTATAACGCTATAACTGAAATAGAGTTCAGCTGAAGTGTTGGAGCGGGCGGTGTGGTGGCTG